>NC_086153.1:102815158-103118188 GCF_035149785.1 Candoia aspera
TTATGTCTGTGTACAAGTTGATATTATGATGGTTTTTAAACTAATGAATGTTTTGTTTATGGTACTGATACAAGAAGAGCATCATTAAATCTTAATCCAATGCTATTTTATTGACATTTTGTAATGTATATAGATCTGTAATTGTGTTAATTATAATTATTATCAGTTCCAAGAGCTGCTTTACAAGAGATACTGTTGATCTGCTAATGTACTCTTCTTTATCCCTTTGGACACAGTCCAGAGAAACCTTCAAGAAGATTCTCACTTTCAGAAGCAGCTTTTCAGTGTGGTTCTGGGAAGCTGCTGTAGAAAAGTGATGGCTTTTAATGGACTGTGTATTGTTTTTAATATCATGAACTGCCTGGTAAATTTGATAATTGAAGAGCAATCATGATAAATAAATAATAAGAAATATATTAAAGTTACAAACTCAGCTGAGAATAGGCATCATCCTTAGAATGGGCAAAGGGGATTATTGACTAGAGAATGTTTTATTTCCCCCCCATGATATCTTTTGCTATGGATTGCTAGAAATAATAATAGATTTCAAACACTAATTAGATTTGATGGGTAGGCAGGTGGGTAGACAAAATGATCACAACAATGTAAGTTATGAAGTGTAGCCATTTTTTCCTACTTGTTTACTTTTTTTTTTCCACCAAGGGGTTGTGAAGACTTTGTATGAGATCTGAAAGCAGGGTTGTATCTAGTCTGAAATATATATGGGACATAGTACTATGATTACGGGTTAGTATTTATTGTTGGATGGGTGAACAAACTATTTTACAATGATTATAGAATCAAATATATACAACGATCTCCTGAAAAATAGTTTGTAAGACTATGGACAATTTTGCAAACAAAACAATGAGATGTATACTTATAAGAAGCAAGACAGGTTACCCCTGCCTACAGTTGGCATTGGCCAGTGTGTCTTAGGCATGTTTCAATGGTCAGTCATGAAATAAAAACTGGAAGGGTAAAATGTTGGGAACAAGGCCATCAGCCACAGCCGTGCATCCAAAGTGTTAATCAGAAGCCCAGCCATCATTATGACTCTTTTGTGAGCCCTGGCAGAGAGCAAGGTACGACACAGACAGCTGCAGCTTGAAAGAATCCCAATGACCTAGATTCTCGACTAGATTACTGTCTGCTTGGGCCCGCGTCGCTCTCTCAGCATTGTGAGAGTGATTTCACTTGCTCATACCAACTGGCTCACTGTGCTGACCCATTTTACCATGGCAACCTGGTTTGCCGTACCAGAGCTCAAAAAAAAAAATAAAAAAAATAGGATTCCAAGATTAAATAGTCTTGCTCCTTTTTACAGAAAAACAATTGCATTTAGCATATATCCGGAGAAGAAAGTGGCACTATTAAATGTGGAAGGCAGAAATGTATTTATGCTAGGTATAATTGTATCATCTCTAAATCAATGTTTCTTGTCTGGGTTTTTTAAAAAGCAAACCTTTTGCACATCAACTTGGTAAATCTATCATTTGGTCTCCTTTCTGCCAACCAGTTCACCACCACTTTGCTTGTGAACTTGGATAACTTCATAAAGGAATTTTACACAACATGACAATACCTCTTCCTTCATAAACAGACTCAGATAAAAAGTCATTTCTGCTATCCTATGCTAGCCACACCTTGTGTGTATTGTTTTGTTCTGGGGGTCAAAAAGAAGGATGGGACAGAAGACATTAGAAACAGGAAACAGCATTTCTGAATCCCATTTCTGTAAGGACAAATCTTTGCATTCTGATTATATTCCCTGGATTTTAAATCTCATCTTGTAAAAGAGATTTCCATCCCAAAGGTGCTCTCAACCTGTGGGAATAGAAATATATATTGAACCTAGTCATCAGTCATATATCTGATGAAGCCATTTCTTGTGAATGAAAGCACTTGACTTTAAGGCATCAAGGTGAGTAAACATGTAGGTATTTTACTGGCAGTCTGATTCTTCACAGCAGGAATGATGGCTGGAATGTGGAAGGGGAAATTGAGATTTGACAAGATTTCTGGAGGGAAAACCAATCAAAGATGGGTTTTGTGTTGAGCTAAATTTTATTTCCATGGTGCTTTTTATGCTGTTCCCTCCTTTCTGCTCCCCTGCTGGATTATTGCTCCTGCTGAGTTCTTTCCTTGCCTCTTGAACAGATCTTTATTCTAAGTGGACTTTTGGTTTTCTAGCAGCCAATCATACACTTTTAAGGTGGTCTGAGACTGAAGAGACAAAGAATGAGGGTAAAGAATCTGGCAACTTGGCAAGATTTAAGATGAGACTAAATGGGTTATTTTGGGACCAAGGTGAGATTTCCCTCTGGCTGTGGTTATTTCTCAGGGTCTTTGGAGTGAATAAGTTGTCTGGAATCTCTGTCTTCAAGAAAGTTTCTCTTGATTTTGACTCAAACTGGATTATAAAATATGGTGTTTGATTTATGTTCTCAGAATCTCCTAATATATAGGATCTTGATTCACAATTTCCCTTAAATTAGTTAATAAATTGTTCAATAGCCTTTCCTAAAAGTGCAAATTACCCTATATTCATTTTTTGATAATTCATTTCCCTGCCCAGGTTTTTTAGTATACATTTTCTTGATGTAAGCTTTTCTAAAATGTGACTGCTACTGTTTGTATATAATTTTCAGCAGTTTACCTTCTTTTTAGCCATTTTTTATTGGCAGAATCTTGCATAAGGAAAAACAAATTCTAACCAGAATTTGATTCATGCTGACATCTGTGCTGCTCCAAAATCTGATCAAAGTGGAATATCCAGATTCAGCTTAATGAGATCTGTGGCTAAATTATTTTGAAGCCTTAGCCACACATAGAATACATCATCATCTGAATTTTCCAGTTGAAACAGGGTGATTGCACAATAAAAGTCTCATCACATTCACTTTACAAAGGAGCTGATTCTATGATTATGGGAGAAAAATAGCTTATTTTAAATCCAACTTTTATAAGCATCACTGTAGGCAGTACCAATTTTCCTTTACATCAGAACTGCCACCTTCATGCAACATCTTGTTTCTAGTTGGAGGTGTGATCAAAACACTTGGAGACTGTAAAGTGTTTCTTAATGGTAGTTAAACATTTTCACAGATATGCTCAAATTGCAAGTATTAAATGGTAGCAATGAATAAGGCTTTTTTTTAAGCTGGTGAAGTCACACAATAAAAAAGTCCCACAATGAACTGCTTCTTCTTTTCAATAACTGTAAATTAAGGTTTTAAAATATATGATCAAATGATGACATTTATATTATATTGTGGATGGAACTGTGATACTAGGTGGCTTAACTAGTCTGATACTATCTTATTCCATATCTTCACTCAAAATAGTCATACAGGGGTATGTTTGAGATCAAGTTCAGGTTTGTTTAGAGATTCATTGTGGTCCAAGAGACCAATGGTACATCAAATGCTTTGTTTGTTTGTTTCTTTGTTTAAATTTATTAGTTGCTCAGCTCCAATGGACTTTTTAGATTTCAATGACTGTGTTATCTGGAGAGAAGGCTTAAGAATGTGTCCCCAACTGTCATGTTCGCCGTTGCGATGTTTGATGTACATCGTAACGTTTCGCATGCCATGGTGCTGACGCACGTTCCGGTTGGGAGGGAGCTGCTGGGAGACCTTGTACCAGGCTGTCTATCTGTTTTCATGGGGATGGAATGTGTTTGGGTTATTGTTTGTGTTCAAGGTCCTTTTTACCTGTTGATTAGCAGAACTCGTTAGGAGCACCTGGGATGGGGAATTCGAAACGGTTGTACGGGGGGAGGGCTTACATTCACACCGAGGGTTTTTAGTTTGTATTTGGCGCGCTTTTGCTCATTCTCAGCTTTCTCTGTAACTGCATACTATTCTTTAATAAACCAGATTTGATTCAAGCTCTTGCTTGGGAGTCTGAGTATAATCTAGGATAGGTAACCATTACACCAACACTGAGGCATATGTTTACAGTAAGTAGTGGCAATTATGAAATTGTTACTTGATGAACCTGAAATTATCTTCAGCAACAGATTATTTTAGGGTGTATGAATTCAGGATTATAATGTAATTTGCATTTTGCATTACACAAGTCAACTTCCAAAATTCTAGAAATAATGGAAATTCTGATTATCTCAAAACAGTATTCCACCTATATGACCTGGCGGTGGTGGTGGGGGGCATATCTTCTACCTTTTACTTCAAGTACTTGTCCCTTATGTGTCTTGTCTTTTATTTAAAAACTTTAAACCTGATGGCAGGGCTGTAAACTCTTCTCCTATGGAAAGGAGCTACTCTGAGGAGCAAGATTAAAATAACCAAATCAGGCAGTCATGGCTACATGGCTCAGTTGGTTCCAACAAGGATTCCATTAGGGGAAGTGTCCATTCCTTTTTCTTAATTCACATCTTTGACAGTGGTGCGATGGAAACTGTTTCCACTGCGTCTTGATTCTTAAAACTCTAAGAATGATTTTGGGTTTGGGTTACTAAATTGTAACTTAGAGAATTGGAAAGGAAAACAATGAAGTAACACTGGAATGTGCAAGCCAAGTATAGAAAAGATCTTTAAATTCATATTCCCTTTAAGGGGAGGCTTAAGCATATGCTTTGAGCTTTCAGTCAATATGGCTTCAAACCTGGACCTTGTCTAATAAGGATAATAACTGGTGTTATATCACAATTATCGCTAGGTTGATCAATCCAATGAAAACTTGACAGGATATGGGAATTCCATTCCTTAATGTTTCACAATTGGGAGAAAAGATCGCTTTACAAGAAGCAGCATTTATAGCTTGCAGACTTGGAGAAAAGCAGGTTTTCTGAGTAATAATAATAAATAATGCTTGCATTAACCTTTTCATGTCCTGGTGTTTCTTCTCACCCTCTCTTCATCTCCAGCAGGGTATGGGAACTGATAATTGAAATGTTCAGTGAAAATCAGGCAAACTCAGACTAAAGCTGTGTGCATAATGCATTAATTTGAGAAAAATGCATGTCTATCCCATGACTCACAGAGCAATTAAAAAGTATTTCAGTGAATTAATTTCCCATAATAGCTATGACACAGCTGATGATGAATAATAAAGTAAGACTTAATTCACCCATTTAAAAGAATAAGTGAAAATTACAATAACAATCTTACATAGAAAGTGAATTTGCATCAATCTGATAATTCTACTTCAGGTACTCTTTTTTTGCTACATGAAAATAATAATAATAACAACAACAATAATGGCTCATGGCTTAAGCAACAAGCTTGTGTGAGCTTTTGTATGGTTTGTCTTTCATATGGTAATTTGGAGATTCTATGGCAACCATTAAAAAAAAAGACTCAGAAAGAAAAGCTGTAGTAGCAAAGAATCCGTTCATGTTCAGCATATCTGTAGGAATAATGGCAAGTCTTACCTCCTAAATGCAAAAGATGCCTTATGATAGGCTGGCAAGGAATCTGGTTTAACTCAAGGAGGGAATGGTGTATAATTTCTACAAGAATGCCACAGCTGCAGCCAGAATTCACTCAAAGTTGCTCCTGTGAAGCTTGTACTCATTTAAATGTGTCCTGAATGATAGCAGAAGATTACATAGGGATTCTAGTATAAATGACTGTTTTAAAATATTTATTATACAACAGCATCATCCTATTAATTCAGCCATGACTAACTTAAGATTGCAGGATGCCCTAAAGTCCCTCCAAAAATGAATGGCCAGCAAAATGAAATTTCTAATGAGGTTGAAGGAGAAAATGATTAAATATATGGATAAAAGTCATGTTAAATGTATTTGATTAACAGTGGTCATGACCTAACTCATTTATATGTCTTTACCCCATCTACCCTTTAGGTCCCTGATATGCTACCTAAAGGCTAAATCTGGCCTTTAGCTGAAAAGAAGCTTGCTCTGAATGATATCTTCAGTCAACTTATACATTGCAATGAAGCCATGAAAGACTTCTTTCCCAAGATGCATAGAATCTGAAAGGCGAATGTAAAAAGGTATGAATAAGAGGACAGGATTAAAAGAACAGCCTATCTGAGAATGTTAAAACTGGAGAACAACAAATCACAAAAGATAAATTAGTTATTTTAAAAAAAAAAAATGTGAGGCAAGACCATGGAGAAGTAAAGTTAAATTTACCTTGGATGTGGAAAAAGATGAGACTCCATGTAGAGATTTGGCAAGAAATATTATATTGCCTGTAGAACATGAAAGACATATGTTGCAGAAACAGAGTTATAGTCCTTTAAAATGTTGAAGGAGAGAAAAGATAAAAATCGACTAGACCAGAGATGATCTAGATCTTAACAAAGAGGTAGATTGTAAAACTGTTTAGAGAGAGATGATATAATTTGATAACAGTCTGAATATGAAAATAAATGGCAGACTTAATTTGCATGGATGGCACCATGTTCTACAAATGGTCACCCACCTGAACTGTATGATAAGAGTTCTATTTCTTATTGGCAAAAGGCATGGCTTGCATTTTATTTGCTCATTGGAACAGGAAAACCCCTAAGCATATCAGGCCTTACTTCAAAACATGGGAACCTTATGGATGATTTGTTCATCAGTGTCACATGGACTGACCACATGCTTGAATGAATCTGCAGAAGACTCTTGGATTGCAGTGTGCTAAGCTCCACTGTCCGATCTTTGAATTGGCCAGGAAAAATCATCTATATGTTATTCACCCACATAGGATACCTTCTCTGTAGGATGTTTTATGTAATTATCCATTGTTTGAAAATCCACCCTCACAGTCCAGTATAACAGTGGATAAGCCCAAGCTTGAAGTCAATGAACTTAAGACTGCAATCTGTACCCAAGGGAATTTATAAGATCTTTCTTCTGAATAGACCTGGTGTAGAAATATTCACAGTACATTGTGGCCAAAATGAGATTCATCCTTCTTCATGATAAATTAATCTTAGATGGCAGGAATGGGGAGACCCCACTCCTTCATATGCCTCTAAGCAACTGAAGTTGTGCAGACTAACCACTTGTTTGCTTATTTTTCAGAAGGCTTCTGTATATAATATATGCAATAGCAGTCATTGTCCTAGACAAAAATCAGTACCAATTTGCCTAAGGGTAAAACCAAACATTACATGCAGATACAGGCATCACAAGACAGTACTCACTTTTGTGTCTCTGTGTGTATGAATCTGAATTAGAAATGGGAATGGGGAGAAGAGTACAAATAACCCTTTCACTGCATGACATTTCTCCACTCTAAAATCCCTACCCAAGCTGTTGAGTCCTTTCACAAAGTTCTAGACACAGATTAATGTTCACACAAATGTGCTTCTTTAACCTCCTGTGCATAGTGAGTTAAACAACTGCAAGTGTGGGGGGTTATAGCTGAAAGCTTCAAAGTGGAAAAACAAAAGACGCATCTCAGCAACTTTTCTCCTCCAAGGCATCTATCAAGTTTCTTCTCCATGTTTTTTATGAGTAACGTTCAATCCCACTTACAGAAGTTCACGGCCATGCATTGTGAGTGCAGTGCATATTATTCATGTGCTTTTGGGGGCAAAGTTATTTCTAATTACATAATTGTGGTCATTTTCAGGCATTTTTCATTTTTGGCAGAAGAGACTGGTATTTTGATTTACAGAGTAACAACGTTTGGCTGAAGGAGCACATCATGCAATTCCATTTTTACCACTCAGAAAACAAAAAGTTATTTTATTAAGATTGCTGCTTCTGAAAAAAAAAAGGGGGGGGGGAGGATCCAAAACCATAGGGCGCCTAGGGGACCTTCCCCCCAATAGCTTCTCCTTTTAGCAACAACAACCAAAACCATATAATTCTAAGAAGAAACATGAAGAAATTCCTAACTTCTAAGACATAAAGAAGTGCTTGACTTCTATGAAACAACTCTCTGGTTTGTTTTTCTTGCTCATTTTTTGTTTGCTTGTTAGGTTCTTATTTCATTTATATCCCTCCTTTTCCCTGACACCTCAAGGCAGGGTCGGGGATCTCTCTCCTGATTTTATCTAACAAGACCTTGGAATGAGTGGCCCAAAGTTATCCAAGAAGTTCTCTTTCTGAGTCAGGAGGGGATTTGGACTTGGGTTTCCAAAGTGCTGGTTCAGCATCTTAGCCACTACACTGAACTACACTGGTCTAGCCGCCTAATTTACCCAGAATTCTACATCTAACAAACCATAATGCTGGGTTCACAATCTGTGCCATAAACTAGAATATAGCTTAGTGCAACATGAGAACTTGACTAGTGTTTGACATGACACATCTTTGATGTCACATATAATGGAACTGAAAAATCATGGATAGCTTTTTCCCCCACTAAAAAAGGAAGGGATTTCAGACTTTGACACCACCATCCTTTTCTGAGATTACCTCAAGGGAGACGTTTATGTAAATTTCTACAAATTAAACAATTAAAAATACATCGCTTGAGTTGGATGGTATGCTGCATTTTGTAATGGCAGAAAATGACACCTATGTTGTTTATGCCTGCTTAAATCTCTCTAAAGCAGTGTTTTTCAAACTTGGCAACTTTAAGACGTGAGGACTTCAACTCCCAGAATTCCCCAGCCAGTATGCTGGGGAATCATTTTTTGTATTATTTCTTGTATGAAGCACCATTTCTTGATTAAAATACTTGCTTAATCAGTAATTTCCCCCCCAAATGGCATTTAACTCTGGCCTGAAACAACAAACGTTTGTCACTTTGTTTTTCTAGCTGGCTTATTCAAGAACTGTATAATGTTTTGTTCACCTCCCCCCTCCAAAGTCTCCTCTATCTTAGAAGTCCTTAATTAGATGATTAGAAAGAAATCATGAGGGCTTTCCCTCAGATATTTTGTTTGCAGATCAAACTTCCCACTACAGGAATCCAATGATTTTTGGCAAGGTGATTTGGAAAGAGTGAGAAGTCTAATTCATCTTGTCCAAGATTTTTAAACAACTTTATGTAAATTCTTCACCCTGCTTAACTTGTAGGGACTCTGCATGGAACCTTCTCAACTTAACTATCTGAAATTTAGCAGTGTTGAACTTCACAGAAGGGGTATATTTGCCTTCTAATGCCGTCTAAATCTGCCCAACAATGAAGAACCATTTTATCTCCAAATAACCAAGTTAGACATTCTGTTCCCCTACCCTACAATGACTAGAAAAAAAGCTCCCCAGACCTACACCCCCATTTCTCTGTAATGGGATAGCCTTTTCCCCCTTTAATTGTCTATTGTTTTTACAAATGCTATTTACTTCTGTGAAAAATCAGAACAGTTACAGATATTGGGGTTTTGTTCTGCTTGCAAAACTCTTGCTTTGCATCAGTCCAAAATCAAATGAGCAATCTCTGAGCGGATTCAAAGTAAAATATTTCCCAAAGCATTAAACTGGGCCCCAAACTGTATAGTATGGCCAGAGCAAACCATTATTCTGTAGCATAGCTTTCACCTTTAAATATGATTTTAATGTTGAATATATATATGTATATATATATACACACACACACAGAGTATATAATAAAGCATATACAGTGTGTGTGTGTGTGTATATATATATATATATATATATATATCATAAAGCATCCTTGAAGAATTAAAAAAGGCACTGAATGAATGATTCAAACAAACAGAAACAGAAACAAAACAAAAAGTTCCCCATTTTCTCCATAAGCATTTTCATGCATTTTGATTAAAGCTGCTTTTTTTTAATTGAGAAAGGGTTATGCTAAAAAGGGTACCATAGCTCTATCAGTGTTTTCTCTGTTTAAATGAACACTAAGCCTTTCATTAAAGTAGAATTCCAATGGAATTGCACACTACAAGGCTTTTCACCCTTACTGAGAATTTCCCCATGAGTCAAGTAAGAATATTGAATTGCAATAATGTCCAACTGATTAAGAGTGACATATCCCTCAGAGAAAGCATTGTAGAAAAAGAGCCATTGTTTACAACATTTTTACAATCACAGGATGGGATAATCCCCTTTTCTGAAGTCCTGAGAACATCATAGATTGTAGATACCATCTAGTCTACAAAAATTGCTTGACATTTGCAGTGCATAATGATGTCTATTTACTAGGGAAAGGTGAGCATCATTAGGAAAGCATCCTCCAGATCTGGCTTGAAAAAGTCACTGTGTCCAGTAGGCAACAGCAAAGAGCTATAGGAACTGTAACTCTTTTGTGCCTTCTAATGGTCATCTGAAGTTTTGCAGTCCAGATCTGGTTAGCCTCTCCTGTCTCTTTTGCGTTTTGTTCAATCAGGCATTAAACATGGCTGATATGCTCCAATGGAAGAGTCCTGTTTTCAGGAAATCTCAGAGCCCCTGGAGCTGGAAGATCAGAAATGGCAATCTGATCCTACAAAATCTGAGGCTGATTAGGTGGAAGCTCATAATATTGTGCCAAAATCTGCTTTCCAAGTTCCTGAAAGCTTTATTTGCCTGTGAAAGAGGCCTTTGTTTTTCCACTGAAATCTTAGGCTGCCTTCAGATTTGTTTTGGTTGTGGTTTTGAGTTTCTGTTTTTGTTAGAAATGGCAAAGGGCACTACTTTTTTTTTCTGGTTAAACATTGCTCCATCGCTATGAATTCTCCCTGGCTACCTGTGCTTGCTGATTTGATAAAGTTCCGTGGGAGAAAAGTGCCTCTTCCCATGGAAATTCAGTGAAGTCTCAAACTGCTGGGAGGATCATAGAATGAAAGTCAGAACCTCATACACACCCTTGGCCTTGGCCTAGTTAAAATAACAGCAACATCCTTGTCCACACCCATAAGAATTTCACTATTTCAAAATTTCTTTTCAATCAAATTGAAGAAGATTGCTTGAAAATAAAAAGAATCTTCAAAAGCTGGATGGACTGGGAAAAGAATGGTGTAGGGTGGAAGTATCCTTAACCTTCATGCATACAGGTGCCAGAGAGTGCTGGCTCAATTAGCCACTAAGCACAGGAATGCCCATCTAAAAGTCCAAAAGCAGAAATCTCCCTGTGTGTAAGGCACTACTCATAAATAAGATCTACTTCATGAACAAGATAGTATCACCACCCAGAGAGCCACTGACAAATTACAATTGAACTCTATGGATATCTGAGACTTCAGGCCTTTCATGCAGACAGGATAGATATTTGTCTTACTCCACCATAAAAAAAAAAAAGATTATTGCAGGAACATTGCCTGATCTTGGTCCCAGACCTTGGTATGTACTGCTTATTTGTTTAGCTATCTTCTGGATGTTGTTTGTTTCTTACTGTTGGATCTTGCTCATAGAAGATGACCCTGTCAAACTGATCAATGCATTCTGACCCTAGCTTTGTTCAAAACTCCATTTTATGGACTGTCATTTCCACACTGAGATCTACGTAATAATCACCTGGAAGCATTATGCCTTTTCCATGGTTTTGGAAGCTCAAGTCAGAAATTAATCCTAGTTAGGGTTTTGTGGTGCTTCGTATCTGAAGACAAAATGGTACTTCAGAGCATGCAGGGAAAAAAACCCACAGATTGAAGGTATGGCAGATACATGTTCTGTTCACCCTGGGGCATGATCCAAGGCACATATTTTCCACTGCATCTGGAGCACTGCACAATCCTAATTATTAAAGCTGAGGTCAAAGATTAACCACAATCTATTTAAACTATTTCTCAAATAACTTTAAATATGAATTATTATCACAGTTTTCCACAAGTTAAAGCATATTTCCAGGGGAATCTGAGATTAAAGTGTATTGGACTGTGTACAGCTGTGCTGCTCACACCTCAGAACAGAAACTGTCTAGAAAAGTTGCACAACAGACAAACAAGATCATCAGGGGCTAGAGCATCACCCCTACAAGAAAAACTACAGTTATTTGAGTTTTGAGCTTAAATAAGACATGAAAGATATATAATATCATGAGTAGTGTGGAAAATGTAGTCTTTTCCATCTCTCACAAATGGGGATGACCAGCAACTTAGAAGGTTTTAAAAGGAGACTAGACAAATCTATGGAAGATAGCTTTCAATGGCTGCTTATCTTGATGGTTATAAATTGTTTCCTGAACTTCAGGCAGCGTACCTTAATCACTAACTAATTGTAGAAGAGGACTGTTACCTTTCTGCTGGTATGTGTCAGCTTCCTGAATGCAGGTGGTTTGCCCCTGCAAGACATAGAGTGCTGCCTAGGAAAGATTCTTTCATGTTCTAGTGTTAGCTTGACCCATTTAGTTCTTATCCAGTATTCCCAGTCAGTATAACCAAAGGGAATTCTGGGAGTTGACATCCCAGAACATTGAGAAAGCAATGGATTGGTAAGGGTTTCAAAGAGTACACTGTTAGGGTTGCTGTTCAAATCTTTCCTGTGAACCCCAAGAAGTGTGGGTGATTCCCCCATCCAGGCTTCCAATGAAGTAGAAGCCCCTGGAGGTTGAGTAAACCAAAGGTAGCATGCTAGGTCATTATAAACAAACAAACAAACACAAAATCCTAAAGAAAACCATCCAATGTTTCACAGTGACAAACATTCCCCCCCTTAGAGGATCTTCAATCTAGGGTTTTGTTGAAAATTCTCCATGGTTCAGCATTGCTGGACTATGATTATTATAGAATCACAATCTAGTTGCCAATTAGCTATTCATACACTTTTACTCAATTGCTTCGTGCAAGATGGGTGGTGATGAAATTTGAATATAAATGAATAAATAAAATCCAAAAGTACTCTGAAGCCCACAAAGAACAGCTTGGAAAAGTAACCCTCTGAACTAGTTAAGCTCCAGAAAGGCAATCTGTCCTCAGTTCTACTTTAAAATAGAACCAATGCTCTCTCAGAAAGCCATGTATGCTGCATAAGTATGTTATTTACTGTGTGACAGATACGAAGAGGCATATAAGTTTTGAAGCAAGATACTTCACTGCAGAGAAAGAAGAATGAACCACTGTGTGGTTACTTAATTATTAGTGCTCTCATAGTACAGAGGTTTGCATGGCCACACTCAACCAAAAGCCATGTAAAATGACTAAGGCTTCTTGGGATTTTAAAGGTCAAACTCAGCATCTTGAATTGAACCCTAATAGTAATCAGTCCAGTGAGTGCAAGCTAATACCATATGGTTTAACTGATGCTACAATGGAAGCTTTGTCATTCATATTTTGATCCAATTAAAGATTCTGGATTAACTGTAAGGGCAGTTCACACCCACTGCATTACTGTAAATGCAAGTAATAATACATAGCTTGTAATTTATGTTAGTTTACAGTTCTCATTTATAAAGGAACTAAATGAAGCATGTAGGAAAATACAAACTTCCAATTCAAGAGCAGCTTTTGTTTTTTTTCTTAAAATATGAGAGTACTTCAGAACTGTGAATTGTACTTTGACTTAACCCTAGCCCTAACCCCATCTAAAAAAAAGAGAAAAATGTTGTTCCTCAGCTAGGATCAACAGAACCTAGTTCTTCCATATTGCCTAGTTTGGGGTTTTGTTCTGTTGATCATCATCTAATCCAGAACTGTTGCCAAATGTTGATTCACCACCACATATTCAAGAGAGGCTGAAACATGATTGTGGTTGTAAAAATCCCTATCTGAAACACTGACTTTAAAAGCGTTTTGTTATGATTGCTTTCCATGTCACTGGAGTTACATATTATCATCTCTGTAAATAAGCATGCTGTACTGCAGACAGTGTGTGTGTCTGTGTGTATGTGTGTATGTGTTTGTGTGTTTCAAAAGAGTATAAATAATACATTTGGTTTCTTTGGACTGGCAAATGAATGTTAATTACTGCTTACTGGCCAGCAGTAATACAACACTGACCAGGGGCCAGGCACTGGCTGTATTTCAAGATTATTGACAATTCAGTCATGCATTATCTTATAGTCTTCTACATTTTCCCTATGTAATATATAATGCTATGCCAGTTTCTGTTTGAAACAATTTGTCCTTTACTTACAATGGCCAGGTAATAGGATCAATGCATTATGGCTGAAATGTGGTGGATGCTTTAAATTGCTTTGTATGCTGGTGGTAGGTGGTAAGCTTGTTCATGTGAAACAGCTCCCAGAGAAGTTGGGTTGACTTTGTTCCCAAAGGTTGTCTCGTCTGAGAGACAATCAAAGGTACCATTCAATTCTTTGGTTGAAAAAAAAACCCCTGAAAGACAAGATTGTGCTTGTTTCCCACAAAATAGTCAAGCATAATGGTATCTGCACAGTTTGCCTCTCATATCTGATTGTACAAGGACAGCAGGTAAAAAGGTAAAGGTTTCCCTTGACGTAAAGTCCAGTCGTGTCCGACTCTAGGGGGCGGTGCTCATCTCCGTTTCTAAGCCTTGGAGCCGGCGTTGTCATAGACACTTCCGGGTCATGTGGCCAGCATGACGACTCGGAACGCCGTTACCTTCCCGCCGAAGCGGTACCTATTGATCTACTCACATTTGCATGTTTTCGAACTGCTAGGTGAGCAGGAGCTGGGATTAACAACGGGAGCTCACCCCGCCGCGCGGTTTCGAACCGCCGACCTTCCGATCGACAGCAACTTGTTTTAATTTTAATGAAATATGAAAATGCCACCCTGTTAGGAATACGAAGCTGGCCAGTAGCAAACCTCTTAAGATCTTAAAACTGCACAAAGAACATAGGAGGTCCCTTTCAAAATGTTTTATATTTTAAAGAAAGAGGGGAAGTAAAGGAAAATTAAGAAGTATGGAAATGTAACGGATGTTATTATAGTATGTAAAGCCAAATAAAGATAGCTATATCTTTTTGTTTTAATGTTTATTGTAAACTGCCCAGAGTCCCTTTTGGGAGATGGGCGGTGATAAATTTGATTAATAAATAAATAAATAAATATCTTTATATACCTAAAATTCTTGTAGTGGAAATGGAGACAGTGACTTCTTGTCTTCTGTCCTGATAGTGCTAGGTTGAAAAGCAACTGGACATCTCCAGTCAGAAGAGAAAGAAGTGACTTACCACTAGGTTCAGCAAAGGCCTATGAATAGTGTATCAAAGTCTCTCTCAGTTCTTCTTAGAGCACAGCCACAATATCTTGAAAACGATATTAAATTATTGTATGGGCTTGTCAGCTTTGGGATCACCCTTTCCCTTTCATTTGTCTTTCAAGGTCAGCCTAAAGCATTTTGCTGCCTAAAGCAAAGAATAAATTAGTGTTCCACAAACTCACATTCCAAGTGGAGAAGCTGACCAGACAGGTAGTTGAATCTTACTCGGACATTAGAAATGACTTAATCTACTGTACTTCAATATAGCAGCCTAGCTTGGAAATACAGGCCTGGCCACGTAATGCATTCAATATCGTATCCCAACATTTCCCCACAGTACAGTTTCTACTGCCTTAGATAGCTACCTCAGTCTAATCATAGGTCAGCCCTGAAATCTCTAGTGCTCCTGGACTTTTTTTCCTTGGAATTCTGCTTTGTTGGCCAAAGGAAGTCATTGGCTAAATATGGAGTATATACTTAACTATCAGTCAGTCAATCAACCAAGTAACTAATGCAAGGTTCTTCTAGATCAAAGCACTTTTATTTAATATGATGTAGGAAAATAATCAGTAGAATCAACAAACAAGCCAAAACAATATTCTTAGGAGGAACAGTTTAATGGATCAATGACGACTTCATTTGGTTTCCTCAAAGCTAACATGAAGAAATATGTCATTGGAAGGTCTATTTTCCAGTCCCTCTAAGTCAGTTTTTTTTAAAAAAAAGTCCTATGGTAAATTAATTTTCCTCCCTAAAGTTGGGTAATACCTTTTATGGGCAAAAAAAACACACCCAGAAGTATGTGTAAGTTTTAAAGTTTTCTATAACTTTTCATTGGCATGGCTGATTCAACAATTAGAGAATGAGAAAGAAGGAACATCCAGAACTTATACCAGGTATTGTGACTACAAGACTCAGCCTCACTTTAGTCTGAAGATGGAATTTGCAGTTTGAATACATTAGTCTTCAGCAGGTGTGGTAGGTCTAAGATTACACTTCCTGTCTTACAGTAGTCCTATGTTTTGACCCATTCTGAAAGACTTTGGCAAAGAGTTTCATGTTCCACCAATAATTTGTTAAGGGTGGGGAGGTTAATTAATGCAGTAGCTTCATTTGCAACCAATTCTTCTGTTTCTTACTGCTGAGATTCAAAAGAAAAAATATTATTAATTTACTAATTCATTGGTTATGATATTATATTATTCTGGTTGCATATTCTAAGCCACCCACATTGATTGGATTGCAGTGAATATTTCCACCAACAGCACAGGTAGAATAGAAGTTTGGAAAAGGAACTGTTTGGTATGCAGGTTGTGTTTGTGAATACAGGCAAAGACTCCACTTTTTCCAATAGATGTTCTGCTAGAAACTGAAATAGATGTTCTGCTAGAAGCTGAACATCAGGCTCCAGCAACACAAATAGAAGAATTCAGTGGAAGCCAAATTAAGTTTTCGGGGCTATACAATTTTCCTATTCTTGACTAGCTACCAGCCAAAGTGTCAGCTGATCCAGGGCTTTCCTAAGACATCAAAGGGAGGAACTGATGTAACAATTTTCTGCAATTACATCACTATTAATATTGAAATAGATGTTTATATATTTTCTTTCAAAAGTCTGAAGAGGGCCCTGTTGATGGCAACTGCATAACTCAAGAGGACTTTAACTTCAATCAGTGGATTATTCCAAATTGTTGAGTTCCAGTTTCTGTGGTCTTTGCAGAGCTTAATGGTTATTCTTATTTCCATGGCTTTGGATCATGGAAATATACTCACATGGTTGATTGACACACTCAAACACACCCCAGAAAAAATGTTACAGGCAGAGCTAGCAAGATGCCATAATTATTGAATAACTTTCAACTTGCTGGTTTCCAATAAAAGGGGATTTGTTCAATTGACTGTATTTACATATGCAACAAGCTGAAGTGGGAATGAAGGGGAAAAGTCTTTCATGTATTTAATATTTTTTACCTTCTAGTAGATTAAAATTCTGTGACAACTTTTGAAAGCAGCATCCGATGCTTCAGCTTCTGTTGAAAATGATCTGTGTCTAAAGGCGTGCCATTGGTAAACTGCTATTTTTACTGATGTTTCTGCTTCCCAAACATCAGTATGCAGTTTTCTGCTTGAAGAAATGACTTCAGAAATGCCTTCTTGGGATTGTTATGAGTTCAGGTGTCCCACTTCAACAGTGTTTGGGAATTTGCTCAAATTGGATTGAGTTTAGAGTTGTGACTACTTTTAGTGTTTGCACTGCACCTCCATGACAAACAGACTGCACATTATTTGGGGATGCACATAGTCTAGCTATATAAAAGATCCATTTTAGTCAATTTGCACAATAACAGAGCAAAAGTAAACAGGAAGATGCTGATACTTACCTGTAGTACAGTAAGAAGATTTGTTGTAAGATTTGCACGTTATCACTTCAATGATGTAAGGCATGAAATGGAGCGCATGAGCATTCATTATTCCTGAGTGGCTATGGAGTATATACACATTTCATCTATGTGGTGAAATGTAGAGATAAGCCACAAATGGGAACAAATCCTTTGTAAAAGGGGATTGATGGCATTTTGGGAGAAATGAAATAGTTCAGAAATTACTTGGGTCTTTAAGTGAAATGACCTTTCCAGGAACCTTCCACAACTACTTCATCTGACAAAGAGAATGTTAACTTTGAGTGTTCATTTATTTTCTTTTGGAGACATGGACAGCATTGTACGTGCAACCCCAAGTCTCCTCTTTCTGTTATTTTCCTGGTGGCATCAAATCCTGGTTGACCTCAGTGTGACAGCTGTACAAATAATAGAGCAACAAGGGCTAATTATGAGATTCCATATACATATGGTGACAAAAATAATTTGATTTAGGTTTATAGCAATCTGATTTGTTCTATTTTTCTGTGCAGAGCAGCTCTTTTTTCCTTATTGGCATAATGGGTCTTTTCAAAAAGTTTTCATAATTCTTTCTGGGGGTAACAAAAATTACAATGGCAATTGGATATGTATAATGGCAGCTTCAGTCTTAAGCTTTTAAAAACTCAATTAGAATTTTCTCCTCTGCCTAAAACCTTTAAGCTGCTGCAGCTGCAACTGTGCTGTTCCTTATGGGGCGGATGTGTGACAACAGTGTGAAGGTCAGTACAATGCTGGGAAAGTAGGACAAGCAAATGGGACTATAAAGTCTCCCCCTTTCTGCACAGCAGGAGTTCTTGGAGCTTATTTCAGCCAAGAGAAATTCATCTGAGACCTGCCACCTCACCCCACCCCAGCAATTCAGTTGACTGTGCTTTAGGTTTTGTTCTTGAAGGCTGGTCTGCCTTCCTTCTTTTTATGGTGTTCTTTTAAATATCATTCTCTTTCAGTGGATAGTAGTCAATTTCTTGTCCCTGGAAGGACTAGCAACACTGAACAACTGCAGGGTGGACTTGCACCAGCCTCAGATAAGCATAGTTAATAACCGGAACAATGACGCTACATTATATCAGGCTAGCAGTGGGCAACAATGAAAGCTTTGTTTCAATAATCCATCAAATGTCCATTGAACTCAAGGCATCCATTGATTTGGGTGCTTTTAGGATAGGCGGTGATAAGATGATCAGCCCCAAAACATCTGGGAAGGCAAATTTCTTCCCATAAAGTTCTTCACCTGGTAGAATGAAGAGGAGCTTCCATGTCACAAGTGCTTCTGCAGGTGTGAGTTTGGAACTAGGATTTTCACTGAAGCTGACTGACATCTATCTTGTAGTCTACTGCAGCAGGGATCCTCTAAATTGCAGTCTCTTTGACCCAAAGATTTTCTGCTTACTATTGCAAATATTGCCAGTTAACCTGGTTGAGGTTTACATTCTTCATTCCCACACTGACATGAAAGTTGGCAGCTTTCCTCATACACTGCCACTAACTATTGCTGAGCAAGAAAACATTTCAGAATATTTCATCTTCTCAAGACACTGTAATTTGATACGCCTTTTTAATTTCCCTAGCATTTGGTCTGATATGAATTTATGTGGCAAAATCAATGAGCCTTAATGTCATGTAAATGTTGTTGCAACAATCAGTGGCAATTAAAAGAAGCACTTCCTTTTTTCTTTCAAAAATAGACATCATGATTTGAGTGACAAGATACAAGATCAAAGCAGAAAACACTAGATATTTCATCAAAAGTCTGCTTTTGGCTTGATTTCCAGTCATATTTAGAAACCTGCTGTGCCTCCTGATAAACATCTAATTCTTGCAGCTTTACCTGTGAGCTATAATTTAACAGAATGTATGCACACCAGGTCCAAAATGGCTAAATAGAGGAAATTAATTCTTAATTAAATAAGAAGTGTTCCCTTAGGACATTAAAGTAATCAAGACAGGCTAAGATTGGCTACCTTTGCCAAAGCAGAAATGTGTATACTCAGCATAGGAACCAAGTCCAAGGTTTTTCTGGCTCAGAAAATGTTGCAGGGGAATGAAAAATTGAGGTTCTTAAGTTACATGTTTTTTAGGCAATCATTAAGGAATAATTCTAATCCCTTAGATAAATAACATTTTTTAAAAAAATAATCAGTAACTCCAGTCCATTTTTCAGTCAATAATTTGAAAGAAAAATGTCAACTATTGAAGCAATTATGAATGGGACTTACCATGCTTTCATTGTTCTTCTAAGCTATATTTTCAGTAGCTAGATGTATGAAAAATACCATGATTGATGAAAGCTTTTTATGAATATGTTAGTTTTTATTCTAGCATGTAGGAAAGGGAATGGAGCGGGGTTTAAGTATATGGCTGAAATAGGAAAAGGGAAATGTCTCAGAAATATCTCTTCTCCTGTTGAGCAACAAATGTTCATCTTTACTCTGCTTGTGATGACAGTGATGACAGATACTTCTGAATGAGATTTTTTATTCATTAATGGAATTTTATTGACAAGTGTGTCCTAGGTGATGATAATGATTATTGCTATTTATACACAGCTACCAGATAGTTCCAATGTATTTGGTACTTTTGAGTATGCGATCTTTGCCAACAATCTGACAAAGTTAAAGATATCATTATAATATATGTGCTATTCCAAGTAAGGCAACTTTTTTATAATTGATGAGTTGAGAATCTATTCATTCCTATTGTGTCTAAGTACTTTTTCAGATCTTTTGGTATGGCACAACTGCACCAACTACTCTTGGGACCACTACTACTTTCTTTTTCCACATTTACTCAATCTCTCTTTGAAGGTCTTTATATTTCTCTCTCTTTTTTTTCTAGTTCTTCTCACTGACTTATCTACCTTCTCATCGAGCTACCTATCTATCTCCAGCTACTGCAGTGTCAGTTCATCTTTCTACCTAGTGCTTCTAGCTCATCTTGTGTCTGGTGTATAATTTCTGCAGAGTATTGAAAAAGTAGAATAGCTCGGGTTTTAATAGTATTTCCACCATTAAGCTTGGATTTTGGGACTTTCCTTATGTATTCCTTGGTTGTTCCTCTTCCTCCTCCTCCTCCTCCTCCTCCTTGGAATAGCTGCATGAAACTATTTAACTGGCAGTAGCGTGGCCCATTGTTCTAGAAGTGTCCAATGTCTCAGGAAAATGAAGTTGAAGAGCATTGTTTCCCATCTTCGCTTTAATTACTTTTTTTTCCAGCTGAAGAATATGTTTTGCCATTAATAGCAATTGAACCAGTGGATTGGGCCAGGACAAAACATGTGGGGAAAAAAAAAAACAAAAGTTACATCTGACTTAAATTGCAGGTAGCATGCATTCTTCTCCTATGTATATATTTCTACAACATTAAAAATTATAGTTCATTTGCAGAATCTTCTTTCTGGAAATACCCCTGCCATGCCAAGAGTGCATCCATTGGAATCCATGAAAATATTTCATTTGAATATTTTGCCTCATTGCTTTCAACTGGTATATTCTAAGATTAAGTCTAGACCCAACCTAAGGAGTCTGCTGCTATACAGAAAAAATGTTTTTCCATTAGCCCAGTGTTTTCCAACCTTGGCAACTTCAAGATATTTGGACTTCAACTCCTAGAATTTCCCAACCAGCATGGCCATTGCTGAGAATTCTGGGAATTAAAGTTTGAACATCAGGAAGCTTCCTAGATTAAGAAACACTGCTTTAGCCCCATATAATGTCAATTATTATATTTCACTGTATTTACAATGCAAATTATGTGCTTCAAGGATGACAATGCTAAATAACTTGTCATCTAAATAAAGCATAGTAAGCCACTCTTTAAGCAACTATTTCCAAACTATAACTTGGTATATGGAACATACATGTGTTTCATTGCTTATTGTGGTTCAGGAATAAATGTGATAATTATTTGCCATTGATACAATCATAGTAAAGGTAAAGGTTTCCCTTGACGTAAAGTCCAGTCGAGTCCGACTCTAGGGGGCGGTGCTCATCTCCGTTTCTAAGCCTTGGAGCCGGCGTTGTCCATAGGACACTTCCGGGTCATGTGGCCAGCATGACTCACGGAACGCCGTTACCTTCTCGCCGAAGCGGTACCAATTAATCTACTCACATTTGCATGTTTTCGAACTGCTTGGTGTGCAGGAGCTGGGATTAACAACGGGAGCTCACCCCGCCGCGCGGTTTCGAACCGCCGACCTTCCGATCGACAGCTCAGCGGTTTAACCCGCAGCGCCACCGCATCCCTCGATACAATCATAATGCACTGTATTTTTTAGTAAATGATTTTGCCATGACCCTTGTCTCCTTGCTGGACAGCTCTCTTATTCTTTGGACAGTTCCTGATAAGGCAGACATATCAAGTTGTTTCCACATAGATGTGCCTGGTCTGATGCAATAATCACTTTTATGCCATAAGCATTATAAAAGGCTTTCCTCACACCAAGTATGAATTGCAATAGACATTTCTCACACTGATTAATGATAAATGTATCCAGCCACATTTTTATGTCCAGATATTCTGCTACGATCTATCCACACCAGATTAGGGAAAACATCCTTCTCCCTCCTATTTGCTTTTCTAAAGGCTTAAAAAGGAAAACTAAAGGCTTAGAGGAAACTAAATAAAAATGTTTAACTGAGCAGTGTAAGTGGCTATGTTTTCCCCTTCAGCCTAGGGTGTGAAAAACAGAAAGAGAAGGTTCCAAGTTGAGGAACCCCCCCCCCCACATTTTTTTTCCTCAGGGTCTTCTTGGACTGCAGAGGTTTGAAAGCAGAGAGAGGCCATGCTGCTTTCCAGAGGGAAATAGAGATCTTCTCTCTCTGAAACTCAGTCTTCATGCTTTCTAAGTTCTACGGGGTCCTGAAAGTGGAGAATGAATATTGAGAATAACAGAAGAAGAATATGTCCCTTGCTGGTAATACATGAATAAAAATATGATCCTTACTTAAAATTCACCCCAAATCTCTTTTATGCCACAGGGACAATAATTGTGTACCTTTCACCTGAGAATAAACATTGATTTGATATCTGAGCCTTTCCATCGAAAGTGTATAGAGGGAGTAACAGGGAATTCAATGAATTTCTGGAAGAAGCTCCTTCAACGATCCCTTTCTTACCTAAAATACTCCCAATAGTTTTCAGAACAGTGTCTATTTTCCAGTCATCTTGGAAAATTTAGCATAGTTTTATGCCACTTTTTGGCACAAATGAAGCTGCCAAGGGAAATGTTAATAATCTCTTTTGTTCAGTGTACCATTTTGGAATACTAGTAAAATTTCATAGGAATTGTTACAATGTTTGGGTGCAATGCATGTGTTTCCAAGTTGGTGGGATATGGGAAAAAGTATGTTGGCTTGTAAGCTACTCTCTAGATTAGAAATCCTAGCTGACATGTAATAGCATGAACATTCTTGAGGCAAAACTGGACTTTGCTTGCACTTGTGACATATGGTTCAAAATGGGCCAAAACTGATGGGTACTGTTCTTACCTTCAGTAGGGAAAGTGTGGGTTGCATGGTTACAACTATCTACACCTTCTCTATCTTACTAAAATAGATTCTTTGAAAACCTCAATTGATCAAAGCATGATGGTTAATATAGAGAGAGCCATCACACTGGAAAATTGCAATTTGGAATCTAAGAGGGGTAAATAGTAAGAAGCATGATTTAATGAATGAATGAAAGAAAAAGAGATACCTGGAAAAGTGAAAGAAAAGGGAATGATGCAATAAAGCTGAATTTATTAATTGTATTATTTATTTTATTAGATCCAAAGGCCGCCTGATTCAGAATGACTCTGGGTATCTTACATGTTAAAAGTCATGAACAATTAAAAAAAGAAAAAGAAAATGAACACCTGGAACACAATGCAATGCCCTCCCCCCAACAGCAGAGCTACACACACAATGGAACAACATAATGCCTCCCCAAACCAACAGGGGCTCAGCAACCACCCTACCCCCAGGCCTGGAAGCAAAGCCAAGTTTTCTTCTAGGGGTCTTGGGGGATAGGGGGGATACTATTTCAGAAGGCAGGGACTACAACAGAGAAGGTGATCTTCCTAGCTCCATTCAGCAATAGAGCTGAATTAAGGTGATCTGATTCTGGGGAATGGAGCTGCATACAGGCAGGGAAGTGGAAGTGTTGGGCATGTTATAAATGAAAGGACTCAAATGTACACCAGAAAGTATGAAATGGTATTGTCTAGGTTGTTGTGGATGTGTATAAAAACAGAAATCTTTAGGTCATTGATTGTTACATATTCCTCTGAAATGAACAGTGATAATAGAAAAAAGTAGAGATGAATTTGGGGAGATATTGTGTGCAATTTTGAATGAATGCAGTTCAGGGGAAAAATATCTGTTAAGTGACATGAGTGGATAGATGGTAACAAGACAAGAGAGTACAGAATAAATGATAGGGCCCTTCAGAGACCCAATAATTAATAAAGATGGAGTTTATTTGGTGAGCATCTGCTTAGAAAAAAGTGCTTGCTTTGAATAGAAGGTTTAAGGATAAGTCTACTCATATGTGCATGTGGCAAATGAATGGATATTAATTTAAAAACATGTTTGATTGATTGATTAATTGACTGATTATGATGAAAGATTAGAGATTTAGTGAAAGATACAAGGGTGAAGAGAGGTTCTGAATGTGGGAGAGACTATGATATGTTAAAATATGGATGTGGTTTGTTTATGGAGTGGCTGTACAACCTGTTTAGCATGTGTGGGAGGCTGCATCTGTACCTGAAGATTGAATGACTTCCATTATTGCTCCCCTGTTCAACAGAAAAGGTAGCACGAATGAATTACAGGGGATTAGTGTCCCTGGGAAGGTATTTGATAGAACTCTGGTTGAAAAGGTGACAGTGAGCAAAATGTGAGTTATGCAATGTGACTGTGTGCCAGGCTGGGGTTTGCCAACCACATTTTTGCCTTTCAATAGGTTATTGAGATCTGTGTGAATATGATAAAAATATATTGTATATTTGTTGACTTAGAAATAGCATATGATTAATGAATAGGCAAAGTATTATAGAATATTTTGCACAACTATGTTGTGGAACGTTAAGTGCTGAATGTAATAAGAGTGGTATATGATGGATATAAAGCATGGATGAGAATGAATGGCATGTTTAGTGAGTGGTTCAATACTGGACAGGCAGTAAGAAAATATGTGATATCCCCCTCATTGTTTAATGTAGTTATGGGTAAAAGTCTAAGAAATGCTTGTAGTGAAGTTAGAGCGTTGTTGGTTGGGGACACAAATGTGTGTGTGCTTTTGTATGCAGATCTGTTGTTGGGTAAGAAACTGAATTATTTGCGTGAAAGTTACCTAGAGAATATGATGCAATGAGGGTGTGGGAGTGGCCAGGGAAGGTGCATGTGTGGCTGGTGAGGCATGGCGCGAGTGCAGCGAGGCTCAGGGATGGTGCGCAAGGGTGTGCGGGTGGCTGGTGAGGCGCAGTGCAAGTGCAGTTGGGCTGAGGGAGGGTGGGCAGATGAGGAGACTTACCTGAGCAACTTGCAGCCTTCCTTGCCAGCTTTCCCATTGACTTTGCTTGTGTGAAGCTGGCAGGGAAGGTTGTAAATTGGGATCACATGACTGTGTGGGTCCTGGAATGGCCAGAACTTTGAGGACTGGACTGGTTGTAACCACCACTCATTCAGCGCCATTGTAACTGCTAATGGTTGCTGAATGAGTGGTTGTTAACTGAGGACTACCTGTATTCATAAAAAAACAAAAACAAAAATGGCTGTGTATAAAAGTGAGCTTTCATTCACTTTGTTATATGGAAGTGAAAGTTAGGTATATCAGGAAAAACAAAGTACATTAAGTTGAATGGAGTGAGAATGGGGTACTGAGGAAGAGTATGAAGTAAAACATGAAGTATAGCTAAGAAAGAGTAGGGGCTGACTGAATGTGGCCTGAATACAAAAGTGATTGTTAATACAAAGTAGTACTTTGAAATGGTTGGGCCATACAAAGAGAATAAATAAGGACTGAATCACAAAACATATATATGATGAAAATTTCAAAGAGAAAGCATTGGTTGGTGTAATCTTGACTTAGCTTTCTTTCTTTCTCTCTTTTTTAATCAAATGCCTTTAATTTACGTACGTAACTATTCCTTACTCCTCTTCTGCAAGCTGCCCAGTTGCTTACTCTAAAAGGGAATAACATGATGGGTATGCATGAGTGGTTTTAGAACCGAACAACCATTTTTATTCCTGGGGCCTTTTCAAAGGGCACTCAAGTTCATGGATCACTTCAAAATATCTTGTGAAAAATTCCTTGCTGCCAGAGCTCAGTTCAGATATTATTTATTTTATTTATTTATTTATCATATTTCACCACCACCCATCTCCCCCAAAGGAGGGACTCTGGGTGGTTTACAGTAAAGCTAAAAGAATAAAATACAATAAAAACAAAATATAATACATAAAATATAAATATAAAATACAAAATATAAAATGGGATCAAGATGGCAGATAAAATTCTAATTCAGTTCATACATATATGAGGACCACTTTAAGGCACCAGCCAGCCCCAAGATTGACTGTCCCCCTTCCTGCCCTAAGTGAGATGGCAGAGCCAGGTCTTTAACTTCTTCCAGAAGGTTAGGAGAGAGGGGGCTTGCCTCACCTCTGGGGGAAGAGTGTTACAAAGGACGGGAGCCACGGCAGAGAAGGCCCACCTCTTGGACCCCACCAAATGGAATTCTCTTACAGATGGGGTCTGTAACATGCCCTCTCTGCATGACCGGGTGGGAGAGGTCGATGTAATGGGGATGAGATGGTCCCTCAAGTACCCTCAGGATCCATGCCCTGTAGGGCTTTAAAGGTAATAACCAACACCTTGAGTTGGACCTGGAAGCAAACTGGTACCCAATGCAGTTCTCTCAGCAAAGGTGTTATATGTGCTGATTTTGGGGCACCTAAAATTGCCCGCGCAGCCACATTCTGAACCAGCTGTAGCTTCCGGATACTCTTCAAGGGTAGCCCCATGTAGAGTGCATTGCAGTAGTCTATATGGGAGATGACTAGGGCATGAGTGACTGATTGGAGGGCCTCTTGATCCTGGAAAGGGTGTAACTGGTGCACAACATGAAGTTGAGCAAAGGCCCTCCTGGCCACGACTGCCACCTGCTCTTTGAGCAGGAGTCGTGAGTCCAGGAGGACCCCCAGATTCTGCACTGGGTCTATCTGGGGCAGTGCAACCCCATCCAGAACTAAAGATGGTAAGTTCCCTGATGCAGAGGAATCCCCAACCCACAGCCACTCCATCTTACCAGGGTTCAACTGAAGCCTGTTGTTCCCCATCCAGACCCCTACAGCCTCCAGGCACCGAGAGAGGGTGGTCACAGCATCACTTACATCACCCGGGACAGAGATGTATAGTTGGGTATCATCTGCACATTGATGATACCTCATCCTGTGGTAACAGATGATCTCACCCAGTGGTTTCATGTGGGTGTTGAAGAGGAGTGGGGAGAGTACCAAACTCTGTGGCATCCCACAAAGGAGAGGCCACAGGCTGGACCTCTCACTCCCTGTCAACACTGATTGGGACTGGCCCTGGAGGAAGGAGGTGAACCAGTGCAGAACCACGCTGCCCACCCCGACACCCTGAGCTGCCCCAAAAGGATACCATGGTTGATGGTATCGAAAGCCAATGAGAGGTCAAGAAGAGCAAGGATGGATATACTGCCCCCATCCCGCTCCTGCCAGAGGTCATCCGTAAATGTGACCAATGCTGTTTCTGTCCCATATCCAGGCCTGAAACCTGACTGGAAGGGGTCCAGATAATCTGTTTCATCCAGAAGCCTCTGGAGTTGTAATATTATAAACACTTTAAACGATGGTACTTTCCCCTTGCATGCAACCTAAGACTTACCCTGTACTGCCAGTGTTTCTTTTGTTTGGGGAAAAATGGAAGATAGGTGGAAATCTCATTGTCAACTGAGGACATAGCAAGTCCTTTCAGAGGGTGTGTGCAGCATTTTGAAAGAGCCAAACATTTATGCTTACATTCAGGAAGTTCTACTAATTTCTAATTTTGCTCATTTCTGTGC
Organism: Candoia aspera; assembly: GCF_035149785.1. NCBI lineage: Eukaryota > Metazoa > Chordata > Lepidosauria > Squamata > Candoiidae > Candoia > Candoia aspera. Next base: position 102,842,601 of record NC_086153.1, read on the forward strand.
TGGAGATCTCTCTAAGACAGTGTTTCTCAACCTCAGCAACTTTAAGATGTGTGGACTTCAACTTCCAGAATTTGTCAGCCAGTATGCTGGCTGGGGAATTCTGGGAGTTGAAGTCCACACATCTTAAAGTTGCTGAGGTTGAGAAACTCTGCTCTAAGATGCATTTATTTTATTATTCCAGACTGATACTTTTTTATTCTTTGGGAGCTCAGAACTCTGCACATGAGGAAGAGCTCCCTTCTATTTCTTACAAACACACACACACACACACTTGGGGGGATGGGCTTAATGATATATGAGTTCCATTGACCAGGGGCCCAATCTGAACCACTGTCTTTTTCCCTCCCTCCCTCCCTCCCTCTTTCTTTCTTTCTTTCTTTCTTGCATGACAAACAAATCATAGAAGGGGGAATATTTGATGAAATGAGTTCATTTTTGCTGAACTGGAGGGATTCCAAGGCTAGAGAGTTCAAGGACTGCAAGGCCGAAAATACTGATGAAAGAATGTGGCTGCAAGTGTATCCCTGAAGGAGATTCGTCCTGTTGTTGTTTCAAGGATCCTGGCGAAGCAAGAGTTTGAGAGCCACCCACAAACCAGAGAATGAAAACAGCTGTGCTGCAGCCCTATTCAGGTTAGTTGACTCTGTAAATAACAGTGTTGGGCGGCAAAAAGGTCATTGGCAGCGATGCCCCACTGGGCTACAATGCCTGCAGGTGCAGTGGGTGTATTTGCAACAGCATCATATCACTGATGGCAACAAATTAATGGGCCACAGACAATCCAGCCTCACTCCAGTCGCATTTTCTATCAGCATCATCAACTCTGCCAGCTTCAGTGGATTATCCTACCCTGTTATCTAGGTGTAGCTAAGTAGGAAACTGCTTTCTCCAGACTGACCAAGCTCCCTTGCTCTTCTGAAGTTACAAATAAAACAATTCTTTACAAGTACTGCAGTGTAGTGGGACTATGGTATTTGCCATACGTGGACAAACTTTTGGTGGCCAGAATCCATCTTTAAAAAAACATTTTTTCCAAGTAGGGCAATGAGATCATGAAATAATGTAATTGGGTGGGGCTGGGATTTCAAGAAGAGGAGTGTCTTTTGGGGTGTTAAACGTTTTCAACCTTTTCTTTTATTTTGTTAGGTTTTCCAATGAAAAGCAGCTTAAACTTGTACTTCTGTTGCAAGTTCTGGCAAATCTGACAGATTTATCATCAGACTTTATCAGTATGGTTTCAGCAGGATTGGGAGGACCACAAAAAAAGAGGTTGCTTATTCTTAATGTACTCACTTGCCCCATTTCTGTATGAAACTGCTTCTGCTCTTTTTAAAATACTCTTGAGGAAGGAGAGGGATTTTATGGCTAGAACATATGAAATTGAGCCTCAACTGATCCAGCATGACTGAAATTGTCACGTCCTACGTTCTTCCATTGTAATAACCCCCCCCCCCAATGTAAGGCTATGCAGCCTATCAGATTTGAAAAAAATATCTTCTTAATTTTTAGCTATACCTTTCACAGAGTTATTATATTAGCAAAGTGCCTACTGGCCAGTCAAGTAGAAGACAAATCACATATTATTTCAACTTTGCAAACATGGAACAACTGGTGCTTCTGCTAATTTTTAATTAATTAATTTGTTTAGAAAACTGCAATCACTGCTTTTGGTGGATGGCCAACTCAAGCAATCCAAGATTGATGCTACACCCCTGTACTCATCAGTGCTTAATCACCTCTTTGCAATCCTAGACACTGTAGGAAGTAACTTTCCTTGCCCTTCGTTGCACTAACCTCTGAGTAAGCACGTAGAAAATTGTATTGTTAGTCTGCTTTCCTTTAATCTCCTGGCTGAGCAATCACTATTGAACAAGCTTTTGCTTAACTTTTATAAATAAAATAATCTGAGTTTGTTTATACACTGCTTGAACTGTACAGTATGTGTAAAGCACTGGTATCTCACTCTTCTGATTCCTTGCAATTCATATTTAAAGCATGGATGTCACATTGAATGTGAACTTCCTTATTTTCCTAGAGTCATTCTTCCTTAAGCTGCCCCATTGTTTCCCACTTCACCCTTGCCCTCCAGCATCGACAGATGCTTCCTGCTTGTGAAATCATTTGCTTATAGTCTAGAGGCAAGTGTATAGATTAACTTGAACCATTTTGTTAGACTTTTGTATGAAAAAACAATGTATAAAAATAAACAGCATTGTCTTAAGGTGTTAGTGTGTGGCATAATTTCTTTCCCTTGCTTTCTTCTATATTTATCTTTGGGGAAGAACTGCCTTCCTGGTGGCTCACTAAAGACTTCATAAAACATGTGACCTCATTCTTAATATATTAGGATAATATATTGCATATCGATTGATTTAGGATTCCAGGTTGAACCTGTCAAAGCATCTAGAACATTGTTTCCTTCAGATTTATTTTTCTCTTCACATCTTGACACAAGATTAGAATTTTTAAAATGCTTTGGAATCATTCATATACTACAACACAACTGAAGGAACAGAACAAAACAGCATTACCTGATGGTTAAGCAGTTGCTGAAGATATGCTCTCACAAAACACACATGGTACAATCATAGCCAAGTTGATCCACTGGGGGAAAAAGTCTAAAATCCATTGTTAGGTAATACATTTATTAAACAAACTAGTAGAACCCAACACTATGCAGGCTTTCACATTCTCCAGAATTCTTTACTGGGCAAGAAGGTATACAAACAGGAATCTGGTGGAATGGGCAGAAACTCTCAGAGATAGATGGTCCTGCAAGTGACCTGGCCCCATGCCAGCACCTTGAATTACACCTGGAAGCATACTGGGAGCTGATGTAGCTTACTCAACAGGCAATTATGGAATGTCAAAACATCCCCACCATCAGCACTGAAGGCAAAACATTAAATCTTGTGAATGTGAGCATTCTTCGGTAAGTAGCAGCTGTAATGGCATGAAGACACTTGAGGGCCTTGAAGGGGCTGTAGAGGTGGTCCTTGAGGCAACAGAGGGCAAGGTAGGTCTGTTGCTCTGTAGATGCAAATGAAGGTCTCTGACTTCAAGCACAGCTCTGACAAAAGGAAGCAATGTTAACAATGAAGCAGAAAGACCCTCAAAAGACAGATCTTTAGTAATTAGTTCTTCCAAGCATGATAGATACATTTATCGTAAAAAGTCAGCTGAACCAATGAGTCTGAGAGTCTGATGTAAGGAGGAGCTAATTGGCACAAGTCACTACAAGAACTGAGCTTGTACAGAAAAAAAAAAATCCTCCAAGACAAAATATCAGGTGCACCCAAGTCAAAATAACAGTTAATGTTATGCAATTTTTCTAGCTAAACATTTTTTAAAACTATCCTTTCAGAAATAGCTGTTTCCTGAAACAGATTTCCTTCTGTCTCATTTATTCCTGGACTTCTCCCTCCAGATCCCTGAGGATTCCTATCTGTCAGTTCTGAGCTGCTGGGGTGGAGGAACGTCTCATCTCAGCCTCCGTTCCCACTTTCTCCATCTCTTTTTACTTTTCCTCTTTAGCAGAAAGGGATGACTTGGACTCCTCTGATTTTGTATGTGACCCAGGGTGTGCAACTGCCCCTTCATGAAGATGGCGATGTAGTGTCTGAGATGAGGGAATGTGTATTGGGTACATCAAGCTTGTCTAACAGAGAAGGCATAAAGCCCTGTGTTTCAAATAATTCCAAATTCAGTACTTTGGTATTGAGCCATTGCAAAACTATCCTTTAAGATATGAACATTCATTCATTCAATGTTGACTTTTGACTTAAAGACAATTTGGCATATTGCGGTCTTACCTTGTCAGCACTACCTGCTCTGGGACTTGATAAAACCCTAGTTGAACTAAAGCAGAGGATTTAGAATCTAGATATCCAAAATGACAGAGTGAAAGTCTCCCATCCCTTCTATAGCACAGTCACTCTTCCTCCCTGCTCTGTCCCTAGATCTTTCTATAACATCTTATATGTGTTAATGTTTTCTACTACAGATTAAGGTTACTATGGTAACTAATCATTTTGGCTGGGTGAAGAGGTTGAATTCAACTGTCCCCTTTTCGAATGTTAATTTTTGCACCTGGGGGGAACAACTTGCCTGGACTTGTTTTAGTTTCAGTTTTCCCTTCTGTGTAGGCATGTAGAGTTAAACAGCTCTCACTGAGAGCCTGCAAGAATGCAGAAGCCTTTAAAGATGTTTTGCTTTCTGTAAATAAAATTATTTTTATAGAAATGCCTGGTGTGTGACTTTTCTGATCTCTCCTGGGCTACAGGCTTTCCTAGCAATCTGCCAACAGGTTATGGGCCCAGTAAGCCCAGTAAAACCCAGAGAGAATAGAGAGATCAGCTCCACACCTCATGCACAATTTAAAGGCAGGTAGCAAAGACCTGTGAAGATTTTCTTTGAAGCCACCTGGAGATTTTCCAGCAACTGCCAGTCTACAGGACAAAGAAGCCAGCTGAGGTGACTTGCAAAAGAAGGAAGAAGCCATGGCTACCTCCCAGCCCTCAGCGATGCCTCTGGAGTGCCTATCAGAGACCAACTATTTGAATTGGGCCCTGAAGATGGAGATGTATCTTCGCAGAGAGAATCTTTGGCTGCCAATTGGTGAGCAAACCCCCAAAATCCCAGTGCTGAATGGCTTAGAAAGGATGAGCGGGCTAGAGCCACCATTATCCTGGAGTTGAGGATAATCAGCTAGTCCACGTGCGAGGTATGCAGTCTGCAAAGCAACTTTGGGACGCTTTGAGAGACTTGTATATAAAGGCAACAGCAGGGAGTAAAGTTACTTTGACAAAAAAGCTGTACAAAGCCTACCTTGCAGAAGGAGATAGCCTTCCTGAGCACCTGCATTATATTCAGCAGCTGTTTGTTGAGTTGCAGGAGAGAGGGATGGAATTTACACCTCTCACAAAATCCTATATCCTCCTGTCCTCACTGAATGAAATGTGGGACATGCTGATTTGTACCCTGGAGGCTATGCCTGAAGCAGACCTCACCCCATCATATGTTACACAGTGCTTACTCGCTGAATGGGAGAAGAGAGAGGAAAGATCCCCCCCCCATCTCTTCTGGAAAGCTGCAGTACCAGAAAACAAGGGAAAAGAAGGGAAAGGAAGCTGAGGCCACAGCACTAGCCAGCCAGCGATGCTTCACTTGTGGTTCAGCTGGACATTTGCAGAAAGACTGTGCCTTGAGACCCAAGAGTAGAAAGACAGAGAAGAAGAACACAAGGACAACACAGAAGAAGGCTCTTCAGACAACCCAAATTGCACAGGTTGCTGAGAAGGGTAATTCTGATGTATGGGTGTTAGATTCTGGGGCCAATTGTCATTTATGTAATTGTAAAAGCTCTTTTGTGTCACTGTCTAAAACTGAAAGACAAAGTGTATCTTTGGCTGATGGGTCTGTGACCAAAATTATGGGACAAGGTGACTTGTATTTATCCTGCTTGGGAGAAACTGTAAAAGGTGTGTTGTATGTGCCAAATTTACAATCAAACCTTTTATCTGTGGCACAATTGGCTGCAGCAGGGTATGTCATAACATTTAAGAAAAATGGTTGTGAGATACGTAAAAATGGAAAATTGTGTGCTACTGGTATATTAAAAGACTCCTTGTACATTGTGCAAAATGCAAGGAAGCCAAGCTGCAAGGCTGCAGTTGGCAACACGCCATATCATGACCAATGTGTACATCTGATGCACAGGAGATTTGGTCATGCTAATTTCAAGTATATAGCACAAATGCCACAGCTGTGTGCTGACCTAAAGATAAAACCCTGTGACAAATACTTAGATTGTGTAGTTTTCAAAGAATGTAAAACACTAAAAGCTCCTGTGAGTAAGCACAATGACAGAGTTACAACTAGACCTTTGGAAATTGTACACTCTGACATTATTGGTCCTTTTGCTCCAAGTCTTGGACAAGCAAGGTATGCAATGACCATCACTGATGATTTCTCAAGATACACATTTATCTACATCTTAAAACATAAAGATGAGACATTTGAGAAATTTAAAGGTTTTGTGACATGGGCAAATGGAAAATTCCCTAGGCCTGTATCTGCACTCCAATGTGATAGAGGAGGAGAGTACCTTTCTCACAAATTCAGAAGGTTCCTAGTGGAAAAGGGGATAGAACAAATTCTTTCTAACCCTTACACCCCTCAGCAAAATGGTGTTGCTGAAAGAAAGGGCAGAACCTTGCAAAATGCGATGGAATGCACGCTTAAAGATTCCCATTTATCTTTTAAGTATTGGGGAGAGGCAATATCTACTGCCTGTTATGTACAAAACAGATTGTATAACTCTGTGATTCAAGACACTCCATTCCATTTGTTTTATGGTGTGAAACCAAAGGTAAACCATCTGAGAGTGTTTGGTAGCACTGCATGGGTTCACATTCCAAAACAGCAGAAAAGGAAAGGAGGCCCCACAACAAAGAAAGCCATCTTTGTTGGCTATGAACAAAGCCAAAGGAGCTACAGGTTCATAATGGGAGAGAAATTGATAATTAGCAAAAGCGCTTCTTTTGCTGAACAAAACTGGGGGAGATTAAACTCTAGCTCTCCAGTTGATCTGACCACCACAAGAGAACAGCAAGAACTTGCTGATGGTGATCTTTTGCCTGATGAGGACATTAAACCAGGAAAGCAAACTGAAGATCTGTCTGATGAGGCAGATGCTTCTCAGGAAAGTGATAGGAGTCAAGATTTAAGCCCTGTATTACCTCGCAGATCTCAGAGAAGTAATAAAGGCATTCCTCCATCACGTTTTCAGGCTGAAACAGTAAAGGCTTTTCACATATTCACAGAACCTGAGTCTTTAGAACAAGTGAATGCTTTACCACCTGAGATTGCACAAAATTGGCATTCTGCCATGCAACAGGAATTAGCATCCTTGAAAGAAAATAAAACATGGAAACTGGTAAATCTACCTCCCAATGAATGCTGTCTGGGTTGTAGGTGGGTTTTCAAACTGAAAAGGGATGCTGATGTAAAAATCCAAAAATATAAAGCAACGTTGGTTGCAAAAGGGTTCACTCAGAGGAAAGATTTAGACTTTGACAAGACTTTTGCACCAGTTACTAAAGGTGAATCAATTAGATTACTGTTAAAAGTTGCTACACTGAAAGGAATGTCAGTTCACCACTATGACATTCAAACTGCATTTCTCTATGGTGATTTAGACCACAAATTATACATGCAGCAACCCCCTGGCTATGGAAAAGGGGAGAATCTAGTTTGTGAACTGCAGAAGTCAGTCTATGGGTTAAAACAAGCTGCTAGATCCTGGAACCAAAAATTAGATGCAAAACTGCAGAATTTTGGTTTTGAAAAAGGAAAAGCAGATCCATGTGTATATATGAAGAAAGACAAACAAGGCTGTATGTATCTGTGCATTTATGTTGATGATTTGCTGCTGTTCACACCAACAGAAAAACAAAGGCTTGATTTTGAAGCCTGCATGAAAAGCCATTTCATATTAAAAAGCCTTGGAATTGTGACAAATTACCTAGGTTTGGAAATACACAGGGAGAAGGATGGTAGCTTTCTGTTAAACCAACATAGTAAAATTCAAAAGCTCCTAGAGGATTTTAATATGCAAGACTGTAAACCAGTCTCTACTCCGATGATAACAGATTTTCAGAAAGATATAGGAGAAACTCAATTAACTGAGGCAAAGAAATATAGATCTGCAATTGGAACTTTACTGTACATTGCAAATCATTCTTGCCCAGATATCTCAAATTCTGTGGCCATTTTAAGTAGACAGGTAGAGAAGCCTACATCTACTGGAAAAGCAGCATTGAAGAGGTTAATGAGGTATTTGCAAGGAACAAAGAATTATTGCCTGAAGCTAAATGCCTCTGGAACAGAGAAATTGCAGGCTTTTGCTGATTCTGACTGGGGAGCAGATGTCAGTGACAGGAAATCCACTTCTGGGATTTTAATTCAATTTGCTGGATCTAGCTTAGGCTGGCATTCTAGAAAACAAACACTTGTTGCTCTTTCCACTGCAGAAGCAGAGTTTTATTCTCTAACACAAACCTGTAATGAGGTTATATGGTTTAAACATTTGTTAAAAGACATAGGCATGGAAGTGAACCAGCCTATAACTGTTTATGAGGATGATCAAGCTTGCATTGCTATGGCAAAATCTGAAGCCTGCAAAAATAGGACAAAACATATCGATATTAGATATCAATATATCAAAGATATGATAAGCAAAGGAGAAATAATGTTAAAATATTGTGAATCAAAAGACATGATTGCTGATATTTTAACCAAACCTCTTGCTGTACCAAGACACAAAGAGTTAACAAAGCAAATTGGTTTGCATCTTATTCTGTAGTATAAAAAGGGGAGTGTTAATGTTTTCTACTACAGATTAAGGTTACTATGGTAACTAATCATTTTGGCTGGGTGAGGAGTTTGAATTCAACTGTCCCCTTTTCGAATGTTAATTTTTGCACCTGGGGGGAACAACTTGCCTGGACTTGTTTTAGTTTCATTTTTCCCTTCTGTGTAGGCTTGTAGAGTTAAACAGCTCTCACTGAGAGCCTGCAAGGATGCAGAAGCCTTTAAAGATGTTTTGCTTTCTGTAAATAAAATTATTTTTATAGAAATGCCTGGTGTGTGACTTTTCTGATCTCTCCTGGGCTAAAGGCTTTCCTAGCAATCTGCCAACGATATGTTCCACATAGGAGACTATTTACTTTAGCCCATATTGGGGTGCCACCTATTAGGGCAACAGCCAGTAGACATAGAAGCCTCCCATCTGAAAGCCAAACTAGTTTCTGTTCAGACTCAGGGGTAGAATCTGTCTCACACGTGCTATTAAAATGTCCATTGTATACCCGATGGCAATCAAATTTAATACTTCCTGTTGTTAATAACCCTCGTTGCCATTGTGACCAGGAGTCTGCTACCCTTCTCCTGGGTGGACACTCTTCAGAAACCTCTAAGAAGGCTGCAACATTCTTATCAATAGCATTGAGGTTCCTCCTCAATGCTATTAACTGTTAGCTGCTAAATATTTTGGGATTTTCTTGCAATTTTTAAAATTTTCTTTTATAGATACTTTACTGTATGCTGGTCTTTTATTGTATTTGGTTTTGGACCATAAATAAATTTTGATTTGACTTGAAGTTGGGGAAGTTAGACATCCCCACTCTGCCTCAAGTGAAGTAACAGATACCTCCATTTAAGTTATGCCCTGAGTCAGAACATAGTTTATTTGGATTCTTGCATTTTTTTGGTGACTATTTTGATTTCCTAATAAAGATATTATCTAATTATGTATTCTAAGTTAACCTTTGGCTAAATTTTTTTGTTTGCAACCCATCACCAACTAATTTTTTACATACTAATTCCTGACTTCCTGCGCAGGAAATCTGAAACTTCATTTTAGTTGTTCCAGTTTCATTACATCAGAACCACACCTACAACTTACAATAACTACCCTAAGCCACAATTGTCTCAAGCAATGTGACCCATTTATTCCAATTACACCAGTGAAGGAATAGGTCACAAGGATGTCTTGATTTTGGATAATACATTGACAGCATTATGGCCCTTGGGAGAATAATTATATATTACTAAATCAGGTAAATTTGCAAAATATTATTGATCTTAACTTGTTAGTTCAAACCAAATCAGTTCAGAATTCTATTTTTCCCAGGCTTCAGAGACATGCTCCCTTTAAACTTGGAGGGATAATATTTTAGCAATCATAGCAGGATGGGTAAAATATTCTTATTCTTCACTGTTAGATTTATTTTCCATTGATTTGGCTAATTAATTTTAAAGCCATTTAAGCCAATTATGATGCCTCTCTTTCCACCTTAGCTAGCCCAATTCCTTCATAGAATCTACTGATTTTTTAAACTTCTCATTTCCTTCCCTGTTCCTTCTGGAGATAAGAGAGAGTATGATACAGTATAGATGTCTTAGAAGGCAGTTTGAAGCATGTGGGACAGAAGGAAGAAAATGTAGGGTCTTTGGAGAGGAACAGGAGAATTTCAAACATGGAGACAGACAAATAAGATAATTTATGAGATAAAACGAAAGACTGATGGTAAGACAAAGTTATGGGGCCTTCAAAAGCTAAACCTATGCTTAATCTGGGAATAATTGTGAAGACAGTGTAGGAATTAAAAGAGGGGCATCACAACACCAAAATAACAAAAAGGTGAATTATATTGGTTTTAAGATGCTGGATGGACAGAAGGAAGTCACTATCAAATTCAATTAACAGAAGATCAAAGAGAAAAAATATTGCAATAATCAAAGCAACCCTAGACAATTAGATTATTATCATACTCTGTGGTATATGCAGCTTGAGAAATGCAGCCCAAAACCCATACATGATCACAAGATTTCTGCTGCTCAAGTTTCAGATGGTCTTCAGCCTCATGATCTGACAACTAAGCAGCTCTTGGAGGAACAGAATGGCTTGGGCAAAATGTCAAGTTTATTCTATTCATTATGTTTTTATACCACCATAAAAATATTTGCACATCATTATGAGCCCCATTTTGTGTCATTTTCTAGCAAGGCCTACTGTTTGCTCATGCTATCATGATTCCAGGCTTGACTGTTGTTTCCTCTTTCCTCTCACTTTCATTAGCTCTCCTGTTAGTAATCATGTCTCAGCAACCAATGTACCCAAAAAGCAACGAACACCGTATGTGTATTTACCATTCTTTCTATATGTTTTTATTGGCTTTGTATGTATACAAAGTTCTAGTTAAATGGTAACAATCTCTCCCCAAATGAGCACAATGGTGATTTAAGTGTTTAATGTCTTCTTAAAAATAAAAGTGCATGTTCCCGAGATACTTCATGAATACATTGCTGTTTAAAAGATCAGTTGTAATAATTGGGATGCCAGATTTACTGTTTCTGATTTTTTTAAAAAACAACTCATGATTACAGTATAAACTTTTATTTGACATATCTAAATGGGGAAATTCTTCAGCAGTTTTTCTCTTTTGCAGACTATTACATGACTGTGTATTTCATATTGTTTCTCATAAATGGAATTCTGAAATTCCATACAGATAGTAGGAAATGTAGCATTACAAACCAGATCTGGAATGCAAAACTCTGGAAGAACCTTGGATGGTAGTAAAGAGTTACATTTTCTTTATCACTTTGCTGCCATCTACTGTTTGTCCAGAGTTCTGCCACCCAGATCTAGTAGCTCTGCCACAAACTTCAGATTAAGAGCCAATTGAAATATAAATATTCTCCCAGTAGAATAGAATAGAATCTCTCTTCTGGAATTTTTCATTGCTATAGTGATTTCATTTTTATTTTTATTCTCAAAAGTTAAAAATGAGTTTGTGGTGTTCCACAGTCCCTGTTATACAGTATATTATTCACTATCACCTTCCACCTGGGATCTCAGAAAGATTTACATGGTTCTCCCCCCTGCATGTTATTCTCATAGCCCTAGGAATTAATTTAACCTGACTTTGTCTAGCAATCTAAGTTAGAGTAGAAATTACTGATGGATTCTGGTGTCTTGGGTTTCAGTGCAAGGTACCTGTTGGAGTTCTAGACAAAGAAGGGCAATAATGTGCCCATGTTCCTATGAGTGTTTTGGAGACAGAGTGTTTGTATAAATTGCTCCCTTTTTGGACAGAGTGCCCTTCCCCTCACCAAAATTCCTCTTTCTGAACTCCAAACAATGAGGTGGGGATGATTCAAAATCATGTAATCATTCTTTATATTCTATCACCAGATGCTGTTTATGAAACAACGTTTTAGAGCTAAGAAAGTCACATGGCAATGAGAAGTAATAAACTCCATGACACTAAATAACTGCATATTTAGTATTCGTATATGGTTAGATATCAATAAACATATTGCCTGAAAACTCCTAACAGAGCTGTAAGGCTTGGCATTGCACAACATCCTTACCATTTACCTAAGGACCTAGGTCAAAATCCAAGAATGCTTCCATTTCAGCTGTTCTGCTGTTAAATAGTATCAGCTCTGACTTAGCTTAAGCATTAAAGGTTGTCTCAGAGTAGTTTTTCATGTTACAGAAATGGGGTGATAAAAAGTGAAGTTAGTACTTTCTGAGAAATGAGGTCATGAGCAGCACACCAGAGTAGCACCATTTAGTAAATATATTTTATTCTATAATGAATTATATTCATTATATAATTATATTTATATAACAATTAATTATTATATTAATATATTAAAATGGTCATTAATTAAATTGGATGAGCTATGATCATGTTTATAGTAATATCTTACAGTACTATACATACACACACGCATACACACAAACACACACAATGTATTCTGTGTTTGTGTATATGTGAGAGAGAAATAAAGAGTGTTTGTTCATATATGACGAAAAAATAGGAACCATCGGGTCTGCTGTACTGCTGTACAGTATACTTCTTTATCAAGGCATATCTGCAAATATTTGTAACTTAAAAAAAGAATAGCTACCACTATTACATTTTTCTAAAACAGCTTATGAAATTTGCATGTACAAATCTACATGAAGACAATGTAAGTGTCAATGATCAAAAGCAGAGTATTTTGCATTAAAAGTGTTCATGGACTATTTATGTTAGCACTTACATATACTGCAGGAAATTATGCACAAAGATTCCATTTTACAATATTGTGAATATAATGAAACATGAGATCTAAATAAAGCAAAAAATAAAGTGAAGGAAAATGTCAGCAATTTGCACATACCTATTAACCACAACTTTTTTGCCATTTTTTTCTGATGAAAAGTTCTGAGGAATGTGAAAACTTGCATGCCTTGTGACCTTGAGCTGGCCTCACAGAACTGTTGTGTTGTCCTAATATGGTGATTCTTCTTCTCCTTCTTTCTCCTTCTCCTTCTTCTTTTGCATCTTACAATTGTGTTCTTTGTTATATTTTCTAAATACTGCTATTGATGCATTCTAGAAACTAAGTCAAGAAGCAAATGTATTTGTATAGTGAACAAGAAATAGCAGCAATTAATGTAATGGAGGAAAATGGTATCAGTTAGAATGGGGGGTTAGTCTTTTTTAAATAGCTATATTTTTATGACTGCTTCAGTAACAGCTATTATTTACTGCAAACTTTCTTAGCTAGCTACCACTTCTAACCAAGGATAATAGCAACCATTATGTCAAAAGGAATATTTGCAGTTTGCAAACAAGGTAGTGAAATGTAGGTTTCATTGATCTGAGATTATTGATTTGAGATTATTGTTCTGAAATACACATTCCAGTGCTCAGCATAGAGTAACAGGAAATATAACTCTCCATTACTGCCACATTCTGCTTTTGAACTTCCTGTGCTTTAAAGCAATGGTGCCACTCTCTATTCACACATACATTTTGCCTCCCATTCTGTTTTTAGAAAGAATGTGGTGGACATATGTGGGACAATACAATGATGGGAGATGGTTTGTGAAGCCTTGGAACTATCTATAATTCTGCAGAACTATTATCTGTAGTGTGAGCTAAGAGATTCTGGTTAAACAAACAGTACCCAAAACAGTATGCTGTGTCACACATTGAGCCAAAATTCACTGTCTTTGTTGGAAAAATGTGAAGCTTTAGCCTAACCAGGTATTTTTATGTGGTTAGTTAAGTCAGATGTTCCAAGCAATGAGATGACAATCAGCAGTGAGCTTGAGAGGCCTCCCCTATTAAAAAGACACACACAGATTAGTTGCCATCATTAGAACCTACTTTTCATGACACAGATTTGTGGAAGTGAATCATGTCCTGATCAGTAGAGTCTGGAAAGGGGTACAAAACCATTGCCAAAGACTTTGGCCTCAATTACTCCACTGTCAAGTAGATAGAATACAAGTAGAAAAAATGCAGTTCTGCAGCTATTCTTCTCACCAGTGGTTGTCTGATACAAATCACCCCAAGATCAAGGTGTACCTCCAGGAGGTTCAAACAAACAAACAAAAAACAGGGTAATGACCAATGATCTGCAGGCCACTCCTGATTGTCTGATGAGTATTGGGGCTCAAGTCTGCCTTTCAACCTAATGGACCTGGACAGCTCACAATCGTTGTGGAAATAATGGAGTCTGACTGTACCAGCAAATTTTACAGGATAATGTCAGATGATCTATCTGTGAGATGAAGCTTAAACAAATGTGGGTCATGCTGCACAATAACAGTCTTAAACATCCAGGTAGATCTACAACAGTATGGCTGAAGCAGAAGAAAAGTCACATTTTGGAATGGCTGACCAAATCTCTGATTCTAATCCAGTTGAAATGTTATGCCATGATCCAAAGCAAGGAGTTCATGCAAGACAGACCCAAAATATCAATGAGTTGAAGCAGCGGTTCTGTGAAAAGTATGAGCCAAAAGTCCTCAAAGCTGATGATGAGGTAGATGAACAGCTGCCGGTGATATTTAGTTGAAGTCACTGCTACTAAAAATGATGCCGCTATTACTGAATCTAAAGTTTCACATTCTTTTTCCAACAAAGATGGAAAATGTTAGCTCAGTATATTCAGAAAAGGCATGATGCACTACATTGTTATGTTTATTGTTTGTTTAACCAGAATTTCTTTATCTATTAATAGAACTTAGATGAAGCTCTGATCATACAGTAGGTCACAATGTGGGAGGATTAGTTCTAAAGAGTTCTAAAGGGTTCACAACTTTATATCTTCATTATACATACATGTTAACTTGTGATACCAATGTATGTTCTTTTTACGCTAAAAGAAACTCTATTTCAATGTTTGTACCCCTCTTTGGTGGCAATGGCATTTGCTTGACTCAGTGACTTGCGCCAATTTCTTACTCGCTTAAAAGAAAGAAATGAAAGGGTACGTAGCAGATGCTTCCATGCCATAAGTCATTAGGGGGTGTGGCAATATAAAAGGGCAGTAAACAAATGAACAAACATTTTAGAGAATATGTAAAAGTGTATTTCTTAAGATTCTCTACACTGAAAATGAAATTTCAATTCTGTATTAAGGTCTTTTGATTATGATAAGTGAACATAAGTCAAAGGAGGAATTACAGTTTTGAATCATCATTATCATCATACTCTTCAATCAATGATACAATTCACATTCCCATACAGCAGCAACAACAACAACAACAAAAGGATTCTTTGGAATACCCAGATGCACCTGCTAGTCATATCTAAAAACAGAGTGTGGCACTGGATGGTCTCTCCCAGCAAAAGAATTATTTTCCTAAAAGATTCACTTGATTATATATATGATTTTTAAAGGTCAATGCAGAATCAAACAGTTTATGTCTCAGACTTGAGAAATGATCTTTTAACAGCTTAAACCCAGAGCATTTTAATGTCATCGTTTGAATAACCTTTTCTTATTCTTGGTTAACTCATTAGAAAAGTCTACCTGCTAGCATACTTGCTAATGAGATGATTTGCAGGTAACAGATCTTCCAAGCTTCTGATATTATATAACATAGTTATGGCCAATTAATGAAGATTTAACTTCACAAGCCAGCATTTCTTCTGTACCACAACATTTGTTTTCTCTGCAGCAATTTGTAGCATGGAAAAGTCTCATATTAACACAGTTTCCACTCAGAAACATATGCCAAAAATTACACAGCGAAGTAGATTTGTAAATGGGAACTGAAAGATGATGCACCTTCATGGATAACATGTAAGATACTAAGCCATATCTAGTGCAGAAGTGAATTACTGTACAACACAGCAATTAGAAATGGAATCCCAGGCTCATCTCATTTTACAGCTTTCACATCACAAATGATGTAGTAACAATGAAAATGATCTCCAAGAAATTCTTACATTGCAACAACGTTTTCCAAGCACTCTGAAAAGCAACCTAGGCTGGAATGCATTGCCCTGATGCTTCCTCAAGGCTGAATTCTTAAAAGTACATATATCTCACTGGCTTTTTGAAACATAAGACTCAAAATGATTCCCTGCCCTTCCCTTTTCTTCTTGTTGACCAGATAAAATGAAGGAAGTCAAGGCAACAAAGCTGTTTTCAGGTTAAAAAATGTCTGTTTAACATTCATCCTCTTTATGAGGCTTGTGGAGAGGAAAGAGGGAAGAGAGAGATGGAAGGTGGGTTGGTGTTTCTTGATGTAAAATTAAAAATATGGCAATTGTTAGCTTCTCTTCTGAAAGAGAGGTGGAAAAACAAGATGTGCTTTGAAAAGTGAGCATCATCCTCAGTTCAAAGCCTTCCCTAAGTCTGAAGGCAGTGATCATCTTCACGAGCTACCCTGAAGCAACTTCTTGCTGTTAAAGATAAAATGAGGACACATGTTGCTCTTTGTGACTTAGGTATGTGCATTCTTCACATGAGCATTTGAAATAATCGAATTTCCCA
The DNA here is from genome assembly GCF_035149785.1 of Candoia aspera. Taxonomy (NCBI): domain Eukaryota; kingdom Metazoa; phylum Chordata; class Lepidosauria; order Squamata; family Candoiidae; genus Candoia; species Candoia aspera. The sequence goes on from NC_086153.1 coordinate 102,858,960, forward strand.
TTACAAATAAAAGTGATCCAGTGACTTCTTGCCAATAAAGAGCTGCTCCTTTTCCATTTGTCAAAAGAGTAAGGGGTGAATGAAGCTGCTTCAAGCATGGAATTCAGTAGAGAGGAACTTTATTCTGCTGAAATCATAAGACTTCCAGTGGTGTGTGTGTGTGTGTGAGTACAGATACACTTACACATAATCATACACATACACATACACACATACATAACACCCACAGTACAAAAAAGTAAAAAAAATCAATCAAAATCAAACCAACATAACACTCTGAAAATTTATTCTACAGTATGGATGCCATGATGAAGAAGCATCTTCTACTTGCCTTTACTCCCTTAACCTCACCAAAATGAGGGATTACAGGCATTTTTTCCTGGGATGTATGTATCAGACTGGTTGATTCTAGCTAGAGATGTGTAGGGACTCTGATACCAGCACTGAGTCTAAGTCCAGGAGTTTGAGTAGGGATCATGTCAGGCAGCAGATGGCCAGCACACTAGCAGGACTCCCTTGCTTGTCCCTATGGCCAGACTGCAAAGAGCTACAGAGATGATCTTGCAGAAGGAATGTGGCAGTCAGCAAAACATGAACAGAAGAATCTGTTAGAAAGAAACTTAACATGACTCTATCCTAACTCTTTGGTATAAGAAGGAGGGAAGGGAAAACACTGTCAGTTTTTCAAGATTCTGTTACTCTATCCTATATCAATAAAGTAGAGTTCCAGTATTTCTTGTGGAGTCTGTCAGCCCTTTGAGGGAGGCCAGGTAAGTCAAGTCAGAGAACAGAGATAGAGTGGAGTCACTGTACAGAAACCTTACAAACAAGTAGTGGACTGGAATTGCTGGTTGGATTTCTACTCACAACATGCATCCACTTGATCTTGGATTAGGCCAAGGCACATCTGCATCTAGTATTTTGTTTCTTGACATTCCAGCCGAATGCTTCTAGCTGGCACAGGCATTGATCAATGTGTCTTCCATAAATGTGTCCGATCCCCTTTAAAGGCCATTCAGGTTAAAGGCCATCATTATGTTTTCTGATAACTAAGTCCATAGTTAATTATGTGCTGTGTAAAGAAATGCTTTGTTTTGTCTGTTCTAAATCTCAGTCAGTTTCATTTACTTAGAGGACCCTCTTGCTTGAAGAAATGAGGGAGATCACTTTCACCAATTTCCTTGCACCCCCTAGTACTCCTCAAAAATCTGCTGCAGAGGCTGAATCCCCAAGGAAGAGTTCAGCAGGGTCCTGTGATTGAAAACAACAACAACAACAACCTCATCCAAGCTAGCACATAATTTCATCTCCCTTTCAGTTTTCATGTGCTGCTGATACTGGCAAAGTAAAGGTAGGCAGACTCTCTATTACGGGCAGACCTCACTTAATGACCATAACTGGGACTGGAATTTCAGTTGCTAAGCGAAGTGGTCGTTAAGCGAATATGACCCAATTTTATAACCTTTTTTGTGGCAGTTGTTAAGCAAATCACCACAGGTGTTAAGTGAACCATGTAGTTGTTAAGCAAATCATGCAGTTCCCTATTGATTTTGCTTGCCAGAAGCTGGCCAGGAAGGTCGAAAATGGCGATTGCGTGACCACAGGATGCTGTGATGGTCATAAATGCAAACCAGTTGCTAAGGACACAAATTGTAATCACATGACTGTGGGGATGCTGTGATGGCTGTAAGCGTGGGGACTGATCACGAGTTGTTTTGAGCACTTCCGTATGTCCGAACCATCACTAAACTAATGGTTATTAAGTGAGGACTACCTGTATGTAAGATGATGAAAAAAAATCCAATATGGCTGGACATATTGGCTGCATTTCTTAAGCTTATCTGATTTCACTTTGTGGGATTATATTTATAGTAACAAGTAACACTACACCCCCCCAACCAAAAAGAAAAAAAAAGATTTCAGGGAAACTCCACCCTGTAGTGCCCTTTTTCTTTTTTTCTAACAAGAAATTATATAACTTACCTCTAAAATTGATGGAAGAAGTCACTGTTTTCTATCTGAGCATATAATAGGACTGTCACTATACATTAAATGCATTTTAAAGCGACAATTACAAAAAAAAAATCAGATCAATAAATGTATTAAAATATCTCTCATGACAACACTATCTCCTTTAGAATAACCGAACTGCCTACCTCACCGCATTCACAATTGTTATGGAGTGGAGAAAGAACATCCTTCACTTAGTCTTTGAATAATTCTATATAATATTTATGTAGAGATAATAACCCAACATGACTGTTTTTATTGCTTCATTAATACTGAGATCTATGACCAAACACTTTTTTATAGCACATGTTGCCAAAGGGTCTACTTCTATTATTGCTAAAACGATAAAGCGATGCAATCCCAATGGACTTCAACTGAAGGAAAGTTTCTGAGAAAGAATGAAGTTGAGGTCCCCCCTTCCCCTGGAGGAACATGATACACATCCTGTATATTTTCATCAGCTTAGTTTTCATCAGCAAATTCAGATCATGGATGGTTAAGTTTCTGATGCTTAAAAATTTCCTAGGATTACAAAATTTCTAAATTTTCATTAGGTAATGAAAATCCCATAGTGCAAAGGTCCTTCTTACATATGAAGTGTTTGCACTATAACCAAGCAAATACAGTTGAAAAATAACAATTAATATGAGGGCAAATAATATATAGCAACTTTATTCCAGATTAGAGAATACAGTATATTGAATTATTTTGCTGAAAAAATATCAGAAGCTTTCACAAAAACTGGATTTTTAGTGTCTAGGACATTTTCCTTTGTCAAGCTGATTTCATAATACTGTATGAATACCACATACAAGCAGGCTTCCTATGCTTTGTAATGGCCTTTTCTAGTTCTGGCATAATATTAAACTTTCAATAAATTTATTTTCATTTCTAATGCTGGTAGATTAAACAAAATTAAATCAAATAACTGCTTAATTTGGAATGTTTAATTTTACGAACATGTTTGAAGCTACATGAGATTTATTGCTAGAATTATATTGTTACAGATTCTCTTCTGAAGATTGTTCAGCAAATTCTGGTAATCTAGGGTCAATTCAAAAGCCTAAACTTTGTCCAAATACCACTGTGATTGATGATAGACAGATAGACAGAGATAGAGATAGAGATGATTGAGATATGTGGTTCTGAGTAAAGCTGTATTTTATAAAAAAATGTTTTGAGGTAAAACATTTTTATTTTTTTCAGCTAGTTTGACAATTCTGTTGTTATAGGTCCTAATACTCCAATAATTATGGGGACAACTTTGTGGGTTTATTTCTTTATCTCATTACTGAGATTATTTCATTATCGCAACTGTTCCAATATTTTACAATCTTTTCCAGTGACTTTTGAGCTACTCTGCTGTCATTTTGTATTGCCACATCTATAAATAAAAGTAGCTTTTCTTCAGCTACTATGATGTCCAGTGTGTTGTGTTCTAGATGGTGGGCCATCTGAATATGGAAAATCTATAAAGAAATAACAACAACAACAATGGCAACAACAACAAACCACTTCCCTTTATCACAACTGTCAAAGCAGTTCAAATTGTCAATAACTGAAGTACAAAATGCAAAATATAGGTTAAAAGAGCATATAAAATAATATTTAATTTTAAGAAAGTGAGGAAACAAGAATGAAGCAAAGAATATAATATTCAACTGGTACCTAAAATACGTAATTACAGATGTTTCATGAATTTTATGAAGAGCCTTCAGGAGTGAAAGCAGCACCACCAAGATGCTCTGTCTGCAAGATGCAATTCTGCAGTTCTCAGCCCTTGTAAGAAGACCTCCCCTTATGGCTTCAGTGATCAACCAGGTCTATAATGGCAAAGGTGATGTGTCAGATATCATGGTCCCAAGTTTTTTAGGGAGTTATATGCCAACAGCAAAACTTGGATATGACTTAGTTGCTAAGTAGTAACCAGTGCAGTAATATCATAATGGTAGATTATGTGATTTAATGCTAGACTTATTGTTGAACCTAAAATTTATGAAACTATATTCTCACTTCCTAGCCCTAGAAAAGTTGTAACACTAAAAGGTAGACCATACTCTTATGCTGCTTCACTCTTTCCCCTCTCTCCCAAATAGATTAACAGAAATCAACATTAGCAGAGTTAATACATGAGTTTTGTGTGTTACAATCTGGTCTTGATGAAATATAGGACATTTCATCTTACTGCATATCTTTATGAACTATTTCTGTGCATAATTGGGCAAAAGGTAATTGGTAAATGGATATGAGAAGTCCTAAGGAGGGAGTGCATCTGTAGTCCAAATGTAATGATTTTGAGGTATGCTGTTGACATAAGCAGCATGTTTTCCAATAATTTTATGAGAAAAAAAGATGTGATTTACAATGGTTAGATAGTGTTTGGTGTGTATCAACAAAGGCATTTCTAAAGAAGATCAATTTCCACTATACTGGGAGTGTGCAGAGTATCTGAGTGGAAAAAAAAAAAAAACTTTCCAGATCAGCAATGATTTCAATATCAGTTGAATCACAGACCTTGGAATAATGCTTAGGGAGGTGCAGCCAGCACTCTGGGGAACACCAGCACTGTCCAACAGCAGGCTTTCTCATTCATGGCAACAGAAGATGCAGCCTACAGCCTACACTTCTTTATATTTTTCCTGTTGAAATGAATAGGCATCCAGGAGGTTTGACTGCATGAGTTATTGCTTGATATAGGCTTTAGGATATTTTTCATTACAAAACTGATTCTAAGAAAAAAAATGAAGCCCAAACAATTTAATAAATAACTGGATTATCAGATTCCCATTCTTTGCCCATAGTTATTTTACTTGGTATGTCGCCTCACATCATGCTTGTTCTGTCATCATTTCCTTCCCCCTCCCCACCTCCTTTAATGCCTTTAAGCTTTATAACTATAAACTAAAAATTTCCTCCAAAGTTAAAAACTCAAAATATGCCTTTCCTTTTCAAAAACACCCACAAGCTAATCTGGTGGGTTTCCTCAAGCCATGAAATCTATCAAATGTGAAACCTTCAAAGGGTTGTTTACGTGCTTCATATCTGCAAGCCACAAAAACATAACCTGTGGATCAGGCCTTGTACCCATGACCCACTGACTTCTTGACATCTTGAGGTCATGCATCCCAAGCATGTATAAGCAGGAAACGCCAAACTTCTTTCAGCCACATCCTGGTGTGACTGCAGTGTAAATTAGAGCTGTGTGAAAACCCTGGGAAAAAAAATATTTTGGCATGCCTAGTTTTTCTTTCCTTTCTTTCTCTGTCCCATTTTAACTGAGTATGTTGAATAAGAATTATTCTAATTAATCAGTGGAACTGTTAAATACTGGAGAACAAAAATAAAAAAAAAGTTCTGAATAAAATAGTAAGACTGAAAACCTTTCATCATGAGGATATCATGAATAATCCAGCCGGCTTGATGACTTTGGGCCAGTCAAACTCACCTCACAGAGTTGTTGTTGTGGGGAAAATAGGAGAAGAAAAGAGTATTAGGTATGTTTGTCACCTTGACTTATTTATAAAAATAATAAAGGTGGGATAAAAAAATCTAAAAAAAGTAAGATTCTACTTGCAATTGCCATAAATGGTTTGATATGTCAAAGAGATATGAATGCTTCTGAAAAAACTGGGGGAAAATAATCATTTAGCAACAGATTATTTTGGAGCACTACTAATCATTTAAGTTTATGTAAAGCAGTGGGTTTAACAACTGTTGTGTTTGCTTGTTATTATTGAGACTCAGAGGTCACTGTTTCCACTTGTGAAGTAAATTATTTTTCCTTTTCCTTTCATAAATTTTGCAAGGAAATGAAGTATGTTGAGTTAAAACAGCTTTTGCTATTGTTTTATGGGGAATTAGTGGCAGATAAAAAGTGTGCCATGGGGGAAAAAATTGTATCTTATGAATGAGAGAGGCCTGTTCTTCTGTTATAATAGGCATTCAAAAGATGCTTTTGGTAAGACAGTACTCTCAAGTAACAGGACTGAGGTCCTTCGTAGACCGTTTTAAAAGACAAGGTACGATAAAGACAACTAATGTACTGTGTTAAGAGGAGGACATTGGATTCTGTATACAAAGGGTATATGTATATGACTAACTGTATAAAGCCCTACATGGCATGGGGCCAGGTTACCTGAGGGACCGCCTCTTCCCCATTACATCAACCCGTCCCACCTGATCGTGCAGAGAGGGCATGCTGCAGACCCCATCTGTAAAAGTATTTCATCTGGCAGGGTCCAGGAAGCAGGCCTTCTCCACAGTAGCTCCCGCCCTGTGGAACAGGCTGCCCCCGGAGGTGAGATTGGCCCCATCGCTCCTGGCTTTTTGGCAGAGTTTGAAGACCGGGTTCTGCCGCCTCACTTGGGGTGGAGAGGGGAATAGAGCTACATGGGGATGGTTGTTATAGACCACTCCTCCCACACTTGGACTGTTTTAGATGTTTCATCGCTTGGATTTTTTATTCTTTATTTTTTATTTCTATTTATAGTATTTTTACTGTATTTTATTTTTTGTACTATTGTGATGGTTTTAATTGCTTGTTGTAAACTGCCCAGATGGGAGGAGATGGGCGGGGATAAATTAGATAAATAAATAAATAAATAAATAAATAAATAAATAAATAAATAAGTGAGTGTAGACTACAAGTCCTAGTAGGAAATAATCTATAGGTAGTCCTCACTTACCAATTGAAATTGGGACCAGCAACTCTGTTGCTAAGTGACACAGTCATAAAGTAAAAAATCATGTGACTGTGCCAAACTTAACAATGGCAGTTTGTCAGTTCTGGCTGTGGTCATTAAGTGAATCATGGTGTGTTGTTAAGTGCAATGTCATGGGACTGCAACTTGCGACTTCCTGTTAGCTTCACCATTGAGGTTGCTTGTTGGAAGCTGGCTGTGAAAGTTGCAAATGGCAATCACATGACTGCAGGATGCTGCGACCATCGTAAATGCATGCTGGTTGCCAAGTGCCTGAATTGTGATCACATGACCACTGGGACACTGCGATGGCCACAAGGACTGGTTGTAAGTCTCATTATTCAGTGCTGTCATAACTTTGAACAGCGCTGAACGTGTGGTTGGTAAGGGAGGACCAACTGTACTCTTAGAAAGGTATGGAGTAACTATGAGTAAAATCCAACATTGTACAGATAGACACAATGAACTTTCAAATCCTTCCTCTGCAATCCCAAACAGACTCTTCTAATTGGTTCGAGAGGATCACGGCATCTTGTTGTGGGAAATTTAAGGGTTTACCATTTATTTATTTATTTAAAGGACATATAAACCACTCCAATCAACCAACTGTGAGTGGTGTACAACTCCACAACCCCATAATTTAGTTTTTTAGTTTTTTTATTTTAATCATATGGCATAGCAGTTCAGTGTTCATGCTGCTTTTTTTCTTGCTGGGAAATCTTTGTGAGTTCCAACAGGCAGATGTGTAGACTATTTAGCCGTGACAAGTCATGTTGCCCGGGGTGCACCATGAGGAGGCTAGTCTACATTGCACCAAGTTGGGCTGAGGGAGAGTGACTGGCCCAAGGTCACCCAGCCAGCTTTCATGCCTAAGGCGGGACTAGAACTCACAGCCTCCTGGTTTCTAGCTCAGCACCTTAACCACTAGACCAAACTGGCTCTCATAAATAAGGTTAAAACAAACTGAAGTAAAACAAGTTAAAAATAACCACATAAAACTGAGACTCAAAATCCAAACAATCCAATCCATTTTACTGAGGGATAGAAATAATGCTACAGCTCCCCGGCTTGGTGAAACAGCCAGGTTTTCAGCAATTTCCTAAAAACCAAGAAGGAAAGGGCCAATCACAGATCAAAGAGACACTATTCCAGAGGAGGGGAGTGGCAATGGAAAAGGCATGGTTCTGTGACCTCTGAAGCTGGTAGTCTCTAATCAAGAGGACACATAGAAAATGTGCTTTTTTGGGCAGTGAGATGTTTCTCAGAGAAGGCGGTCCCATGGATATCCAGGTGTGAACCATGAAGGGTTTTAAAGGTGACAACTAGCACCTTGAATTACACCTTGAAACTAACCAGAAAGCAGTGCAGCTCTCAAAGTAGAGGTACACTCATAACTACTCAAGTCATTGCATTCTGGACCAGCTATAGCTTCCAAATGTTCTTTAAGGTAGCGCTGTGTAGAGCATGTTGCAGTAGTCTAACTGAGAGGTAACTAAGGCATGACTGACAGTGAATATCAGTTCCCATTCCAGGAAAAGTTGCAATTGGCACACAAGATGGAACCATGTTCGTCTGGTGCATCAGTTGTACCCTTTTCTCAGTTGGGAGGCCCACAGTTACTCATGCCCTGGTCACTTTATGACTGGATTATTGCAATGTGCTGTACATGGAGCTGCCCTTGAAGACCACTCAGAAGTTACAGTTGGTTCAAAATGCAGTGGCATGAGCAGTAATGAGTACCTGTCTGCATGCCCATGTGCCACTACTACTACATGAGTTGCACTGGCTGCCATTTGGCTTCCAAGTGCAATTCAAGGTACTTATTATTACCTATAAAGCCCTGTGTGGCATAGGACCTGATATCTGAGGGACCACTTATCTCCAATTGTTTCTCCCCACCTGGTGAGTTCTGGCAGAGTGGGTATACTTCAGGTCTCCTCTATCAAAGGTTGTCATCTTCCAGGACTGAGGAAGCATGCCTTCTCTGTTGTGCCCCCCACCCTCTGGAATAGCATCTCTCAAGAGTTAAGGACAGCGCCCTGTGTCTTAGGGTTCCAGAAAGCTCTTAAAACCTGTCTTTGGTCCCAAGCCTGGGATTAATGCATTATATTTTGGGGGGTGGGTGGGTGGGGGGAGGGCTGTTTTGTTTTGTTTGATTTGTGTAGTTTTTAGATTATTTTAGTCTGGGCTGTCTGTGTGGTTTAAGATTTTATCTGTTTTTATGGATTTTTGGGGGGCAAGTGTATGCCACCCAGAGTCCATTGGAGTTGGGTGGGTATAATAAATTTAAATAAATAAATAAAACCAACTTTGCCTGGGGAGTGCAAGTCAGAATTAATGATGGAGTTTTCCTGGAACTGGTATGCAAAGCCACTCCATTGTGGTGGGACTGAGTTTCTTGGCATCCAAACAGCACTTCAACAGCATCACTTATTTTGCCAGAGGTTAAGATATTTCATGGAGACATTGAATAGGAGTGGGCAGAGCATTGAGACCTATAGCATCCCATAATTAAGGGGTCTAGGGCTTCCTCTCTCCCTTCCAACCACCACTGACTGAAATGTCCTTTTATAAGGGAAGAGAACTACAAAACAGTAGCCTGCACTCCTAATAATCAGAGATGACTCAGAAAGGATACCTTTCAAGGATATTGAAAGTTTCTGAGAAGTCAAGCAGGATCCGGAGGGTTGCACTACCCTTATCCTAGTCCTGCCAGAGATCATCTATAAGTGCAATCAATGCTGTTTCAATGCTGAACTCAGACCTGGAACCTGACTGAAATGGGTCCAGATAATCTGTTTCCTCCAGGACCTGCTACAGCTACAGTTCAACCACTTTCTCCACAACAAGTTCCCAGAAAGGGAGATTGGAGAGATGTTGATAGTTTTCTATCATATCTGGATCATCTAGATTAAGTGATGATTTTTTGAGGAGAAGGTATACTACTGCCTCTTTCAAAGAAGCAGTAATACTCCTCTGTCAAGGACACATTTATCACCACTCGACCTGGCTCCCTGTCACTTCTCTGGATGCTTTCACTACCCAGGAAATGTAGGGATCCAGACTGCAGATGTACCCCATCCACATCTTCAGGACTCACAGGATCAAACTCATTCCAGACAAGCTCACAAGATGAAGCCTCAGCCATCTCTGGCTAATGTTAAGGTAAAGGTAAAGGTTTCCCTTGACGTAAAGTCCAGTCGAATCCGACTCTAGGGGGCGGTGCTCATCTCCGTTTCTAAGCCTTGGAGCCGGCGTTGTCATAGACACTTCCGGGTCATGTGGCCAGCATGACGACTCGGAACGCCGTTACCTTCCCGCCGAAGCGGTACCTATTGATCTACTCACATTTGCATGTTTTCGAACTGCTAGGTGAGCAGGAGCTGGGATTAACAACGGGAGCTCACCCCGCCGCGCGGTTTCGAACCGCCGACCTTCCGATCGACAGCTCAGCGGTTTAACCCGCAGCGCCACCACGTCTCCCCTGGCTAATGTTAGTTAATGTTTTTTTTTTTTTATGAGTTGGGTTGAGTTTGTGGCCTCAGGCATTATGGTTGTTGCTAAACCCACTGTATGCTGCCTAGAGTCACTTCTGGAAGATGAACAGTCTCGCAAATTATGTAAATAACATTAAATGTTTCAATAAATCTCTCAAGACCTGTCTAGATAGCTTCAAGCTCCAAGTGAATCTCAGCAGCTTAATCCTCCAGATGCTTAGAAAATTCCTCACAGTGCTCCCTTAGATGTTCCTTCTCTAAGAGTCTGGGTCATTTTTAAAAGGGCTACTGGATGTCAATCTGCTAATACAATAAGAGAACAATGTTTTGCCCCTCTTATCACCACAGCTAGGCCCGAAGATGGGCTCTTACACATATTCAGTCAGATTCACTACTCATTGTATGTCAGTGACATTCTAGACATCACTTGGTTTGCTTCATTCCCCAGAGCTTCATGGTAAACCAAGAGGTTCCCTAATTGTGTTAGACAATCAATTGGGAATCATTCTCCCCTTCTTGTTCTTCCAATGGAAGTCATTATTTCAGTGGGAGGGACCAATAGGATCTTTCTCCTTTATTTAGTCTATATCGCGGAAAAGACAATCAAGCTTTATGTAATGAATGCCTATTCTAAAACACTCTCAGACTCATGAGCAGGAATGCAAAGATATCTGATTTATTAAAGAATAGTATGCAGGATCACAGAGAAAGCTGAGAATGATAAAAGCGCGCCAAATGCAAACTAAAAACCCTCGGTGCAAATGAGATCCCTCCCCCTGTAGAATCTTCCCAAGTTCACAATCCCAGGTGCTCCTAACGGCTTCTGATGGTCTGTGGGAAAAGACCTTGAGCAGAGCACATAACCCAAACACATTCCATTGAAATGAACACAGATACAGAGCTTGGCACAAGGTTTCACAGCAGCTCCCTCCCAAACAGAAACGCGCGTCAGCACCATGTCATGTGAAACGTTACGATGTACAATACACATTGAAACAGTGAACATGACACTATGAAACTCAAGGAGAACTTATACCAAAAGAAGACATGGTTAATTCATGGAAATATTTTTCTTAGCATTTATTTTATATGAACTTCCCTTGGAAAAACCCTTGCTGCTTCCTTAGTTCTGACTGAGAAAGAGCATGCTGAGATGCAAAAGACATTTCTACATTTTTAAATGGCACAGAAAGGAGAATTGTAACAGCTACACTTCATAGTAAAAGGGCAGCAGCTGCAATAATGAAAAAAAAATTGTCCTGTGAAATGTGAATCCCTTTGTTGTCTGAACCTGAGACCAGTGGTGGAGGAACATTTATCAGCTTGATTTAGATTCAACTCAGTGAATCTCAGCAAGCATGTGGTGGGGGGAGGGACTAGCCTAGCTGCTGAGAAGAAAAAGAAACTTCACACAATTGCTATGGTGAGATAAGTAGCAGAAATAAAGTGTAGGACAATCCAATGGCACTAGAGGATAATAGCAAGTCTTGAAGGACTTGAAGAAAGGTAGGTCCTGCCAAATGAAGAACTATCAACACTAGCTGCTTCTGTTTGGGCATCAGCAGCATAATGTCATCCATGACTACTTGAAACAGAACACCTTCAAGACCCATAAATTTAACAGAACATTGGTTGTCATTGAACCCAGTCTACTGAGTTATAGTAGATGCATCTAATTTATTGCTTATTGATATTATTTATGATTTTATTGAGCTTTAACTGTTTTTATTGTGAACCGCCCAGGGTCCCCCACGTGGGGGAGATGGGCGGTGATAAAAATATGATAGATAGATAAATAAATAAATAATAAAGTGAATTATGACAGACAAAATGCTAAAGCTTAATAAATTGAAAACACACTTGTTGTTTTTCTAATACATCGATTCCCCCGAAAATTGTTTTTCTAAGATTTTTTTTTCCACAGACAGTACTGCTGAAAGCCGTACAGGTATGTCCAACTGTAGTGCTAGATGCAGCTAGACATGCCTGTATCTGTCCCCTTAGGGTGGTGTTTGTATTGGTCTAGCCAGATTTCAGTACCAGCCTGGCAGAAGCCACTTGGTTAATGTCAGCTTGTACGCAGCTGTCAAAGTGTTGCTGTTGGTATTACTGAAGGGCTGTTACAGAGTCTTAATAGGGTTGGTTACATCAGAGTGTTACTCTGGGTTTTAATCAATAGTATTGCTTGTTTTTATGCTGTTTCCTATGGATGTTTTACTTATACCTACCCTACCATGGACACTCTGTTTTTATTATAACTTGTATTCTGGATGTTTCTGTTTTATGTTATTCTGTGAATGTTTTAATTGTGACTCTGTAAACAGCTGTGAGTCTTCTCAGATTTGTCCCCTTACAAATCCAATAACCAAATAAATAATTAAGTCATCCCTTTCCAAAAACTTTCCCCAAAATGAGAAGCAGATTAATATCTTGGTTTAGGATAAGAGACATGTTAAGCATTAGTGTGTGTATGTGTGTGTGTATAAATTCCCCTCTCACCCTATGAGTGGTATGTGTCTTCCTCAACCTCGGGTCTGGGAGGCCTGGGAGTTTGAGGGTTCTGAGTAGTATCTTACCCCTTCCTAGCATTGCACTCGTCTGGACAGATAACTCTGATGTTGCTCCTGGGATCTGTTGGCACCACTCTCCCAGCTTAGGAGTCACAGCCCCAAGTGCACCTACCACCACTGGGACCACTTTGGCCTTCACTTTCCACATCTTCTCTCTCTCTTTCTACATACATACATACATACATATGAATGAATAATACTAGAGATGTGCAGAGATGCATTGAAGGACTTTTGTACAAAGGGAAAAAATGTTTCTAACAAATGATACAACCCTTGTGCTACAGCTGATTTTCAGTTACTGAAATGGAACTATGAAAGATTAATTCAGTTAATACAATTCACTATATTCTCATATAACCCACTCAGAGACTGGTCAACAATGAAGCAAAATTAGGGTTCTCTATCCCAAGAGCTCTCCACCTTCAGGACATTGAGATTGGGATGAGCAGTGGGGCTTAATCACAGAAATGTATTTGATTTGAAGTCTGATACTCTATATTGATCCCTGAATCAAATGTTCCTTCTCCTTCTCCTTCTCCTTCTCCTTCTCCTTCTCCTTCTCCTTCTCCTTCTCCTTCTCCTTCTCCTTCTCCTTCTCCTTCCCTATCATTGAGTTTCATGTAAAGTTATTCTCAGTGTACTGAAATATGATCCTAATAAGTGAGCAGGAGAATAAGCCAATAACTTCTATTGTAACAAGGAACCTATAAAGTGGAAGGACAAAGGACAGCTGGGGAGCAATACCTCCTATTGGAAAAAATCAGACAAGACTATAAGCATATTATATGGTTTTTGTTATTCTGACTAAATTCAGTTACTGTTGTTTATTGAAAGTCTGAAGCTTTTTATAAAGGACAAACCCACTACGGAGATTGTAGACTGGATTCTGTAGTCAAAGATACTAGCATCAGTTATGGCTAACAATCAAGGGCAAAGAATCATGGTTGCTTTCCTCTTCCAGAAGTTCTGAAAACATAGTATTTCAACATTCTGAAACTTTGGAGGTAAAAGTTGCTTAATTATTAGCCCAGCTAAGCATTCTAAACTGGAGATATTTGTGAATGGAGAACAATCCATAATATTATTTATGTTAATGGGCCTAAGAGTAGAGATCGTCTAGTATGTGACTCAAGGCACAATTCTGAGGAAAGAACTCCGGAGCACACATTGCTAATGCATTTCCTAAGATCCTTCAACATGGCCAAATCTAGGTTTCATACCTGTCAAAGGGAAAATAATTTCACAGAAGAAAAAGCAATGGCTAAATTATGTTGTCTTAACTTTGAAGTTAAAACCTATCCCTCAAAATATTCCCAAACAGCAAATATTGTGAAGTTAAAGGGTCACACTTAGGCATATTTATCTGGGTCTAAATTCCACTGATCACCTTCAAATTTAATTCTGAATGGAATCAAACCAAAACATGTAATAGACATACTAAATATGGTCAGATTTTTCTTACTCATGACATTATGGGCATTTTGTAACTAGTGAGGTCACTCAATGGATTCTACATATAGACTCCAAACTATATTCCTGCATGAGAAGTTACAATGTAGCTGACTTGTTTTACTTCTTCACATGGAAGACAGGATGTTAATTTTTTGTTGTTTATTCATTTAGTCGCTTCCGACTCTTCGTGACTTCATGGACCAACCCACCCCAGAGCTTCCTGTCGGTCATCAACACCCCCAGCTCCCCCAGGGACGAGTCCGTCACCTCTAGAATATCATCCATCCATCTTGCCCTTGGTCGGCCCCTCTTCCTTTTGCCTTCCACTCTCCCTAGCATCAGCATATTCTCCAGGGTGTCCTGTCTTCTCATTATGTGGCCAAAGTATTTCAGTTTTGCCTTTAATATCATTCCCTCAAGTGAGCAGTCTGGCTTTATTTCCTGGAGGATGGACTGGTTTGATCTTCTTGCAGTCCAAGGCACTCTCAGAATTTTCCTCCAGCACCACAGTTCCAAAGCATCTATCTTCCTTCTCTCAGCCTTCCTTATGGTCCAGCTCTCACAGCCATACGTTACTACTGGGAATACCATTGCTTTAACTATGCGGACCTTTGTTGTCAGTGTGATGTCTCTGCTCTTAACTATTTTATCGAGATTTGTCATTGCTCTTCTCCCAAGGATTAAGCGTCTTCTGCTTTCCTGACTGCAGTCAGCATCTGCAGTAATCTTCGCACCCAGAAATACAAAGTCTTTCACTGCTTCTACATTTTCTCCCTCTATTTGCCAGTTATCAATCAAGCTGGTTGCCATAATCTTGGTTTTTTTGAGGTTTAGCTGCAAGCCAGCTTTTGCACTTTCTTCTTTCACCTTCATCATAAGGCTCCTCAGTTCCTCTTTGCTTTCAGCCATCAAAGTGGTATCATCTGCATATCTGAGATTGTTAATGTTTCTTCCAGAGATTTTAACTCCAGCCTTGGATTCCTCAAGCCCAGCTTGTCGCATGATGTGTTCTGCATACAAGTTGAATAGGTAGGGTGAGAGTATACAGCCCTGCCGTACTCCTTTCCCAATCTTAAACCGGTCCGTTGTTCCGTGGTCTGTTCTTACTGTTGCTACTTGGTCGTTATACAGATTCTTCAGGAGGCATACAAGATGACTTGGTATCCCCATACCGCTAAGAACTTGCCACAATTTGTTATGGTCCACACAGTCAAAGGCTTTAGAATAGTCAATAAAACAGAAATATATGTTTTTCTGAAACTCCCTGGCTTTTTCCATTATCCAGTGGATATTGGCAATTTGGTCCCTAGTTCCTCTGCCTTTTCTAAACCCAGCTTGTACATCTGGCAATTCTCGCTCCATGAATTGCTGAAGTCTACCTTGCAGGATCTTGAGCATTACCTTACTGGCATGTGAAATGAGTGCCACTGTTCGATAGTTTGAACATTCTTTAGTGTTTCCCTTTTTTGGTATGGGGATATAAGTTGATTTTTTCCAATCTGATGGCCATTCTTGTGTTTTCCAAGAAACCGACCTCTCTGTCATGACCTTCCTGTCTTGGGTGGCCCTTCACGGTTTAGCTCATGGCATCATTGAGTTGCTCAAGCTCCAGCACCACAAGAAGGTAACAATCCTTTGCTGAAGAGGATGTTAATTAGCACTCCTCTATTTTTTAAATTCTAAAATAAGGTATCTTGACAGAGAAATACTGGCTTATCAGTCACATGGGAAAGTAATATTTATGTATTCTTCATGTATAGGTTTTTAACTGAAGCTAGCAATCTATGAATTTGAAAAATTCTTCCCCCCTGCAGAGTGTAGGCCAGATATTCTTGAAATGGCTCCTATGTGGGATGTTATCATGTAAGAAAACCATTTAGATCCCCAACCCTGTGCTAACATTAGGGATTTTGTGTGTATAGGAGAATATTAAACCATACAAACTGCCATCAACGTCCTCATGAGACACTCTCTTGACATGAATCAGTTTTTTCTGAACATTCAGATGATCAGTTCAAAGACTTGCACCTGAACCCAGTTCCTTCCTGACACCTGAGATTCTCAGAGGACTTAAACAAATATTTCTTTTAGCTATATAACTGGCTCATTTAAAAATATGAGAACTATAGTGGAAAGTACAGCAAAATAGTCCAATGGATCTCCATATCATGGCCAAAGTATACCTGACCCTTGTTCCCCATATTCTGTATTTCTTGTCCAGTTAATATAAAAACCTTGGCTACTGAGCAGGCTCAATTCTCCTTGGATTGCTTGCCCTCCTCCCTTATTTTTATTTTAAAATAATTGTTTCTCTCCAGAAAAAAAATGGGATTTCCCTCAGGCTTACTGATACTTCCTGTCTTCCCACTGAATTAGAATACTAAGAACATGCTGAAAATGTCAAGCATGCTGAAAATGATAGCAGAGCATAGAATATATTGAAAACTACAACACATTTATTATACATTGGCCACCTGTCCTTTACATGTAACTTCTGGGCTTCTTCATTTTGTTTTCTGTTAATACAAAGATGAAACTCTCCTGTTTATATCCCTTTTCATTTCAGTCATGTCTGTTGTCCACTAGCTGCCTTAGCCCAGAACTTAGCTGTGCCATGTGCTGTGTTCACACAGTTTTGCAGTTGGAAGGCCCTCCTAATTAGTTAAGTCTGCTTTAGTGTCCAAACAGGAGCTGGCAGGCAGGACAGCAGCTGCAAATATGTTCTCTTGCAATCAGCAAGCTCCCATGCATCAGTAAGGATTAAATTCCTGTTTAAATAATCAACAAATTAGATTAACTGACAAACTAAAAAATAATGTTAAGGCAAAGTAGTTTCCTTTTCCTTCCCCCTACAAGGAAACTTTAAGTATTTTATGCTTTATCATATCTTGGGATCAGTGGTGTCTTGGGGAGGGGCAGGGAAACAGGTCAAAACAGGCAATATGACAATTACGACATGTAATGGTATGTGGGAATGACCTTGGGAGACAGGAAGAAGAGCCACAGACTAGTCAATGGTCAGACAAGTGGCAGCTGAGTCTGCAGAAGAAATGGGGGCTTGGCAAACATCTCAGAAGGGACCTTCCCCAGTTTATTGGACTGTAAAGGTAAGGAGGGAGAGATATACTTTCAGACTTGCAAGATATTATTAATGTAACCTTACAATAAAGTTAGAGCTAGTAATTCTAGGTGTGCTTCTTATATGGACTACCTCGCAAGGCTGACATGACATCATGATTGAAGCCCTGCCCCTTTGGCATATGGTAGTAAATTCATACATGCATGCATCTTTAAACTGTTTAAAACTTACTGTACACACTCAAGGGTTCCTGAGAGCCATCTTAGTCTGACCAGATTGTGGAGACAGAAATACAGATTAGGATACTAACTGTCATAGATCAATCCAGATATTCATACATAAGCCTACCTGATCCAAATATTCTAGAAAGGACGTCCAGTGTATTGTACCACAGACTGCTGACTTTTATTTCACAATGATAAAGAAGCAAGCAGTCTCCACTGTGACCACTTCCACATGCACAAACTCCCCTTGAAGGTTAGATGGGCCTGAACTATGGAGTGTTTCTACCATCAGTTGAAAGTTTAGCCAGGCTTTTCCTTCTTTTTCCCTCATTGTTTGAATTTTGCCAGTTCTCCCAATAATTATGGCTTGTTTTATTATGCTACTTTTTGCTGTATACTGTAAATAATTTTAATGTAGAGTTTGGTATTTGTTTTAATAAAAGGCCAGCTCACAAGCTACGGCCTTTCAATTTGCCAGCTCACAAGATAGGGCCTTTCAATTTGTATTACGGATACTACATCATGGGTCTCTCTCTCTCTCTCTCTCTCTCTCTCTCTCTCTCTCTCTCTCATCATCCCTCTATCATGTATCTTCTTATTCTATCCAGTCAGTTGTGTTGGGAGGCTGGATATCTGATGGTTGAGATATGGAGAGCGGTCTTCCAAGTGCTCACCATCAGGTTTTCTTTTTTACTCTGGTGTATTTGAGAGTCCTCCAAATGGAGAATGTTAACTCTGAATTTGAGGGACCTATCCAGAAGTTTCTTTTCAAACACTCCCCCCTCTTGATTGGACTACATCATACAGCAATGCTACTTCAGCTGGCATCTGTGATTTTATTTTCCCATGATGTTTCTGATAAATTAGGCTTCCACAGACCCAAGGAAAGATGCCCACATAGTGTAGAAAGAAATTGAGAAAGGTACAGATTCTACAGATAGATAAGGGGGGAACCATAGCCCTGTTCCAGCACATGTTCTCAAATGGAATTCAGCATGTGAGGAGCAGTGAGCAGCCCTTCCCTTCTCTCATTATGCACTGTTATGTCAGTGAACTTAATTGTCTATAGTGAGACTGTGAAAACTTCAGTAAGAACTGCAACCTAGCCTATTAGGGGTTCAGCTCATGCATAAGACTTGCATGTATGCAGGATTCTCTATTGCAGATACTCTACTTCTGAAGATAGCACTAATCTGGTCAGTGAGAACATCAACACAATTTAAAGATAGGAGGGGTTTCTCCCCAGTACTTACATTGTGAATTCTATATGAAAATGTATCTGAACAGAATTCCCATGAATAATAATTTTAAAAAATGCTTGCAAAAGTTACAGCACAAGCCAAATGCATTGTTATTCAAAAGTAGGCAACACTGAACTCTGTGGGATCCATCTCTGAGCAAATCCCATTAATGGGACTTATTCATGATTGGACCTCCATAGTATTATGCTCTTAATCATTTTTATTGTTGTTGAATTATACATTATTTTATGCTTCTTATTCTTTGCAATCAACAGACTTACTAAAATGTAAGATGTTAGTAATTTATTTTAACTTAATAATATATATAAATATTTTACAAAACTCCAAAATGACCAGTATAGAGAATGAATGATATTGAGGATTTGAAGACCTGCTCAGTTGTGAAATGCAAAAAAACAGGATCAGAAACTTGACAAGTTCCATATGTTGTTCTAAATGACTCTACCTTCAGGAAAGCTCTGCTTCTCTTCTAACAGGAAAGCAGACAGCTTTAATTTTCTTAGTCTCTTGCATGAATTCCTATCCAAGCACTAAAAGCTCCAATGGCAAAGGCTGAAAGGCCCAGGGGGTTGGCAATATGATATGGGGTCTTTCAGCCCTAGGTCACTGGTTTGAATTTGTTCTGGGTTGATATGGCAACCACAATTCTTACCATATGATGGTTGGATATAGCCTTAAGTCTATTAATGAGCTGAGGGGGTCTACATTCAAGCTTCCCAGATGGCCTTGCTGACATCTTGAATGACCTTCTCACCTTCACCCTTGGATATAATCCATCCAGGTCATTGCTAAGGTGTATTGATTGGGCAACGTTGGTCAGATCATATTACGCTTGTCTAGGTTGTCTCCGTGTGCTGCCTGTCAACATACAGGGCTATTCAGGGTCTGAAAACCCAAAGGGCAAACTTAGCACTGCATCATTTATGGAATACATGAATGACCACAAGTATCTTCCACCTCCCAAATACCCCATAATTTTCAATAAATGCTTTTGAAAACATGTTTCTTGTGGATTAAAGACTTAAAATTTATGCATTGCCAAAACAAGCTATCCAGCAGAATTATAAATAACACACAAATAGCTTTCTCTATAATTACTGTGGTCAATTATGCTAACAACAGCAAATATGTTTTTTTTTTTCCCCTGCAAAGGAATACTTGGTTAGCGAGGCTCTTCATTCCCATTGGTGGGGCAGGGAGCAGTGAGACAAAACAATGTAAGTCAAAAGGACCTGCCAAATAATGCATTAAACATTGCCAGAACTAATGATGAGCAATGCCAAACTATTCCCTAACCTATATTTTGAAGATTTGTTTTTTGGATTTTCTATAATACAATGTCCCTAAAAGATAAGAAGTCTATAAAGCTATAATATCTCTTCTCCACAAAACCTTAATCAGATTTTAAAAAATGTTTAGTAGGAGAAACTTTTAAGGAATTATTTTTATAACATGTCCTGCTACATGGTAAGTTAGTTGACAGTGGCTGATTTTGAAAAGCTAAGCAGAGTCAGACCTGGTTAGTTCTTCAGCAGAGGACTACCAGGATATCCCAAAGATGTAGACTAAGTGAAAAAAAGCCCTGGAAAAAGGCAATGGTACGAAAATTATATGGACATATCTGTGAAATCATCAGGAGTTTGGCCTGAAGGAGACTTGGCTCTGGTCTTTTTTTCTTCTGAAGGCAAAATAGAAAGTAAGCAATGATCATTTCTCAGATAGCGCTGTGAATTTTTCATTCTTTGCCATAGCTCATGTGAACCTCATTGGGGAAAAGCCATTCAAATATAAAGTGAGGTGTAATGAATATGCTGATTACAGATTATTCTCATGTCTTTTTATCAAATTGAAGGGAGTTGGTGGAGCAGGTGCTTGGCTGGAGGCATCTCAACAGTCTTCCCCAACCTAATGCCCTTCAGATATGGCCATGCTGTCTGTAAATCCAAAGAGACATAAACCAATAGGTTTACACAGCCCTAAATCAGGGAAGAATTCCTCAAGAATGAAGAACCTGAGGTAATTTCAGAGGTGATCTTACCTTGGGGGAAAACCTTGCTAAGGACCAACATTCATTCATTTCTAAAACATACTTTTTAAGAATTTAATTTCACTGATAGGATCATGTTGACAGTTTCTTTTGCATGAGCTGAAAGTTTTTCTCATATTGCAGAACCAAGCACTTAGCAATAATTTCCCTACACCCACCCCACTGGAAGAGGAAGTGAGAGATTTGTTTTCAAGAAGTAAATTGCTTAAAAACAGAAGGGAAATCCCAAAGGTTTCAGCTCTTGAACCAAGTAGGGGAAACTGATAACTTCTCTTACGAACAGGGTTTTTTTAACTTCTTATTGTTCAGACTAATTGGAACAGTGCGAGTCAATAATATATATTAACATGCCAGCTTCTTCTGGGGCATTTTATTTATTTTATTCCTAGACTGAAACAAACCAGATTCCCTACTAGACAGAAAACTCCCTTTTGATTATTTTATTCAGTTATCAGATGAAGTGATAAATAAGCAGGAGTGGAGTAAGATGGAAGGCTTCTTTGTATTTGTTTCGTTAACATAGCTTATTCAGCCTTTCTGAAAAACTCAAGTAGGTTCTCTTATTTGCTCAAAACTGCAGCTATTGCCTCTGTAATTTTTTTCCCCAGATAATTGACCAGTCTGATTTTCCTTGGGCAGGTTTGCTTAGAAAACCAAAACTGTGAGTCAGAATATATTTAAATATCCAGTAATAATATGCTTGGACCACCAGCTAAGATACAACATGACCAGTTTCTTTAGGCTTTCTAAAATGTACTCATTCAAAAAGAATTATCTCTTTTCCTTTAGTTCCTAAGCTGAATTGTGAAAAGAAAGGATGCTGGTGTTGCAGAGGTGTCAAGAGTTTAGTGACATGGCTTAGGTCCCTACCTACCTACCGATTTACAGAAGCTGCTTGAAGAGGGTAAGATGAGGAGTGACCCCAGAATGTGTTTCTTTTATTGCAAATACCCAGAATCCTGCTATGTGAACCCAAAGGATAATAACTGCTATTCTTTCTGATGTCTTGCTTGCTATCTGGGACAGCACTATACATAAAAAATGGTGTGTCTGGAAAACCAGCCCAACTCTGCTAGCAAAATTTAGTTCAACATAAAATTTGAAAAACCTTCCTTTGCCACCATTGCTAGAATGGAAGCATACCCATTACAGTCTATGCTGTCCCTTGTGAATATAGCCGGTACTTAGCTTTTAAATGTGTAGAACAGTATTTAGTTCTTGAATGCATATAACTTCATTTCTTTTACCTTCATCCCAAATATCCCAACCCAATTTCCACATGATTATATGCCTGATTCATGCTTCACTTTCAAAAAGGATGCGGTACAATCAGTTTGGCTACTTAAAACAAACGAACAAACACAGATACAGAAAGTGTGCCATGGTGTGGTGAAAACTATCTAGAAAGAATAAAGGAACTGCATGTTTTGATAATTATTACTTACTTAATTTTTTTTATGTATTCTACTACTGAACTGATGCAAAAAGCTAACAGCAGTTGGGATTAAAGATATATCTAAAACAATAAAACACTAAATTGGAGCTAGATTTCTAGCTAGTTATAAAGAAGATTTATTAAAGTTAGTGGGAGTACAGTTATTCCTTGCTTATTTGCTCCATTTTTTTGGATGGGTTTGCTCTATGGCTAAAGAGGCCACCCAAATATAAGAAGACATAAATACTCATAACAAGTAAGTACTGTATCCCACTCAGCTGATAGGTGAATATTAGTTTAATTCTCAGGATAATAATAGCTTGCCCAAAAATGAATATCACTTATCAAAATATTCTATTTTGCCCATTAGTTTCAGGGGGAGGACCCTGGAAAATGACATGTGGCTAAAAGTCACTAGCTGAGGGTATTCTGGGGGCATCCCATGGCTGTTATGAGGCTGTGTGGCCCATGGGTTTCTCAACCTGAAATAGACTACACCCCTGTTTTCATTATAGGGCAATTACTGTGTCATCAAAGGTGCCTCCTGTGATGGTGGGGAATTAAGATGGCAGGCATGACTATGCAATTTATCCACTGCCATTTGTATGTGTATGCAAGGTCAATACACATTCAAAATGGGTGGGCTTCAATTGTGTGATCATATCTGCCATCTTGGCTTTTTTACACACACACACCCCATGGGTGCCCTGTAGGCACCCTTGTTGGTTGGTTGGTTGGTTGGTTTTGGCTTAGTATATTGTATAAAGCCACCCCCTGTGATTCGTAAACCATGGCTGATAGCTTAATCTTGTGTGGCCACAACACATTATACTTTATTCATTTAATCCTCATGAACCAAACCACATTAGTGCAATGTACAAATCCAGCCTATGTCTCCATGGCCATTCAGAACAAAGATATTTGTAGGGAAAGACTAAGAGAACAATCTTACAGGAGTTATCAGAGCCTTTGAACAAAATGTTATTTATTTCTAAGCCCCACCGGAGGCAATTTGCTGACATTTTTTAAAAAAAAAATCCCTTGTTATATGAGGAGTTTACCATTTGGTGCAATTCTGCCTGTTCCAAAGTTAGGCTGCAACTCCTTGAGAGATGTTTGGCTTCTCTCTGATGCAATAGACTCTGCCGATGTTCAAGACACAGCCTTGGCCAGAGTTCTTTGTGCACTGCTGCATTTGCTGGGCTCCCCTAAGATAATTTGTCCTTTTATAATTTTTTATGTAAGCCTCCAAAGGAATTTATTGCTGCCTGGGGAAATGGTATTGAAGCGCCCTGCAACCCTTCATGCTCTGAGTACCTTTGAGATACTGCAGGAAAGTACAGGTGGCTGTTCCGCTTGGTGTCAAACATTGCACTTCGTATTCACTGGTGGTGGGGGTTATAGCTCTCAAAACGCCAACACTTTACAGTGGTCTTGACAGCAGTGAATGCCACTTGGAAGAAAAAGAAGGGAGTTTCTGCAACTGAATGAAGAGCGCCCCCAGGGGGCCACCTTGCCACCTGGAGCCAGATTACATTTTATGAGCAATGAAAATTGGGGCTGATGTGATAACATGCTGGTGTGAGCCACTTCCCAGAGAAGGATGAAACTGTGATCATTTAATTAGCATAGCTAAGAGAAAGCTAAATCTCCCCTGCGATTGCAGGCAGGAAGTTTGTGACAGATAATATACAAAATGTGATATCCAGCACATCTGCAAGCTAGAAATCCTAACTTTTAATTCCTACCAGGGCATTCTGTATAGTTGGTAAGCTGATGCTCAGGGAGAGCATTCTGCTGTCTCTGCTCAGGTAAGTCCTAAGAGCCGTGACTGGGAGGGTTTCCTAACAGCTACGTTTCAAGCAGCAACATTTCCTTTCTATCAACCACACAGGAAGGTTGTTCGTACAGTGGGACCAACAACCAAACTAACTTTTGATTATGTTAGCAGTGAATGCCCAAATCAAACCTGACTGGAAAATATAATTGCCCCACTGTTCGCTGTGTATGTTTTACTCAAATGTTCACACGTATTTGCAAATGTCTGCTCCAGCATTTTGTATTTGTTCTCTCTGAAATTTTGCACAGTCACTTTCAGAAGTTTTTGCAGTGCTGTGGCCAACGCTGAGTTCAGAGGAAACACCAGGGCATTTCAATGTCCCCCAACTTTTCAGGATTTTATCTGCTGGGCAGACCTTTTTAAAAAAAGACTTAGCACTTTCATCTCTGCTCCAGAGAAGTGTTTCTTTTTCATGCTTATCTTTTGCAGATGAGGTTAGTATCGGGAAGTTTTGCAACTAGACATACAACCAGATTAGAGCTTTGTATTTAATCAGGACCAGCCTCAGACCCTAGTGCCATCTGAGGCAAAGGATAAGGCATTGTAATCATCCCAATTTCTCTGTACCTTAGCCAGCTAGGTAGAAAGTTGAGTTTTATTTCTGCAGTGGCAATGGGACAGTATCCTTCACTGAGGGCAGCTTTTCACTTTGGAGGTGCAGAGCAAGTCATATGAGGTACTCTGCTCTGTCTTCCAACTCCTTGCTGCAGCTTCTTCTTCCCTGCCCTCCAGAATCTTCTTCCTGAGGTATTTACCACCCTTAATGATATGCCATCACACTAGGGCTGACTTTTCAATTAGTGTTTCAGGGTAACTAATAAATGGGCGTATTCTGCATATTTTCTGGCATCAAAAGGCAGGAACTAAATCAAAAGAATAAATAAAGGCCCAACAACTCTATGATTGTCTCCACTCAGATATGTATGTATGTATGTATGTATGCATATGACATGTTATTTTTAAAGCTTTTGCTTATGATTCTTGAGAGCAAAACAGAATGTGGAAGTGAAATAGAATGACAGCTGTCAGGAACTGCATTCCATTTCCACATCTGAAACCCCCACGTTGCAAAAGAAAACAAATACATTGAAATACATCTTTTTTCAATAAGCCATTGCAGTGCCCCTGAACTGAAATGTTAAAGGACCCACATGGAGAAATAGGAAATTACATTTTTTTTTCAACAGTGGGATATGAAAAGAGAAAATCATCCCCCCTTTCCTGTCTGCTTTTACATCTTGCCACCACTTTTTGCTCTTTGATTGAAGCTTGTCATAAATTAAGGGACCAGGATTAAAATTACTTGGAAGGAGATGAAACTCAAGAGTCAGCTTTGGTGCATCAACTTTCAGCCAGACTCAATGGGATAGAAGCTGTCTCTCATTAAGTGTGTGAGGAATGCTGACCACAAATCTTGCTTGCTTTTCAGGGGTTTGGCAACTATAACCAGCTGTCACTGTTGTGTATGGTTTATTAATAACCATTTATACCAGCAAAGCTTCACTAAATCATTCAGGCAGGTTTATGTGATACAAAGAAGGAAATGTAACATCCATTCACTCAGATTATCATTTACATTTGGAGTTACTGTCCTGCTAAACACCACAGTAACAGTATTTTCTGTCACCATCAATTCAAGCCTCTGTTGTTAATGCAAAATGCAAAACTAGTATATAGTATACCAAAGATTTGTCATTTTCATACAGTACATTTTTGAAAAATGGAAGCAATTTTGTTGCCTTTAATCCCAACACCAAACACCCTAGTGTAGGTGTGTAATTAAAGAGAGGCCCTCTATATATTTATTACATGTATATATATTCCATCTTCCCACAAGATATTCAAGGCATGTTTATGAAAGCATCCCTTATTTTATCCTAACAATAACAATCCTGTGAGATGGGTGAGGTCCCTGTGAGTTTTCCTGATCCCAATCCAGTACTTCAACCACTACAGCACATTGGCTCTCCAGCAAGCATGGCAGATGGTGAGGGATGTTGTTGTTGTTGTTGTTCAGCAACTGTAGAAGGGACACATTTTTTACAATGTGTTGGGTTCCTCTCCTGGACTGGCTTCTAATGTGATCCCAGCAGTTCTCTTATTACATTCTTTAGAGAAGAAGGAACTTTGTGTCTCAACACTAATATGGTCATAGAACATACCTCCATCTTCCACTCAACTTCTTAACAGCCATGGTGATATTTGAGAGTAAAAATCTGCCTTTAACCGACCAAGGTAGATCTATATGTTAGACTCCTATAATACTAGCACGATTTAGAGAAGAGACCAAGCATTATTTTCTGATTTAGGGCCCTACTTGGCTTTGGATTGGCTGAGGGCTACACTCCAAAAAATAGCCAGAGCCAGGGCAAAAATTAAAATTAATTTAATGCTAGATTTAATTCAATTTAAATAAAGTTTATTTGAACATACCAAGAAATGCTGCTTGGAGAAAAAGCCTATACTGCTATGTAAGCACAGGACAATTTTGCTGTGAAAAGAAAGAAAAAGCCAAGAGCCCTGGCCATTTACATTTATACATAACCTTATACATTTCAAAAAATAAACAAAATGTATGCCTAGATGTTTCATTAAAAAGCTTGGAATATTTGCCAGAACATAAATCTGCCATGCAAAAATATTAAATAGTTAAAGTAAAATAGATAGGATTTCCATTGATTCTCACATTTATATTGTCTGTGTCTGTGTGTGTAGGTGGGGGTGTGTATATATGAATGATAGACATGTGGTATAGTGGTTAAGATAGGTGCTGGACTAGGAGCAAGGAGACCCAGGTTCTAGTTCTCCCTTTGGAACAGAAATCAGTTGGGTGACTTTGGGTGAGCCATTCCCTCTCAGCCTAGACAGGGAAATTGGAAAACTCTACCAACCCCAGCTAGACCAGCAGAGTGGATTACAGTCCATAACCTTTAATGAAGAGACCTTCATCCTGCAATGGATTATATATACAAACATACAGTACATAAAGGCAGTCCTTGACTTATGTCCATTCATTCAGCAACTGTTCAAAATTACAGTGGTGCAGAAAAATTGGATGTACAACTGGTCCTTGAGGTTCCAGCCATTTCAGCACCCATGCAGTCATGTGATCACTATCTGGGTGCTCAGGTGCCCGGCCCGCAATTATGACATCACAGGGAGCCATGATCATGTGGTCTCCATTTGCAACTTTCCCTGATGGCTTCCCACAAACAAAGTCAATGTGGAAGCTGGCGGGGAAGGTTGTAAGTCACTGCAGTAAAACATCCTGCTTTCTTCCTACTTGCAACACCCCCCTGCCCACGCACAGCCTGAGCTGGCCATCCCAGGGACCTCTGGCCTCCCACAACCCCTGCAGCACCCCCATACTCCTTACCTGGGACTCCCTCCTCTTCCCACTTAATAACCCACGAGTCTTGGGGTTACAGTGGCAACCAGGACTGCCCAGGATTGCCGTCACTAAGCAATGCAGTCACATGACATCATGCTTTACAACCACATCACTTAGCAACAGCAATCCCAGTCCCAATTGTCATTGTAACCCAAGGAGAACCTGTATTTATACACCATAAACTAATACATACAGTTCATATTATTTCACAAGAAACCCATTTTTAGGATCCTTCCCACAGGTGGTAAGAACCTTGTGAAGGTGCAGGGAGAGAAAAGATAGCTCTATTCTCCTCCACCCCCAGGGCTTTGGTCCCCAAGTGCATTTTGAGGAGAATCAGAGGAAAGCAGGTGATGAGCACCCCAGAAGGCTGGAAAGAATCTGAAAAGCCTTCTGGGGTACTCGTCACCTGCTTTCCTCTGATTCTCCTCAAAATGCACTTGGGGACCAAAGCCCTGGGAGTGGAGGAGATAGAGCTATCTTTTGCATCTCACCATTACTCAATTTCCTGTGGGAGCTAAATTAATCTTATGAAAAAATATGGATGCAAGTGAGATTGGTTTTATCTTCATAATAATTGTTGGCTCCCTCAAGTGCATTTATTAAGTAAAGCTCGTGACCTTATGCACAGGATGCTAATTCAAGCATGTTCTTAGTATATACATGGCAATTAAATTGGTGATTAAAAATATAAGGTTGTTAGAGATAATTAGCTATTATTGATGATAACACAGCAGAAAACCTGATGGGAAGGAAGGAATGAATTAAACCCTCCTGCCTGCCCCCCAAAAAGTGGTACAGTCATAGGAAAATTATAAAAGAGTACAATACAGACTTTAAGGTCTTAGGACATGTCTGTTGGATTCTAGGGTGTAAATAGGATGGTATGCAACAGAGTGGTCTTTTAGTTATCCTGGACTGTGGCACGATACTGAACAGACCAGAAATCCCAATATTGTGTTTAGATAAGCACCGTTGGAATGTTGAAAGCATATTATGGGCACTCCCACAAAATGGCTGTCATGGTGAGCATGGCCAGTAACAAATCACGTACTTACCACAAGGCAGAATGATGAAGTTATTACCCATAGCAGTTCCAGCCTTCCAGGCTGTTCCCTTTCTAATTAATCTTTTTTTTCCCTGAATGGGCAAGTATCTTTCCAAAGAAAGCACTAGTTTGCAGCCCGTATCACCTTTTTCTTTTCTTTTCTTCTTTTTTCTAAGAATGCCTGCAACTTATATGCAAGGCCTGGATGCCTTTCAGAAAGTAAA
This sequence comes from Candoia aspera, assembly GCF_035149785.1. Classification (NCBI taxonomy): domain Eukaryota; kingdom Metazoa; phylum Chordata; class Lepidosauria; order Squamata; family Candoiidae; genus Candoia; species Candoia aspera. Next base: position 102,887,739 of record NC_086153.1, read on the forward strand.
AATTAATCTTGATGCTGGTGTTTTTCAGTGCTGGCACCAAGAGAAATATCTGTGCTACCTTGGTCCCTGCAGGTATGTTGGGGACCAAGGGCACAGGTAATAATAATGAGCATCTTAGATTGCATCTAGACATGCATCAGTAATCCGTTCTGAAACAGATGCAATATGCTCACAACCTGCATTCTTTTAAGGATGCTTGCTATCATATTCTGGATCCACTGGAGAGTTTCAAGGTTCTTCCAGTTCAAAGATGTGATAAGCAGCGCAGACACAAGTTTCAGTGTACTGCTGGAGTGTTGTGACAAGATCTCCTTCAACTCTGCAGAGCCCATGCCAAGTAACCGTAAATGAACACAAACTGATCTTTCTGGCCTTATTTTGATGAGATTCAGAATTATACTGTGAATGACTTGACATGTACTTGGATTGAATCAGAATGGGGCAAATCACAATTCAGATACGCAGTGACAAGATTCAAATAAACCAAAGTTTAATGGAAGGATTAAATTATGGCTACTTAATTTGGTGATGGCAAAGAATCCTTTAGACCAAAGAAGTTTGGGTTAAAAAAAATCAAAACATTTGTTAATTGGCTTGTTAGTTTTCCTTCTACTTTCTGAGATGATATTGTGGTTGTCAAGAAGGCAATTAATATCTACTAAAATGAACACACAGAGGTTTGTCTCTCAGATACAATTTGCAATTGCTAGAATTCCAACAGGCAATGAAAGAATGGTAGAAAACACTTTCAAATCATTAGGGGCCATATTAACACATTTCTAGTACCCCAGTGAATCCTGGCAAACTGAGTTGGCTTGACAGGAGGAGAGAATGAAGGATGCCATACACTCAGCAATATGTTTTTTTTCTGGTGTATTCAGAGGGAACCTACAAGATCAGCAGAAAACTCGTTTGCTGATTTCCATGTCACAGTGCTTCACGCTGCTGAGCAGATAAGCTTTTTCATTTTGTTCTCTTACTTTGAACTATTCTATAAAGGAAAACTGTGGAAATCCTGACACATTTTAATGGCACCTATTATCTAGTCTGGCTGCCAGCTTGGCTATGCCCAGAAATATGGATAATTTTTGCCAGGAGGACAGGTGTGTACAATTGTGTTAATTATCTAGACCAGGCTTTCTCAATCTTTTGACCCTGGAGGAACCCTTGAAATATTTTTCAGGCCTCAGGGAACCCCTGCACATTCAGGCTCAAATATAGGCCAGAGGTTACAAAATTATTATATTTGTTTCATGTGTAGGCCTGTATATATGCAGTAACAGTGTTTTTAAACTAAAAATAAAGAATGAAACTTACCTCTTTAATGTGAAGTTGCCTGAATTTGAAATAATTTTTTAAAATAAATTGTGATCTCCCAGGGGCCCCCTAGTGACCTCTCGTGGAACCCAGGGTGCTGCGGAACCCTGGCTGAGAAACGCTACTCTAGACCTCCTCAGTGGCCTTTACTGGCATCAGCCAGCAGACCTACTGTTCTTCTAGAAAAGCTCTTTGCAATGGGATTAGACTAAAGTATGAATGATTCTATTGCCATCTCAGTGACCACTTCCAAAAAGTGGTGCTGGGCAACGGTTCTTATAATACTACTTTATAATATCACTTTTTAAGATTAATTCTGAATTGTAGCTTTGAAAGCACACTTCCTACTTCCAAATTTTCTATTTAAACCTAAGAATTAGAAATTGTTTTATGTATATCTAGAACTTTAATATTTATACTATGTAGAAGATTTTTTGCTCACTAACTGGTAAGCAGAAACTTAAATATACTTAACTTTGAGTAATACAATTCTATAATTTTTCATCCATAGTACAATCTGTTGAATTTTGTGCTATGGAGGTTTTCCTGCATTCTTTCTTTGGACAGTGTTAACTTCATTAATTTTTTGACATCAATTAACTAGCTATCATAGCAGACATAGCAAACGTGGCCTATCTCCATAAAAGCTAAGTAGGTAAGACCTGATTCATATGCAGATGGGAGACTATCAGGAAATAGTAAAAATGTAGGGCAGAGTGGGAAACCAAAATCCTAGAAGAAGGCAATGGTATACCACTTCCATATTGTTATCAAGAATATTATAAAGATACTATTCTTTGTCACCAGAAGTCAAATTCAAATTGTAGGAAGGCTTTGCCTTTATTCTTTTAATCCAAATACATTGTGCACTTGTATGTGTTTTGCTTCAACACTACTATTTTTTTATTTATTCACATATCCAAAATAGTAGTAGTAGTAGTTATCATTATTTTCTACAAAGTGGTTTCAGTTCTTAACATTTTATAAGACATCTTGTATTATTCTGAGGTAAACAGGTTAGTAGTCAGCCTTCCCAACTCATACACACATACTGACTATGCTATTCCCTTTAGAATGTACAACATCATGCAAAGAATTGTTGTTTATTCATTTAGTCCCTTCCGACTCTCCATGACTTCATGGACCAGCCCACCCCAGAGCTTTCTGTCGGTCGTCAACACCCCCAGCTCCCCCAGGGACAAGTCCGTCACCTCTAGAATATCATCCATCCACCTTGCCCTTGGTTGGCCCCTCTTCCTTTTGCCCTCCACTCTCCCTAGCATCAGCATCTTCTCCAGGGTGTCCTGTCTTCTCATTATGTGGCCAAAGTATTTCCGTTTTGCCTTTAATATCATTCCCTCAAGTGAGCAGTCTGGCTTTATTTCCTGGAGGATGGACTGGTTTGATCTTCTGGCAGTCCAAGGCACTCTCAGAATTTTCCTCCAACACCACAGTTCAAAAGCATCTATCTTCCTTCTCTCAGCCTTCCTTATGGTCCAGCTCTCGCAGCCATATGTTACTATGGGGAACACCATTGCTTTAACTATGCGGGCCTTTGTTGTCAGTCATGCAAAGAATAGATGTATGAAATAGTGAGCAATAGTAATTAAAAGCAGGAGAGAATTAAAAAGTTCAAGAAATTGGTTTACATCAACTGCATTTATTATACCTCCCCATACCTTTCTCTCCTTGCAAACCATGCTTGTTGTTACCATATCCATATACCAATTCATAGAAAGCCTTTTGTTCTTTAAATTTCTCACCTGTCACTTTTTGAGGAACTCTTCAACTCCTTCCCCCCACACCATACATCTCAACCTCTCAGTCTTCCTTCACTAGCTTTTTTAAAAACAATTTTAGTAATGCTAAATCAACTATTTTTCTTATAATCCATGATAGCACTAGCAGTGGGAGGATCACAGAAATGTAGGCCTATCCCAATAATATATGCTGTTTTGCATCATAAGAAAGAGGTCTACATGGCTTTTTGTAAGTTAACCTTGTATTCCCAGGCGGGATTGAAAAGTAGAGACAAAATAAATGGGTTGAACTGGCTGTGGGCTACTTCACTGAGGCAAGGCCAGAAGGCCACAGGACCATGCCAAAAGAAACAGTTCAGCTTCTGTTACAGAAGCTTGTATGACTGCATAAATTCCTCCAATGGACCAGAGACAATTCTTGATGAAGTTACATTTGTTCCTTTTCCTCCAGTTTCAGTATTCTGCCCTGGTTTTTTCTAATGAATGTAATTATATAATTAACTTTTGGGAAGAAACCTGATGTTGTGCTGTTGTTTGCACTCATTGAAGAGCATCAAGAGCCATAATTTTCTTATTTAGACTTAAATGAACTGCAACATTGTAAATGGATTAACCATTCAATTTCCCTTCTTTCACTGTTGGTTTACAGTACTTCCTACCAAGATGAGAGAAAGAATAAGATTTCCTACTAGCTATCTTTATTTTCACTGGCTAAATGTCTATAAATGTTTTCACTCCCTGCATATTTAACAATGAACTATGAAATTCTGCAGCATAGATATTCACCAGAAGCCAGGAGCATCACAAAAGCCCAAAGATACTACTCATTCCTGGCTTCTTGAAGCCAGCAATCTATGAGAAATATTTCAGGCTAGTCTTCCTTCAACATTGTGATGCCTGGTGTTTCTCCTGTTTTCTCCCCTCTCCTTTTGCTTTTCAACTTGCACTGTGCCTGCCAGTTGTGACCTAATTAAATGCTCTTGTTTCAATTGGATCAAAAGTAACATTCCCATAGCACTCAGCCACTATAGAATCAAAAGTTTTTTAAAAAAAATTACCTCGGTTATCTCAACAAGTCCTAGATAAATGTCTAAAGAGGATAACGGAAACACAACGATCCAGAAATGGCTGAAGAGTAGACAGTGCTCCTTGAGATATGTATGCTAATTAGTTGGGTTGAATTTTGACCCAATGTGGTGAGTCCAAGAGGTTCCATTCCACTTAGAGGGTGATTCAAAGTGTCTTATCTTTCTATGGGGTGAAATATAATGTAATGCAGGGAGCTAGGGACTGTGTTTTTCTTTTGTGCTGCAAAATGTGGAGGGGGAGGGCAATGTTTCCTTGGAAATGGGAGGGGTACTTTTTCCTCAGTCTCCAATAATTTTGTGGGAGATCTAAGGGTTTTGTTTGTTTGTTTTAGTTTTAGGTGTGCTGAACTTACATGAAGGCTTAATGGACTTTCTTCTTTTTGCTTTCCATTGGAAATTGGAGAAAACCATATTGCTGATTTTTGGCACTTTGTCACTAGGTTTAAGTGGTTCCAAGGGACTAGAAAAGCGGATCTGAGGGATGCAGGTCAGCTGTGGATTGCCCCTCACTCTCTTCATGGCAGGGAAGGAAACTTCATATAATCAGATATTACTGAACAGGGAACCGAACCCGTGTAACAATAGTTCCCATATGTTTAGCGATAGCATCAGGTACTGGAATTGAAAGATTTGGGAGTGGTTTCCAATGTTTATGTCATGAAATTGCAGTGGCGTGCTATGATAGAAATAACTTGCAGGGAATTTTCCTCAGAACAGAAATGGCTATATTGCTTGGATAAGTGTTCAGCATAATAAACAAAGTGGAATTTCATAGCAGGATGTGTTCCTGTTAATGTGAGTGGTGTGTCGCCTGTGCTGAAATGTGTAGACAAATAAAATTGAATTTGAAATATAACTCCAACCACAATAAAGTGCAGTTGGGAAAAGAAGTATTTTGTTATTTTCAAGACTGACTTGAATCGAAGAGTATGTTCTAAGATGTCATTTGTTCTAAATAAAAGGCCATTTTGAAAGTGGGCCTTTTTTTTTTTACAAGCCCACAAAGAGTTAAGCAACAAGTGAGTGGAATGTGTGTAGAGTCCTGAGCAAAAGCATTTCTGTCCTACCGTGTGGAATCAATGTAATTGCTGACTCTGTTTAGATCAGAACGATTAAAAGAGGAAAGAGAATGGGGAAGCATGTGTTTATTTATACTGGCTGTTTTCTGGAATGAAACCTAAATTTCAGAATAAAGGTGGAGCATTTAATGACTGAAAGCATGATAGAAGCGAGTACATACTAATCATCACGATCAAGCTTAGATTTGAGGCAAATTACTTGTGCTGCAGCTTGGCTCCTAAGCCAATAGAAGTCATTGTAACAGCTAGATTATATTAATCTACCACCTTTGAACATTCCTAAACTACCGTTATTTTGATTCTGAAAGAAAAATAATTCTTCAGGGAGAACTGCTGATGAAGAATGCTGGAGTTGATGTATGTTTGTGTTATGTGGCACAATTGCCCCTTTTCTCTGTGATTTTATTAGTAGGCAGACTGATAACGTCACAGTTCGCTGTTCTTTACATCACACTTCACTGTTCTTTGGCAGGCCATTATCGAAAGGGGGAAATTGTGGCCCTTTAGATGCTGCTGAGCTCTCAACTGCCTAGCCATCATGGCCAGTGACAATTATGCTGGCCGTTACAGTTGAGTGAATCTAAACATCTCAGATTTCCCGTTCCAGATTTATTGATATAGTGATTATTTTCACATCCATTTGTTAGTACTGTTAAAACATAGGTTATCTGCAGGTGAAATTAATCTAGAAGGTCCAAACAGTATTTAATATAGTTCAATATTATCCTTCTCCAAATTCAAGACTTTTCTGCGTTCTCAGTTTTTCTGACTCTAGAAATTTCCCTTTGCTCTCCACATGTACTCTGGAATTAGACCCTGAAAGAAGTTTCACTCTTTGTGGTGGACAAGATGTTTCCCAAAATTAAGTAGTCAAAATCATCTGGGAACATCTGGCTTTCTTTGTTCTCCTCATATTGCATCTCCTTCTGATAACTGAGGAACAATAAACAACTAAGCAGGATGACAAGATAAGGAATTATTAAACCTAAAACTACTTCTGTAAGGAACTGTGATGGTCACTGTCCTCTTGCATGTTTCCTTTTTTTTTTTGGAGTAGTCTATTGTCTGAGTAAGTGGAAACCACTTCATAACTTTATCTTCTGTGAAAACAGAAATATTGTATGCTTGTGAAACTCTCTGTGTGGCAGTAGAATTGCAAAGCCCAGAATTTCTCTTCACTTGGGAAAACTTGCTTCTCTTGGTTCAATAAAAATGTTGAATATAAAAGTTCTGTTTAACCACTGAGCCCCCACATGATTTGGAATGAGCAAAATGAGAGCTGAGAATTCCCTGCAAATGGTTATTTCAACATTGGCTTCACAATGAAATCTTTAGAAGTATTTGTGTAATGGTTGTCTTGTAAATGGGCAACAAGGCACACAAGAGATAATTGTGGTAGCTAACCATTCAGGAAACATTAGTTTTGCTATTTTTATGTTCCCTGTGGGTATATTTATACTAAACTTATTTTAAGTATTGGCTGCACACAGGCCATTTCACCACTAGTGACTTATAGCATCTGATTAAATCAACCAACCTTGCTGAACCCATATAAAGCATGTCCTAATTACTGTTATATTTATTTATTTATTCATTCAAATTTTATCTCACCACAATCTCACAACTCTTTGTGGTTGTGTTATATCCACACAATAATGGTTGGATGATGCTATAAAAGTCTATCAACAAATAATGGGAAATGGCCTCAGTCACTGTAGTTCATATGTGTTGTAGAATGTAGGACTCCTCAGCCTTCATCTCTCCATGGCATATAATAAAATGTGATGAAAACAAAAAAATAAGAATATACAACAAGAATAAACTAAAAAAGTGGCAGCCAAGACTAACCATCAGCAATAATTAACATCACAGGGTCACCTGACCTCCTGATCCTACCCCTGCCTGGGAGAAGTTATGGGAAAGCTATGGCCTTCTATGCAGTTTAGAAATCTGTAAGATCAGATTCATGGAAGATGATGAGAGCATATAGTAGAAGGAACAGGGCCAATAACTACATCCTTGTTCATGTCTAATGTATTTCTAACTTTATAAGATCTAGAATGCCTATGCAAAGCTAACGCATGGAGCAGAAACTCAACATGTGCAACTATAAATGTCATGGAGTACAATAGTTAGGGAGTGGGAATCAGTTGTAGATCTCTGGTGAATGAACATTCAAGAGAAATCCAGATTTGTTGTAAAATGTCTAAAACTTTGAGAGAAGAGTCTTGGGCAACTATCCTTGGTGGATTCCCTTGTCTTTTCTATTTTTGCTCTTGTCTTGGGCCCATCTTCCATACTCACATAGTGGGAAAGAGTAAGGGTCTCTACTGTTTAGTCCTTCACCTTAAGAAAAATATAACTGTGGTTGACCTTGAAAATTACTTGTCTCATCCCCAAGCAGCCCTTTGGCTATGATACCTGGCTGGAAGAAGGTGGATCAAATCTCTTGTTCTGTATGAACTGTGAAGAGAAGTCAAGATTCAGCATGTTGTTCTTGTTATGCTATATTACTTTTCCAAACACAGCCACAGTGTGATATCTATAGTCATTAAAGTACTGGAATTCAAATCTACCATAAAAATAAATGAAATGGATAGCACTAAAGCCAAGATTCATTTTTGTTGTTTATTTGTTTAGTCGCTTCCGACTCTTCATGACTTCATGGACCAGCCCATGCCAGAGCTTCCTGTCAGTCGTCAACACCCCCAGCTCCCCCAGGGACGAGTCCATCACCACTAGAATATCGTCCATCCATCTTGCCCTTGGTCGGCCCCTCTTCCTTTTGCCTTCCACTCTCCCTAGCATCGGCATCTTCTCCAGGGTGTCCTGTCTTCTCATTATGTGGCCAAAGTATTTCCGTTTTGCCTTTAATATCATTCCCTCAAGTGAGCAGTCTGGCTTTATTTCCTGGAGGATGGACTGGTTTGATCTTCTTGCAGTCCAAGGCACTCTCAGAATTTTCCTCCAACACCACAGTTCCAAAGCATCTATCTTCCTTCTCTCAGCCTTCCTTATGGTCCAGCTCTCGCAGCCATATGTTACTATGGGGAACACCATTGCTTTAACTATGCAGACCTTTGTTGTCAGTGTGAGGTCTCTGCTCTTGACTATTTTATTGAGATTTGTCATTGCTCTTCTCCCAAGGATTAAGCATCTTCTGATTTCCTGACTGCAGTCAGCATCTGCAGTAATCTTCGCACCCAGAAATACAAAGTCTTTCACTGCTTCTACATTTTCTCCCTCTATTTGCCAGTTATCAATCAAACTGGTTGCCATAATCTTGTTTTTTTTAAGGTTTAGCTGCAAGCCAGCTTTTGCACTTTCTTCTTTCACCTTCATCATAAGGCTCCTCAGTTCCTCTTCGCTTTCAGCCATCAAAGTGGTATCATCTGCATATATGAGATTGTTAATGTTTCCTCCAGCAATTTTAACTCCAGCCTTGGATTCCTCAAGCCCAGCTTGTCGCATGATGTGTTCTCCATACAAGTTGAATAGGTAGGGTGAGAGTATACAGCCCTGCCATACTCCTTTCCCAATCATAAACCAGTCCATTGTTCCGTGGTCTGTTCTTACTGTTGCTACTTAGTCATTATACAGATTCTTCAGGAGGCATACAAGATGACTTGGTATTCCCATACCACTAAGAACTTGCCACAATTTGTTATGGTCCACACAGTCAAAGGCTTTAGAATAGTCAATAAAACAGAATGTCATGTTCATCATTTCAATGTGTTTCTACATCGTAATGGTTCGCATGCCAGAGTGTTGATGCGTGTTCCTGGCTGGGAGGGTGCTGCTGATAAACCTTGTACTGAAAGCTGTATCTCTCTGTGCCATGCAGGAATGTGTTTGGGTTATCTTTTTAATGTCAAGGTCTTTTTGCCCGTTGATCAGCAGAGCTCATTAGGAGCACCTGGGAATGTGGGGTTGGTATGATTGAAGGTGGTGGGTGGGATGCTGTTTGTAACGGGGCTATTTAGTTTGACTTTAGGCACGCTTTTCTCATTCTCAGCTTTCTTTCTGTTTGCATTCTATTCTAAATAAAATCAGAACTTAAACTTTGATTTTGAGTCTGAGCATTTTATTTGGGTTCAGGCAATCATTACACAGAAATAGATGTTTTTCTGAAACTCCCTGGCTTTTTCCATTATCCATCGGATATTGGCAATTTGGTCCCTAGTTCCTCTGCCTTTTCTAAATCCAGCTTGTACATCTGGGAATTCTTGCTCCATGAATTGCTGAAGTCTACCTTGCAGGATCTTGAGCATTACCTTAATGGCATGTGAAATGAGTGCCACTGTTCGATAGTGTGAACATTATTTTGTGTTTCCCTTTTTTGGTATGGGGATATAAGTTGATATTTTCCAATCTGATGGCCATTCCTGTGTTTTCCAAATTTGCTGGCATATAGCATGCATTACCTTGACAGCATCATCTTGCAAGATTTTGAACAGTTCAGCTGGGATACCATCATCTCCTGCTGCCTTGTTATTAGCAATGCTTCTTAAGGTCCATTCAACCTCAGTCTTCAGGATGTCTGGCTCTAGCTCACTGACCACACCGTCAACACTATCCCCAATATTGTTATCCTTCCTATACAGGTCTTCTGTATATTCTTGCCACCTTTTCTTGATCTCTTCTTCTTTTGTTAGGTCCTTGCCATCTTTGTTTTTGATCATACCCATTTTGGCCTGGAATTTACCTCTGATGTTTCTAATTTTCTGGAAGAGGTCTCTTGTCCTTCCTATTCTATTGTCTTCTTTCACTTCTGCACATTGCTTGTTTAAAAATAATTCCTTATCTCTTCTGGCTAACCTCTGGAATTTTGCATTTAATTGGGCATATCTCCCCCTATCACTGTTGCCTTTTGCTTTCCTTCTTTCTTGGGCTACTTCTAGTGTCTCAGCAGACAGCCATTTTGCCTTCTTGGTTTTCTCTTTCTTTGGGATGTATTTTGTTGCCGCCTCCTGAACAATGTTGCGAACTTCTGTCCATAGTTCTTCCGGGACCCTATCTACTAAGTCCAGTCCCTTAAATCTATTCTTCACCTCCACTGCATATTCCTTAGGAATATTAGTGAGCTCATATCTAGCTGATCTGTGGGTCTTCCCTAATCTCTTTAGTCTGATCCTAAATTGTGCAGTAAGAAGTTCGTGATCGGAACTACAGTCAGCTCCAGGTCTTGTTTTTACCGACTGTATAGATGTCTGCCACCTTTGGCTGCAAAGGATGTAGTCAATCTGATTTCGGTGTTGTCCATCTGGGGAAGTCCATGTATAAAGCCGTCTCTTAGGTTGTTGGAAGAGAGTGTTTGTTATGCAGAGTGAGTTGTCTTTGCAAAATTCTATCAGCCTATGTCCTGCTTCATTTTGTTCTCCCAGGCCATGCTTACCTGTAATTCCAGGTGTCATTTGACTGTCCACCTTAGCATTCCAGTCTCCTGTGATGAAAATAACATCTCTTTTAGGCGTGTTGTCCAGTAGGTGCTGCAGATCCTCATAGAACTGCTCTACTTCAGCTTCTTCAGCATCTGTGGTTGGGGCGTATATTTGGATCACTGTGATGTTAGATGGCTTGCCCTGAATTCGAATTGAGATCATTCTATCATTTTTTGGATTGTATCCAAGCACTGCTTTAGCCACTTTACTATTAATTATGAAAGCTACTCCATTTCTTCTGTGGTCCTCTTGTCCACAGTAGTAGATCTGGTGGTCATTTGATGTGAAGTGGCCCATTCCAGTCCATTTCAGTTCACTGACGCCCAAAATGTCTATCTTTAATCTTGACATCTCACCAATAACCACATCCAATTTGCCCTGGCTCATAGATCTTCCATTCCAGGTTCCAATGGTGTGTTGATCCTTAGAACATCGTACTTGCCGTTCACCACCAGCACCGTCGGCCGCTAGCTGTCCTTTCGGCTTTGAGCTAGCTGCGTCATCACGTCTGGGGCTAGTTGAACTCATCCTCTGTTCCTCCCCAGTAGCATTTTGACCATCTTCTGACCTGGGGGTCTCATCTTCCGATGGTATACCGACATATCTCTGGTTGTACTGATCCATTTAGTTTTCACGGCAAGAATACTGGGGTGGGTTGCCATTACCTTCCCCAGGGATCGCGTTTAGTCTGACCTCTCTGTCATGACCTTCCCATCTTGGGTGGCCCTTCACAGTTTAGATCATGGCATCATTGAGGTGCTCAAACTCCAGCCCCATGACAAGGTAACGATCCTTTGCTGAAGATTCATTTACTCCCCTAATAAATGTATATCTACAATACAAAGCAGTAACGATGCATGGCTTTCAATACAATCTTATTTACCTCTATGCAGAACTAACTATTGTTGAATTCAGTAGAGCTTATTTTCAGGTCGTGTTTATAGGACTGTGATTTTAAACTCCAAATGCCCATCAAGCTAAAATCAGAGATGTTTCCTTTAAATTAGCTCTGTAACAGAGGACATGTTTTGCATGAAAAAGATATTGGTTTAGTCACCAACATCAAAATTAAAAGGAGATCTCACTTAATGGAAGAGTTCCCGAGACTCTGAAATGATACTGCCAGGGGTCAACAATGTTTTCATATACCAGGTGCTGTTGGTGACTCTTCATAATGATGCATATGCCAAGGATAAAAATTTAAAAAGCCAAAATTTTATGAGATCAAAAATCAGCAATCTCAACTGTGAGATCTTGGAAAGTTTGAGCATTCCTTCAAAATCTCATGGGATTTCAGCTTTCTTACCTGAGATCTTATTATCTTTGGCCATTTTTTAAAGTTACTATTTTCTGTAAAGTCTCCTTTTGGTTGCCCCTTTTGGTTCTTCTGTAAGGTGCTGGTTGCCATTTTCTATTCTGCATTTGTTTATTATTATATGGTGAGTCTTTTTTGATTTAGTGTTTGTTTTTTATTCTGTGTGCCGCCCAGAGTCACATTATTTGAGTTGGATGGCATTATAAATCTTGAAAATAAAAACAAACAGACAAACAAAGGAGAAATATGGGGGTTCTATGTACATTTGCAGCCTCGTGTGGCACAGAGTGGTAGGTGGCAATATTGCAGCCAAAACTCTCACAACAACCCGAGTTTGATCCCAGTGGAAGCTGGATTCGGGTAGCCGGCTCAGGTCAACTCAGCCTTCCATCCTTCTGAGTTCGGTAAAATGAGTACCCAGCTTGCTGGGGAAGGTGACGACTGGGGAAGGCAATGGCAAACCACTCCGCTATAGTCTGCCAAGGAAATGTCGTGAAAGTGGCATTCCCCTAAAGTGCCAGACATGACTCGGTGCTTGCACAGGGGACCTTTCACACCATGTACATTTGCTGGGAGTATCATGCATATCCTGTATTGTGTTCTCTAGGCCAATATTCTGGCAATGAAAAGGAGGTCCTTATATACTAGACATGCAATACACAGTCATAAAATAGTTTCCATGGAGTAGATGATCATTTATGATTACAGCTTCCCTCTCCCTCTCCTTTCCCCTCTTCCTATACCCTCCTAAAGAAGAGGAATAGTCATTGTCTAACCTTCCAAGTGGCTAGAGCCTTCTATTAATCCTAGGAAACCCAAATACCCCTAAGGAAGCCTTGCCTTCTGAAGCTGATTGATGAGATTTTGATGGTAGCAAATGGATGTCATGGCAGAAAAGAAAATAATAATTCCTTTCTATTTTCTTCCACTATATAAGGGTAAAAAAATTATGAACTTAGCAGAAATAGCAATTGTTGTGGGGCTTCCGAGTGAGGTTCTATGGTGGACTACACACCTCCAAAGTAGTGGAGCCAGCACAGTGAAGTGAACACCAGCCAACAGTGATTTCTGGCCACTGAAAGTCTTTCAGATAAAGGAGAGAATGAGAGATTGTCCACCTGCACCCAGGACAGCTGCTTCTTGGGAGGAGACTATGGGATGGAAGTCTTGCGGTTTTCTCATCTGTAGAGTGGCCGGGGGCCACAGGAGAAACATCTCGCTTGCACTCGCAACACGCAGCCTTTTAAAGGAGACTAAGTTCAACCAACCCTCACTTTCTTAATCACTTTGGGATATAATCAATTTACAGTTGGAAAGAAGTCTTTGAAAACTATCAGGATAAAGAAAACTTCTCGGTGAGTCAGCCTTCCTTCTGATTTACAGAAAGTAAAATAAAGAGGAAATAATACTTTTAAAAGACTTTTAAAAGAGCTTAATCAAGATCTCAACTAGGAAAGTTATAAATGGATAAAGGGGATGGTATTAATCTGAAAGATAAAGATTTTGGTGAAAGTGCTTTTGGCTTTATGTGGAATTAATTAAATAAACAGACCAGACCTTCCTGGGAATGTTGATTGTTTGACATCAAACAGAAAAGATATTTGGTGCGAGTTACAAAATAAGAAGATATGTGTAATATGAGATGGATTGTGCCATTAAAACTATGGAAAACAAGATTGGACTAAAGCCTTAAGAGTACAGAGAAAGATTTAAAAAGAGAGAAAAGCCTATGTTTTACCTTCAGCTTTATAACTGATTTACTTTTACTTTGGATTATAAATAAAAATAAAATAAAATGGTGACCACCAGAAAAGCTGCAAAGCAGGGTGAAGGAGGAAGAGGTTCATTAGAGCAACTGACAGAAAAGGGAATTAGTTCAGAAATATTACAAAAATTATTTGAAGAGATAGGAAAGCAGGTATCTGAATCTGTCAAAACTGTTAAAAGTGAGCCAGTTACATGTGAAGAGAGAATGGAAAAACGGTTTGTGAAAATCAAAGAGGAGATGAAAGAAGAAGTTACCAAAAAAATTGAAGAATCTATAGGGCACCTTACAGGGGAAGTTAAAGAAATGAATGACAGAGTGGAGATTTTAGAAAGTAAAACAGAAATAATAAACAGAGAGGTGGAAAAGGACTTAGACAATCTGTCATTACTGGAATTGGGAGAAAAAGAATTCTGCTTGAGACTTATAGCAGTTCCAGAGGCTCCTGGAGAGGACATTAGAACAAAGGTCGTTCAGTCTTTAACAAACTTTCTTGAATGGGCTGAAGGTTATATGGAGACAGAAACTGATAAAGTTTCTAGAATCAATATGTGATTTGTGGAAGTAAGAAATGTACCAAGGAATGTTCTTCTGCACTTTGTCAGAAGGAAGACCAGAGGTCAAGTTTTGCAGCAGCATTTTACTACCAGACTGAAGATTAACAGTGCAGATGTGTTTGTACATAAATAAATTCCAATTAGAATACTGTGCAAATGGAAAGAGGTTGTTGTTGTTGTTTTTTGACTGACAGACTTAAACAGAAAAAGATACCATTTTGATGGGATAAACTGGAAGGAGTGATCTTCACTTTTAAACAACAGAGGTTCAGATTGAATTCAGTCCAAAAGGAAGAGAATTTCTCAAAAGGTTTAAAGGGGAACTGGAAGAAATGCAAATGGAAATGACAGAGGGCCCCAGCACCCTGGACTCTGAACAGCTACAACAAAAAAGTGAGGAGGGGACTAACACATTGGATGCTACAGGTATTGACTTTTCTAAGTTTGGGGCACAAATATGGATTATAAATGCCTAAATATGAAATATAAAAGGAGCAAATGATCGTCAAAAAGCAGAAAATTATTTCACTATTTTAAAAAATTGAAAGAAGGTGTAGTCCCTTTGCAAGAAACTCATATTAGAAAAAAGGATATAAAATATCTGATTTGCAAAATTTGAGTGAAGACTTTGTTTCAGTGGGAGTTAAAAAGAGAAATGGAGTTGTTTTGTATATAACCCCCCAATTACAACCAGAATTGATACTGACTGATGTTTATGGTAGATAGGTGGGGGCAAAAGCTACTCTGCATGGGGCCAAGGCTTCGATAATGGGAATTTATGCTCCAAATGAAGACAAAGTTACTTTTTACAAAGGAATTTTGGATAAATTAATGGACTTACCATATGAAAATTGGTGTTTAATGGGGGACTGGAATGGAGTAATTTGTCCACAAAAGGACAGTACCTCTGAGAAAGATATTAAAACAATACAAGGGAAATTACCAAAAGGTTTTTGTTTTTTTTAATGATGGACAATTTAGAGCTGGTAGATGCATGGAGACATAAAAATGGTGATGCAAAAGAATATACTTATTTTTCTGACTGACACAGATTTTTTTTCAAGAACTGATACATTTTGGATATCTAAGAATTTGGCTACTAATTTTGACAAGGTGGAGATATTGCCAAAGACTTTTTCAGACCACAATCTTTAGTACTTAAAAGGAAAATCAGTTTCTTCAGTAGAGGTTAAATGAAACATTGTTGCAGGAAGAAACAGTAATGGAAGACCATTAAAAAGAGTTAAAAGAATTCCTTGATAATAATCTTAATAAATTTACAGATATTAGAATGGTTTGGGATGCATGTATAGCTTTTATGAGAAGATATTTCATACAGCATAATAGCAAACTTTTAAAAAAGAGACAAGAGAAAACACAGGCAATTTTTAGATCTGATAAAAATGAAAGAAGAATTAAAGAAATTCCCCAAAAGGAAAATTATTTCACAACAAATTAAACTTCTACAATGGCAGGTGTCTTTGTTAACAGTAAGAGAAATGGAGGTAAAAATGAATTATGCATACAAAAGAATTTTGAATTTGCAAATAAGCCAGGGAAATGGTTGGCATATAAATTGAGGAAAGAAAAAGAGAAAAAATGATATTAAAACTACAAGATGGAAATATCATAACAACTGATAATTTAAAGATGCAAAAAAAAAAAATCCATCCATATTATTCTAAATTAGATAAAGGAAAACAAAATTCCCTGGACAAGTCGATGAACACTTAAAGAAGCAAAATTTACCAAAGATCACAGAAAAAGAGAAACCATTAACGAATGGACCTATAACAATAAGGGATGTTTGTTAAAAAAGGTCAAAATAGGGAAAGTGCCTGCACCAGATAGTTTACCGACCTCTTATTATAAACATTTTGAAGATGAACTACTACAATTGTTGCAACATGTGATATATTCTATTTTACAGGCTGGAAAGATACTGGACAGTTGGATAAAGGCTAACGTAGCCTTAATACCTAAAGTCCTCTGGAATCTTAGCTGTGTGGTTAATGTATGAAAAGTGAGAGGCCAGTACAGGGGGCTTTACCTCACTTAAGCTGGTTAATGAAAAATTTAACTTCCTTGCATGTGACCAGGGACTACTACAGTAGTGAGGATAAAGGTACATCCATCACATAGATGTTAGCATATGGATCTCAATAAAGGGCTTGGAAGTGATGTACCCAGGTACTTGAGAGGATGCTACAATGCAATTGTGTAATGCCATTATGGGAACGATTTGTTATAATATGCCAAAATAGGGAAGGATTTTTGGACCTTGTAGCTTTGATTAGCTGTGACCATTTTTTCTTTTGATCTTGGGTTTTTTTCTTTCGGAGCACAGCCTTATATCACCTTTTCTGCTCCTTTAAAATTTGGGTGGAATCTGGTAAATTGCCTTCAGTGAGGTAGCATCAGGGCCGCAACTAGGGTCTGTGTCACCCAGGGCAAACATGGATTCCACACCCATTTTGGCGCCCCACCCCTGCTCATTTTGGTGCCCCACCAGCGCGGCGCCCAGGGCACATGCCCCGGTCCCCCCCCCCCCCAGTTGCAGCCCTGGGTAGCATAGGATTCCAGTAATGCTGCTTTGGCAGCGATGTAAGATTTGTCAAACCAACTCTTAGAATGGCATCCCCTCCTGATCAGGTTAGTATTTGTCTTCATTACAAAAGGTTGGAGCTTAGCTATGAGATCGTGTATTCTGCTATCTTGTGGGATGGTTGGGTCTGAGTGTGCCCCAAAGTTCCAGAGGGTTGAAAAGTATGTGCTTTCTTCCTCTGAGTGAAACCATTGGGCTATCCTATCTTCAAGGGAGCCAGTCCATCTGACCCTGTAAGAGCTGCCTCCGATCAGGCATTTCAAATGGGCCTTAACTAGGTTCCTAATTGGGCCTTGCCTAAATTCGCAAGTGAAAGTTAGGCAAAGGTGGTCTCTTTCAGACCTAGGGACTATGGCAAAGTGCTTCAGGCAAGGGGCCAGTTCTCTAGAAATTATTAAATAATCTATGGTGGATAACTTGTAAGCTGACCAAAATATATATTGTCCTGTGAAATCATTTTGGACAGAGCCATTTAACATTTGTAGGTTAAGCCTACTTATGAGATGTAGCAAACTTAAGCCAGCTAGGTTATATTTTGTATCTTTGAAGGATCCGGGCATAAATGGTGGTTCAATTACTTCTTTGGGAGGACAGGCATTGAAACATTCATAGGGAGCTTCTTCATTACAACCAGTTGTGTTGAAACCCCCACCTATTAGAATATATGCACCGGGGAGCTTATTCAGGCAAAGAGTGAGGAAAGAATCAACCTGGTTCCAGGTTTGGGTGACCTGTGAATGATGCTGCTGAGGAGGAAGACATAAATTAATACATAGTAAGGAAAATTGGTCAAAGACTAACAAAGGTGATATAGCATTCTCAGACTGAGGTAGCTGTTTTACAATTTGAACACAGAAGTTGGAAGCTATAAATAGACCAAGCCTCCCTTCGCGTCTTCTGCCTCTGAGGCTAGGCTGTGCAGGGGCTAGCAGAGAAAAGTAGTTGGGGATTGAAAATTCCCCCAACATCCATGTCTCCTGCAAAATATATCTATCTATCTATCTATCTATCTATCTATCTATCTATCTATCTATCTATCTATCTATCTATCAGATTGGGACAGAAATCCAAGAAAATCAGGGTCTACTTGCTTAGGGGCCCATCCAGCTATGTCCCAAGAGAGGATGGGGGGATTGTTAGCAGGATGTAGTTGTCAATTTGCTGGTTTCTCAGGATGCTGTCTCTGGCTAATTGTTCAGAAGGAGCAACACTTGGGTTGAACAAATTGGTAATTGGGGGAGAAGATAGCAGATTAGGGTTGTCAGTTAGGGTGGATGGTGTCCTGAGTCTGGGGTAGTTCCACAAGAGAATTTTCATGGGCAGAGCAAATAAAGCCAGATTGGGGATCAGGGTCAGAGGGTGGACCATGTTCACGGCTTGTATGGAGAGAAATCGCTTGCAAGGAGGAATAGCAAGTTGTGGATGGTTGAATAGAATCAGGATCATACAGCAGGGAGCCAGTGGGATGGGACTATAGTTTAACTAGCCTGTTTTTTAAAGTTCAGTTGTAAGGGATTGTCACCTGTGAGTGGATCATTTGGGAAGTTATAGAAATTACATCAATCAAATTGGAGTTCCCTTCATTTGTCTGAATGACGTTTGGGCTGGAGCACCTTTTTTTTTGGAGGGAGAGGGTGTTAAACACTCAGAGAATGAACTTGTCAGCATTCCAGCAGAAAGGCAGCTGGAGGGCAATAAAGCTTTGAGGGACTCAGTTGCAGCAGTCACTGACTGAAGCATTGATTTAACTGCCTCAGGTTTGGGTATAATTGTTTGTTGTTCTTCTGCAGAGAGCGCCAAACAACTGAGCTAGTTCTTCCTCATCTGCCATAGGGTCAGCTGATGTCTGTATCTTCCCTTTGATTAAATCGAGGGTGTTGTGACTCCTGGGCTTATCTGGTCCTGACCTTGCAGTGGGTGGAGCACTCGGCTGTGTAGGGAGTTGCTGGCTGAGATTATGAACTCTGGGGCTTATGCCATCCTCCTGGCAGACTTGGCTCTCCTCCCAGCATTTAGCAGAGGCCATACACAGCTATTGTGAAAGACACGTTTTGGTGTGATTTGAAATCCCCTTACCAAATTTTTAAGTTTAAAAATCATTGAAAGAAGTGCAAAATGCCTAACAGTCAATATTATTCTTTCAAGTCCATGCCATCTGGAAGCCAGGAGATTTCTGTAAGGTCACTGGAATATACCCTATGATGAAGAAGTTAGAGAAGGAGTGTAGTCCTGTGTCTGTTGTGCCACCTGCCCTCATTATGAGGATTAATTGCAATCTGGAGCAGAATCCTGTGTTGCTACAAGATTAGTTCATCCCTGGTGATTCTTTATCATTATATGTATTTGAATCCCTGGGTTCAAATACATATAATGATACAGATAATTTTAAAGATCAACATTCAATTGAAACCAGAACTTTTCTTGCTGGGATTAATGGACAGTCATTAGAAAAGAGCCATGGAAGATTATTTTTATATATGATTACTGCTGCAAGACTATTATATGCGCAAAAATGGAAAGACTCTGAAATACTCACAACAGAGGAATGGTTGGTGAAGATGACAAAACTAGCAGAGATGGCAAAGTTGATTTGTTTGATTAGTGAAAGATCAGCAACTACATTTATCAATGACTCGAAACCCTTTATGGACTTTTTGCTGAAAAAAATGAACTTGTGATTTATGGGTTTGAAGATTAGAAAGAGTAGCTTATGGAAAGAAGGAGATTATGATGTAACTCTAGAGAGAGAGGGCAAAATATAAATGTATTTATAACCGCTGCCAAGAAGATCAGAAGCCGCTTCTTTATAATCTTTTTTCTTTTTCTTTTTCTATTTTCCCTGTTTATTATTTTTCTTTATTATCTTTATTTTTTTAAATGATTTTTACTTTGTTAAAAATTTCTTCAGTAAAAATTATAAACCAAAAAGAAGAGGAAATGGCAGGTATTGCTTACTCTCACCCCTGTGGCAATTCATCCTCCTGAGAAATCATTGTAGGGATCTATGATGGAATGGCTGCAGTTTGAATAATCTGTTGCCTGGGTGAAACCAAAGGCAAATTCTTAGCTTTCAACAGGGCTGTCTGAGGGTATTGTTTTCTCAGAGCTTTGATCAAAGTGTTCCTTCAAAGTAAAGCTGCAAAGTGTCACTGCTTCTAAATGTCAGAGTGGGGTGGTTGCCCTGGTTTCCTCTGTATGTGCAGAAGCCCTTGTTGTCAAATCAGAAACCGGCCGATTTGAATCTGACTCACCTTGATCAAGATGAGCAATTTGCCTTTGCAAAACGAACTGCCATCTTGGGCCAGAGTATCACGCTGAGGAAAAACAACTCCCTTCTACAAAACAAAGCGCCTCACTGAGGCGGATTGCAGCCAGTCCACACAATGCCAACCCTTTCAATCCGCATAGTCCTGGATGTAGAACAGTGGCAACAAGCCACTGTGACATCAAAATGGGGGTGTGAGCCTCATGACGTCCTCATGCAAATGGCATGATTGTGTAATAATATCATGACATCTGATGTCCCATTGAAGTCATATCATTTGTGTGCTGAAATCATGATGCACGTGTTGTCACTTGCTCCCCTTTGCCACACTCTCAGATGCCCATCTGCTTCATCTATATTATTGAACTGTCAATATTTGAATGAAAATTCTCAAACAAGCAGTAATCATTTCTGTTGCCGGAGAAAGGATGGCTTGCATCAATGTTTTATAGAATTGTGTCTATTTTTTAGTATAACCTTCTGTGGAGGCTGTAATGCGCTCCAAGACTTGAGTAGCAGAGGATTCTGAAACATGTGAAGATCTCTGTATTACATGACTACATGTCAAGCGCCTCCTCCCCACTTCCCTTCATCAGGGATGTCCTTAATGCCTAGACGCCTCTAACAAGATATTAAGGGCTAGAACTAGTCCATCCTCAATTCATGTATTGAGTTTCCATGCGGCCTGAATAGTCTTCCTATGAAATTAAACTTGACAGATTGATCCGTCCCAGTTTGTGCTCCCTCAAGTGTGTGTCTGCATACATTTGTGTGGGTAAAATTTAATTAACAAGTTACAAGAAATGGGAAAAAAAAACTGTACTGAAAGATAATAATTAGGGACAGGAAGGTCTCATCAGTAGTGAATTCATAAGCCCCACTCTATTTCTAAAGACGATTTTGTACAAAATACTAAATCTTCACGTCCCCTGGTCAGTGCTGCAGTATAGAAGCATAAGTCTCTCAGTTAAAGCTTTCAGGATCGCTGATACCCAACAATGTATTCTTGGTGCTCTTTCCAGACTGGTGGGTTGTAACAGCTAGAACTTTCACCAATCTTCTACCCTCCAGATATGTTAGGACCCAACTCCCAGAATTCCCAGCCACCATGTCCAATTGCAAGTTGCAGTCCCAACATCAGATTGGGGAGGGAGTGTCTAGAAGCTTTAGATAGATTGTCGCTATTATATTGCAAACTGCAAATAGCAAGATAAAAAATTGCACTGTGACCCTTATCCCCAGACCAAGCCACAATGAGACATTATTCTTGATGGCTGCCCAACAACTGTTGAATTTCTTTACTGTTTGTCCAAACTTCTCCATTGGTTGAATTTTCATTGAAGTTGGCTTTTATGATTAGTGAGACAGAAGATATTTACAAGTATTTGGTCACATTATCTATTTTGGTATTATTAGCCTTTTTTTCATTTAACTACAGAGATGTTTTTGACAGCTTTGAGCTTGGAAGTAAAGTAGAAACCCTCCCAAAATAGTCATTCACCATTCTGATGCAAAACAATCTGGGCACAGTTCAATCATGTTAGCTATGAAGTACCTGAAAACATCACTGCCTCTGCTTAAGCACATTGTAAACTTTCCTTCAAGTCTGACTCAACTCACCCATGTAGTTTTGGTGGACTCAGTATGGAAATGATTTGCCATTACTGTGGTGGATTCTGGCGTTGCCGCTAGTTCTCAGGAAGAGGGGGGCACATTCCAGAGAGATAAGAGGATTCGCAGTCTGGAAAGCGTTTGTGGAAAAGCTACAAGAGATTCAGGGTTGCCCCTCCCTAGAGTCTCCCAGGTTATTTGTGCTTAGGTCAGTTAGAGTAGCTTTAGTCTGGCAAGATTCTGTCTATATTGTGAGAACAATAAAGAGCTAGAGTCGGAGATATCAACTCACCGTGGTTCTTGGCCTAGTTCCTGACAATTACCTTCTTCTCGAATTTATTTTTCTTGACTTCTCAGTCAAAAGTGCTAACTAGTGCTAACCAGTGCATCCAAGAGCTAACTAGGTCCAACCTTGGTTTTCAAGATGAGCTAAGGTTAGCTAGTTGTTGCTCCCTAAGTGGACACTTAAGCATAAACAGTAATGCAAATTAAGGGAGAAAATTCATTTCTTCAATATCCATTGATTGATTGATTGATTGCAAATTATATGGTTGCCCATGTCAACTTCATGACTCTGGGCAGCTAACAATGTTAAAAAAATATAAAGGCATAAAACAACAGAAAAGACCAAGTAACACACATAAAACAGCAGCCAAGGTAAAAACAGATCCATCAGTCACAATTAACACAGCCAATGCTCAGCCTCCAGGCCCTTTGACAAAACCAAATCTCTAAGGCCTTATGAAAGGCTGACAGGGTCAGGGCCAATCTGATTTGTGCAGGGGATGATGTTCCAAAGGGTGGCCGCTGTGACATCCTTCGTGGATGTGTTCCATGTTATGCTTCCAGGAACTCTGCACCGTAGAGTAACTTGCCTGGGATCACCTATGTGAGCATGACTGAACAAGACTTTGAACCAAGTATTCCAGACATTTCAAAACTTTTAAAGAAGAAAGCCATATTTCTATCTAACAGAAATGATAGGCTAGGGAAGTATAAGTAAAAACCCTTGTTGGGAAAATCAGCATCCATTATAAATGCATGCTGATTTTATACCATTTCAACAATTCCAGCAATATTATTGGTTGAGAATTCTTTTAGAAACTTATAATCTTACTCCACTGTACAGATGGTGACAGGGATAGTGTAGATGGTATTTTTTTCAGTTAGAAAGTATATATTTATTTGATTTTATTCTGTTTTGGAAAGGCTATGCATTTCATTGTATATGTTGCTGGTATGGTTCTGGATGCTAATGAGACACTTGTGATATAGGCAGCATAAAAACAAACCAATTTACTCAGTTTACATCTCCTGAACCTTGATGCAAACACTAATGCACTTACCCACTGAAATGTGTATTTCCTTGGCATGACACAGTTTAATACCGTAATTTGATTTTGCTGTTAGGAAAACCAAGCTATTTTCCCCATTGCCCATGACAGCTTTATAAATATATTTTCTGAGAAGTTTGTGTGGCTGATGGCAATTGAAAGAAATGTATTTTCCAGTCGTCATTGTTCCTTTTCATTTTATTTTATTATGCTAAAATAAACAGGCAAAAAGCAAAGTACAAACATACAGGCAACAGCATTAAAGGGTCAGGGTTGTCTCAACATTCATAAACATAGCAGTAAAAAAGTAAAAGTTTTAACAATTGCTTCCTCAGAACTGGGCTGACCCAAAGCAAGGATGTTGTGAGAAATTCAGTTTATCATCACCTGACAAACAAACAAACAAAGGTTTAGATGCTATTTTTAGACTGAGATTATACCATACTGTAAGCTTTTCTTGGACAAACAGGTAAAAATTATACTAAATCTGTAACCCAATGTTTTCCATAGTTGTTGTGTAGCATTATGTGCAGCAGTTGAAATGTATCTCTGAACAAACAGGGATCCTACTGTTTGCCAAGATTTCAGAGGGTCTAGATAATAACTTACATGATGAGCCCAACGAGGACCTCAATTCTGAAGTTTCTTATTCCAGATGTAATGCTGATCTTCTCAAATTAAGCAGGGATAGACCTGATTAGTACCAGGAAACACCAGGCTAGACCAGGAAGTAAAACAAACAAGCAAACACTTCCCAGAAGAAGGCAATGGCAAACCAGTTCCATGTTTCTGCCAAGGATGTATTCATCATGATTCCAGCTCAACTTTGAGGAGACTCACCTTTTTTGAACACTCATCACTAGTTTGAGTGCGCATAGAATGTGATACTACTTATTGCTGAAGTACTGATTATGGGTGGATCCTCCCTCCTCACCCAAACAACATCAGTAAGGCAATTTACAGAAGGATGGCTTAAAAAAATAGGGTTGAATTACATATCTTAGCACAGCTTCCTTGTGGTCAAAGAAATGACTGTAACATTAATAGTTTTGATCTTAGAAAAGGACTATAATAGACATTTCTGATTTGCTGCAATTCATCCCCATATACAGCATTTAGAGTAAATGATATCTTTCATGACATGGCCCCAATATTTGAGGCACAAACTTTGTACATATTTACTGTAAATTTTGGCAGCTGGTGGCAGCCGATTTTTTACATTTTCTCTGGGAGGCAGAGCTGGGGCCACTGGGGAGAGAGGAATGATATCATACTGTCAAACAAAGGGGTAGCTTTGATTTCATAGGGAATGTTAGGGAGATAGTTTTGGAGGAATTAAGATTCTCAGCATTTTTTAAGTTTATAATGCCAATGTAAATGAAATTTAAGTTGGCTTTTAAAATTGGATTTTCTGTGGAAGAAAGGGGAATGTTATGCTTCTAGGATTTGATGGCTTTCTGCCAAATTTCCATGGTGTGATCTTGGGGTACTAAAGAAGATATTTTGGAGTTCAAATGCAGCCCAGAGCCCCAGGTTGTCCAGCCCTGTTTTGTTATCAAGAGTTATTGAGACTCTTTGGCACTGAGGAATCTCTGTACATTACTAGACTCAGGATTTTGGATGTCCAAAATAAATGATTGAATTTGGTCCTCATGTTCATTATTTACTAGAAAATATTAAGCTTGCTGGGCTACCCAGTTTTTGTTCTGGGGACACTGAGGTTCCTTTCATATGGAACCAAGTTCCATTGAAACACAATATCTTCTTGGTGGTATCATCCTTTATTTTTGCATGCATACATATGTGCATGGGACATATGTGTCCATAAATATTGGAACCTTGCAAAAAGATTTGTAACACATAAGTTTCCTACCTGATAATATAATTCCTTCCAAAGATCTCAAAACCATTCATTTCTAAGGGTTTGATCTGTATGCCTGTAAAAAGAGAGAGAAAAACAGAGTTTGCTTCATCTGTTCATTTTTCTCTTTGTGTGTGAGGTTTTCTGGATGTGGAATGGGTGAATAAATAAATAAATGTGACAGACAGCTCTTACTGAAACTGAAGACAGAGAAAATAGGAAGGCAGGTCAGAGAACATATGCATAAATAGTAAATCCATCTGGAATATAAAGGGCATTTGAAACTGATATATTGCTTTGGATCACTGAAAGATGCTGTGATTTCCATGGATTAATTCTATGCTTTTCTTATCATATATAAAAATTTGATGCTACTTTGATGTACATTTTGTCCAAATAATTAATAGGCTAACTTAACTAGGACACAGGACTCATTAGTCATTGTACCAGGCCAATGTAAGTGAACATAATTGAGACAATGAAGAACCAAGCAATAAAGTTAAACTACCTTTTCAATCCAACATGAAGGCCATTTTGTTCCTGGTGCAACAATCACAGACAAGAACTTTTATTCTAAGATAGATTCACAGGAGGAATGTCTACCTGGCAGCTTTCTCCACTCTCCAAAACCCTCTGAGAATAAGGACACACAACAATGAGGGATACTGAAGAGAAAACTGCTGGAAAAAAGATACCGCAGACTGGGAGGAACCACAACCATATAAAATGATTCCTTTTCTCTCATGCAACCCAACCATACAGATGGACTTTCAGAGGGGCATCAATAGCTGCATGACTATCTCAGGCCCCAATTTTTGGTCTTCAACTCATTCAGACGTTATCAGGGCCACCTCGTCACTTGCATAGGTTAGATTCTGCCTCTAGAATATTGATCTAGGCTCATATCCCAAATCTGAGCAGCCACATGTGTGTATCATGGCAGTTTTGCTCCTTGTGCTGATTTCACATGACTGTCTATAGCAGTGTTTCTCAACCTTGGCAGCTTTAAGATGTGTGGACTTGAGTTGAAGTCCACACATCTTAAAGTTGCCAAGGTTGAGAAACACTGGTCTATAGTAAATCTAAGTTTGTTTTTGATATTATGCATATTAAAATGGAACATGTTTCTATGCAAATCAACATAGCAGATGGCTGTAAAGCTTTCAGACTTTATTTTGTGAGAAGGCACAATAATCTCGAGAAAGCTTCTGTAAACTTGCTTTGGCATGAATGTTCAGTATGGGAAGATTTAATCGGAAATCCAAACCCATTCTAGTGCTACCCCTGACCTATAATTACAACATTTTGGAGATGTCATAATTTTTCAGCCACAGTGTCCCAATAGACTTTTTTGAATGTTCAACTGTACAGTTGTATAATATTTTCCACTCAAATAAGCCTGAATTCTTGTCTTTAGGGACTGCTGTTCAGTTAGCACAATCTGTGCCAAGATCCTGGGTTTTGTTTCTGTTTTCTATAGCCAGTCTTTACTTCCTCCTGAGGAAGTTCTGAAACCTCAACTCCAGAACTTATTACCTGTTCCGTGGTTCTGTAGGTATCATTGTTTGCCTCATTTTTAAATTGTGATTCTCCTTGTTAGCTATTAATGGAACACAGGAGCAGGCTGGAGATACAGGTCAGCAAATATTCTTAACTCTTTTGTGATGGCTGAGATTATTATTGTGGTTGCCCAGAGTCACAATTGGTGAGTTAGGTGGTCATAAAAATTGATAAAATAAATCAATAAATCAAATAACTGGATACCAAAGTGCTCTCTCAAGTTTCTGAGCCAAATCTGGAAAACCAAGCTATATGGACAATCCTAAATCAGTCTGATATTTAGCTAATAAAGGGATGCCAACAATAACTGAGTGTGGCCATGGTTTATCACAAAAGGTGAATTCTTTTTCTTTTAAAAAGAGAACCTTAACAGACACTGAAATTTTCTCATAGTGACTAGATTTATACAATATTGATCATGCCTTCCATTCTTTCTCAAGTCTTAAGAATTGGCATAGTGTGTTATATTTAGACTATTTACCTTCATTCCTATTTTAATTCATATCATTATATCCATCCCTGCCCCCTTCTTTGTTTATTAAGGGCTTGATATTACAAGCCTAGGGAAATTCTGTTAAATGAATTGCTTGCCCTTTGAACAAGCTTTTTGAATGACATGGCTAATTATTGACAATTAACAAGATACTAATTATACCTTCAAATTACAGGCCTACTAAGCAAAATAAAACTCATTTATGAGAGAGGAAAAATGTTAAAGGCACAAACACTACATTAAACCAAGTAACAGAAATAAACAAACAAATACATGGCAACTGATAAAAGTATGAATCAGCCGAATTGTTGAACACATCACACAGCTTGCCAATATGGATGAATGCCACATTCATTTTTTTCTAGGAGAGTGCACAAGTAAGAATGGCTATGTGCCTATCTTCAGAAGCATGACATAACAGTGTTGCTTCTATTCAATTAAGGAAACAAAGCATCAGAAAAATGCATTGATCAACATTTCAGGACAGTTTAATTCATAGGAAAGATAAGCATTATAAATGCAATGTTAAAATCAGCAACAACACAGTGCAAATGATTTATTGTAACAACTTGATTAGCTTTAGTTTTGTAAAAAAAAACTAACAGAGATATAGACAATAGGAAATGTGCCTTATTCTGCAGTATGTAATCCAAAAGCAGACACTTGCAAGAAGCATGCAAATAGGAATGGGAAGAGTTTTGTTTGCTATAGTTAATTCTCATTTCCCAGATTAGTAACACCAATGTTTTTGTGATTCTGCACATCTCCAAATGTTGCGACAGTCCCAGCCCAGAATTTCCATTAAACAAATACAACATGTTATAAACAAACACAAAATGCTATGTTAATGTTTACTACTGTTGACAAAAATTGATATGGAAATTGGACGAGCAGATTTGATGGAATATATGCGAAATTAAATGGATCAGTAACAGACTAATTATAAGAGCTGAACTTGGTTTGTTTTTCTAAAATATAATTAGCTTAGTGCAAGATGAATAACTTCAATGAGTTAAACATGGAAGCAGATGCTTCCGGTCTTACCTGCAATTATATCAGAGGAAGTTAGGTATGGGAAAACTTAATCAGTCCTGATGACAGTGATATCCACTGTCAAATTTGAAATAATAGTGTTTTATAGGAAGTTCAAGAATTCTAAAATTAGTATGTTGACAAATCAATCCACAGTTCTGGCAGAAAACAAAAATGACCAGCCTCATATTATCATATTTTGATGCATTATGCAAAAACCTGGCTTTCTTGAAAAATCTGTAATGCTGGGAAAAGGAGGAGAAAGAAGAGGAGGAGGACCAGCAGCAAGACACGTGGACTGAATTACAACAGTGATGGATATACCTTTGGAAGACCTGAAAGGCCAGACTGGGAACAGATCATCTTGGACACAGTGTATCTATGTGGTCACTACTGAAGTGGTTGCATATAATTACTGCTGTCCTGATAGTTTCTCCCCTGACATGCAGGATGTGTTCTTGTTCACTGTTTCCAGACATACCATTGATTATGCAACTACATACAGTATATCCATCCATCCATCCCCTAGTACCTAGGGGTACTACTGACATCCTGTTGGGCAGTGTAAGTTCGAAGCACAGAGCAAATTTGGGATATTCAAGAATGTTGCACAGAGGGGCTCCTCTACTCCATAATTGGGCAGCTCACAACCTGTGGGGCGATATTCCACCACAGAACCCTCTTTTGCCATTGAAAATTGGCTATATTTTGCCACCAACTTCAGCTCTGTCACTTTAGGAGTTTGACTTCCAAACATGTGTTCTCATGTGTTGTAATGTTGAAAAAGAAAGGCAATTTTTATCCGCATCAGTGAGTTAGTAATTGTTTCCTTTCTTCTTTTGCTGGCTTATATTAACCTACCAAGACCAACTATGAAGTTAAGCAAAGCTTTGCCTTTCCATTAGTGTGGAAGATTATTGCATTCAGACTCTGTGTTACAGGACTTCAGTGACTGACTAATAATAGGCCAAACCCATTTCCCCACTATGGCCTATCCCCTTTGCCTGACCCAACTTGCCTTAGCAAGTATACAGGAGTAAACAGACTATGGCCTCATCATTTGTTTTCTTACATTAGGGCAGGGATGGCCAACCAACTATCTGGGGACTAAATGTAGCTCTCCTTACACCTTGTTGTGCACCCCCACCCCAGTCATCCCAAGGCTATGCTGTCGATTTGATGGAAAATCAACAGGTTTTCACAGTGATTTTATATATAATATATATATATATATATATATATATATATATATATATGTGTGTGTGTGTGTGTGTGTGTGTGTGTTTGTGTATGTATGTGTTCTCAAATAGGTCTGCCAAGATATTTATAGGCTTTAAGGCACCTATTTTATAAAAATAGAAAGCCTCTAAATCCCTTAATGCTAAATCAATCAGCCCAGCTCTTGCGTCTTCCATGATTTCTCCACATCATTGCCACACCCTCTTTGTTCTCAGAGGCTAGAAAAAGAAATGTTTTTTTTTAAAAAAAACTGTGAGGTCTGGCTGGAAAATGCTTGCCTGCTCCTTCCTTGAGATGGCTGTTTTAATTCTATTATTTTTAGAAAATAGCAGGTTAAATTCTACACATCTTTTACACTTCAGAGACCTTTACATTTTAAAGCCAAACTATTCATTTCATCAGAAAATCAAGGATTGATGGTGGTTCCTTCTGGAACGTAAGCAACTTGTGGGTCAGCAGCCACCCTGCTTCTTCTGGTAACTTGTAAACTAATAAGATGAACTTAAGCCTATCTATGTTAAAGGGAACAAAATTGTACAGAATCTTATCCTATTTCTCCCCATGCCCTCTTCTGATTCATGATCACAAATCAGATCTACCATATAGGAGATTCCCGAGGGAGCTTATTTTCAGAAACTCTATTCATATAAGCCATTGCAATCCTGCATAATAATTAGTCCTCTATCAAACTGGGCATGCTGTGTGCAAAGCGGTACTGCTATGTGCAAAGGTGTTCACAGGATCCAGCCCTGTCATCAACACAACAAAAGCAGAGTTGTTCCATCCCAATGGAAGCTCCGCCCCTTTTGTATGCGATGTCACGCAGTGTCCTGATGTGCATACAAAAGAGGATGGGCTTGCGTTGCATTGATGCAATGCTGCTTTCAGCATTTGCCCCAGTTGACCACTCCACAAGATGTCTTTGAATATGTGACTTGGCTTTTTCCATTTGATAATAAGGCTACTACATATCTGATAACTGAATATACTATATGGTTTTTAAAAACTACTTAATATGAAGTAATATATGAATATCATCAGTAATACTCAGTGCAATATAAATCATAAAATAAAATCTCATAAAATGAGATCGAGAAATATAGTAATTTCTATATGAGCAATTGAAGACTATGTTAAAAGAAACCCATATTTTTGGATGTGGCACCAGCCCGTATAAAATTTCGTTTCATCATTATCAAAATTACCAATTTTTCAGCAGGCGTAAAATAAAAAAAAGAAACAAATTAAACTTCTTTTTTTGTGTGCTGAGAATGTTTTCAGTCTGAGAATGTTTTCAGATCAATTGATGTCACAGGTATTCAAGCAATTGCCAATAAAGGCTCCAAAGAGCCCATCTCAATTACACTTCATTAAGGAAACCAGATAGTTTAGTCCAGTGTTTCTCAACCTTGGCAACTTTAAGACGGGTGGACTTCAACTCTCAGAATTCCCCAGCCAGCCATGACTTAATCAATATGTATGTTTTTATGAATGGGCTGGCAAATATGTGTGATGTTTGCCTTACTCTGACCTTTAGGGAGTGAGGGGATTTTTTTTTCCCCTGCTGCTTCAGTTCACTGCAAATATCACACTGGATATACTGCCCATCAATCTGGCAGGCTATTTTATGGTTTTCATTAGTTTGGCATTCTCTACCTACCCATTTAGACCAAAGGACCATGCCTGTACTTTTTGGGTATCACCATCAGGAACATTTGAAAAGGAGGCAGAATTTGGTCACTTATCTTAGAACCAGGACATGGTAGATCTGTTTGCTTAGGAAAGGAAGATTGTGGTCCAATGCCCTTGTTTTGGTTTTGTGGGGTGAATAAAAGCAGCAATGCCAAGGCTTTTAAGGGCTCTTTTAATCTAAGTTGAAAGCCTCATTTTTCTCAGGCTGAGGGTTAAGCTGAAAACCCTACCCCATTACCCATTTTTTTCAGGACAAAAAATGAGGCGTTCTCTCTTTGACAGGGCATTCATTCATTCATACATTGGGGAGGAGATGGAGAGAGATGGGCTCTCCAGAGTTGGGAATTTGGCAGAGCATTTGCCCTCTCCAACTCTCTTGTCCCAAAGTTGTCACTGTTAAATTCTGTAATGTTTAATGTGCAGAAGGGAAAATGATTAAATACCCAAGGAGTACTCATGTTAACAATATTAAACTGATACAATATAATTTTAAATGAATTCAATTTAAACCAAATCAATTTTGTTCTGATCCTCCCTGTTCCTTTTTCTTGCTAACAAATGGCCAAATGCAGTCAAATGTGTCCATCTTCCAGCATGCAAAAGAGTTGTGCACTCCAGTTTTAAACAATGTCTCCAAAGCAGCAGCAGCTATTCCTTTTTCATCCAGTCATCCAGCAAGCTGGCATGGTTTTGGATACTATTGTATTTTGAATTATGCCGCATTATAATGTAGTACTATTTCACCATACATTAGCGATAGATGACTTCTGGAACATGGAGGACCTTGTCCTGAGAGGTCTGAACCTCGAGGAGATATTGCTTGGCTTGGGAAAATGTTTCCATGTTTTAGAAGACATTTTCAAAACTAGTAATAATTTTGGATTTGCAGAAACTGGAACCTGAAGGCAAGGTTTATTAAAGATTTCAATTCTGACTTTGGCAAATCCAAAACTAACTAAGTTTGGCCCTAAATAAGAAACAGGGATCAAATGAGGACTAATCTTCCAACTAAGCTTTTCAGGAAATCAAGCAAACAAACTAAACATGCAGAGAAGATACTTTCAACTAGCATTTGAAAAGACCATTTCCAGAAAAGACATATTTAATTTAAATAAAGTATGGTCTTGACTGACGGGGAACAGCTTGCTAATGAATATAGTATTATATTAAGTGGTATGTGGGGTTTCTATCTGAATTCTACCTCAAACTATTAAAATAGTGCCTTGATGATGCTAAAGAACTCTAAAGTAGGATACCATATTTCTTATCACTGCAATATGCAAAGCAAGAGAAACAAAGTCTGTTGAAATGTTCCACATAAATATATACGGGGCTGCAGTGCAAGAGGAAGAACAAACCAAGTATCACCATATATAAATGCTAAATTATGCTCTTATACCTTCTGTGTAGCTCAAAGCTGTGTAGCTCAAAGCTGAAAAGATGTATTAGGATTTCAGCAACCTTTTTATTAACACAAGCAGTTAGTATGTTTTTCCCTGTGTTTCAGAAATGTTGACTAGTCACACTTGCAGCAGTATCATTTCCATAATGCATAATAAATTACTGTTCTATTTCTATTTTAAATAATAGCATATTATTATTCAGAAATCTGTCTTGTCAATTTCCATTATAGCTAGTGGATAATGATATATACATTCAGTTTGTGGGTTATTTCACTTCTGGGGTTCCCCCCCTTTTTTATTTTTTTACTGGACCTTTGTTGCTTCATTTAGGATCCCTTGCTGTCTGGACCTGGGTTGAATCTGTGTACTGCTATGGATTTAGTTTTTTACTGAGGCTAAGTCAAGTAGTATCTTGGATCTGTGGAAAAGTAAATGTTTTTTGGCCAAGAATTATTATGGGGATAAACTTCATGAAAAATAAATGTGCTGA
Source organism: Candoia aspera (assembly GCF_035149785.1). Taxonomy (NCBI): domain Eukaryota; kingdom Metazoa; phylum Chordata; class Lepidosauria; order Squamata; family Candoiidae; genus Candoia; species Candoia aspera. Next base: position 102,920,646 of record NC_086153.1, read on the forward strand.
ATAAATAATAGGTATTTTTGAAGGAGATGGAGCACATTTTTATTTTTAAGCTTAGTTTAAAATATTTTGCTGATCTCATTTGATAGTGAATAGGAATGTAACTACTATTATCCTTATAGTATTATACTATTTTAATTGTGTTTGAGAGAGAGATGGAGGGAGGGAGAGAAGGAACAATGGCTACTTTTTCGATAAGTAATAGTTTAAGCTTGTCAGCAGGATTGTCTCAAGCTCTACAAACAGAGCCAGTCAGGGACATCCTGTTAATTTTCTTGACGCTGTGCAAAATATATTATGTCTTGTTTTTCAACCATCACACTATTTATTTGTTCATCCTGGCCCAGGTTCAAACAAGTCAACATTCCACCAAGTTAGCTACTGCTAGCACAAGACAGTTCTTTTGCCATAGCAAAATGTAAAGAGATGGTCACTGTCTGCTTGCAGTAGTATTGAAATCCACTACCAGGAAAAACATAAAGGACTGCCAGCAAATGTTTCCTATTAAAATCTAAATGCAAACATACTGACAGGAAGATCTGTATGTGCATACACACATGACTCTAATATGGAAACCCAAGTTCTTATATTACCCAAAGCAAAGATCGTACTTGAAATGTCTGTTGAGCAAAGGGCTACAATGCAAAACCCATAATTGCAAAACTTAACCCAAAACATACAAATAGCAGAGACATGCTGTGAAGTTCTTGCAGATCGTATTTGAAGTTTTACAGCAGGGAAGCTGTTGTCCACCATTAATTATAACTGAATACATTCTAGATTCCTAGGACTGCTTGGTATTTCTCAATAGAATCTATGCAAAATAAATCCGGATTTTTCCTTTGGCAACCAGTTGTTTGAAAACAGCTCTAGGTAGTACAATTGTGCATGTTTCTGAAATGCACTGGCAGACTTTGAGCACAATACCTCTTTGCTCTTTGTGAAACAAGGCTGCTCCCATATGAGTCTGGATAAAAGGTGTCACTGATTTAAGAGTCTCCTGAACTTTAATGAATGGATTCCTTAAAGCAGCAACATCTTTTTTCCAGTGCTCTCCAAGCCTGAAAAAAGTTGGATTCCTTTAATGAAGGGCAGAAAGTTGCTACTGAGCAAGATCCAAAACTTTTCATCCAAACTGTTTTCAAAATGCATCCAGCAAGACTAGGTAAGAACTGTGATTGATGTTTCTGGCTTACAGGCAACTTTGTATTCAAGGGATCAAATGTAGAGGTTATATCATTTACTAGAATTAGGGTCAGATATTGTTTTAATAAAACAAAATCCTACTCTAAAAGATCTGGTGGTCACTTGAATCTGGCAGCTTTTGCTTCCTCTTCAGAATGGTTGGTGAAATTGATAGAACTTGCTGAGATGGCCAGATTGACCTGTTTGATTAGAGAAAATACAATATCTGTGTTTATTGCTGACTGGATTATCTATCTATCATCTATTTATCCAATCAATGTCATGGTCTTTAGACACAAAATAGTTTGGGGACATTTCGTCCAATATTCATTTATTTATTAAACAAATTTATACGGCTGCCCAACTCAGTGACTCTGGGCAGCTTACAGAAATAAAAATCAGTAAAACAATGCAACCATAACCCAGTTTTACTTCAAGCATCTTCACACTACTGTATGCAAGCTAGGATCTCAATTTAAAGATTACCTTGCAAGCGATACACTGTTGACTGCATCCAATCAATTTGAGGAAACTTGCCCTCAGAAGAAAAGACAGTCAGTTTCAAATAACCATATAGAAGGCCTCCTTCCCCTTGGCCAACCAGTCTGGAGCAGCAATTCCTTGTGGAGCATCTATTTATTGCCCTGGTAGCTATGTAAAAAGTTACCCAGGAAAGGGAAAATATAGCTTTATTGTATTATATTTTAATAGCAATATACAGAATATTCTATCCTTCCCTTTTATCTTCACAAAAATTCCATAAGGGCTCAGAGATAGTAACTGCCCATATCACCTAATGAACTTCCATGGCTATGCATTTGAACCTGGATCTCTCCAGTCCTAGTTGAGGACAATAACCTGGCTATCTTTCACAATCCTTATCTAAACTTTGCTGAGGATTGTGAAACAATGACAATATTTTGAGTGATGAGCATGCAATAAATGTTCTTATAAACCTATATGAAAAAGGACAATTGATGAAACTGCCTCCCAAGAGATAGGCAGACAATAGTAGCAAAACTCAAGCTTTGCCTTGTTTATTTAACCTCACATGTCAAATTACTTTGGCTCTCCACTTCACCTCGCTAAATCTTCCAAATGTACTTTTGATGTTTTGCTCTTTAGATTAAAATTAAAGCATCATTTTATTGTCCCAATTAAAAACAAAATGGAGTCAGTGCTACCTATTAAAAAAAAGGTTAACACATAGTTTAGCCATAATAATGATAAGGTACCATCTATACCACATGTAGTTTCTGTCTCTGTATGAGGTTCAACCTTTGGAAGCTATAAAAACTGGCTAGTATAACAGAAGTGTTTGTCATTAGAGTTAATGGAATTAGCTGAGACCACAAGAGAGAAGAATAGCTCTATTCCCCATAATAAAGAAGTCTACTTGGAATGGGAAAATATTATAGTCTTTTGCTGCTATCCTAGAAAGCCTCTGTTCCAAAGCTGAGACACAAACATTATAATTTATAAACTGAATAGATTTATTCTTTCATCTTCATTCTTTCAACATTCTTCTCATCAGAAAGATCTATTTTTTAATTCAAATCACAAACAGATCTTTTGATGATTTTTTCGAATGTGCAAACCAAAAAATGTTGGCCCCTGTTGCCTTTTTGCCCACCAGTGAGTTTCACACACCAATTGATTATGACTGCTTATTTTGGCTGTCTCACACATTTTCCCCACCAAATGGATTAGGCTGAGGGTTGGGTTATCAATCAATGGTTGACGGTTACCTCCACAAGTGAACGTGCCCGTACTGTAATCACAACAAGGGTATCACACCAATCGATTATGGGTGCAGCAGGCAAAACCGTTACGGACATGAGATTTTAACACTAGTGGTGAGCAAAAAAGGAACAAGATGTTTCTATACCAGTAGCATAAAAACATTGCCCAACAAAATACATCATATCAAATCTTTCAAAATCAAACATATTTTGAAAGATTCTCACAACAATCAAACTCTTGCCTCCTACTTTGTACCTGCAATCACTGTCATTGTCTGTCACCGACTGGCAGCTCTCAGGTCTCAAGGGAAATGGCCAGGTCTGAAAAAGGTTATTTCAAGGCAAAAGAAAAGCTATTTTCATGAAAGCAGAAAATAAAACCATACCAATATCATCCGAATAATTAAATATAGCAATCAGTATTCAAAATTACAGGAGTTGCAAACTCAGGATGAAAGACTCTGAAAGAAAAGGTCAACAATAATACCAATTGTAAGTGGAGCTCTTGGAGGCATACTAAAGAGATTCACCAAATATTTGGAAGTTTTAAATTTACCACACTTGACAGCACTGAATTGCAAAAAAAAAATCACCTTGCTTGGAATTTGCTACTTACTATGACAATGCCTCCATGATTCCTAGGCTTTTGGTTCGAACCCAAATCATCAGAAAATACCCAATCTAAAGACTGTGATGTTGATCGGATGAATAGACAATAATAAATTCCTCCTCCTCCACCTGAAAACATATTTGCATACATATCCCATACCTTTATACATTTCTTTACTGGGAATTTCAAATTGTACTAATGTCAATATTTAATTTATTAGAAAGATATATTGCTACAGCTAAAAATGTATTAGCACAAAGAAAACCAAATAGTGGTATAATTACTTAAAATATTATTTAGCTAAAATATGTAGATATCCTTATTGGAAACACTAATTCCAGTGAAGGTAAGTTAGTTTATTGATATAACCACAGGTCATAACAATGTAGTGTGGCATAAAAAGCAATAAAATAACCATAGAATATAAAAGAAGTAATAAAAAGAGAAATGTAAGAAGGTTGAAACAAGATAAAGCCAGAGCTACAACTAAGAGGTTTAATATTTCTATATAAATTGAAAGGACAGCGGAGCAAAAGTAACAATCTGACTGCTAACAGTTGGAAATACATCTGCAAGAAGATACAGTAGTTCAATTCCATGCCAGGGCAATCTCATTCAGTAACAGAGTCTGGAACCTTGTACTGTTACAACAGCAGAAGACACCATAAATATACATTTTAGTCTTGTTTTGCTCTGCTTAAGGATGCCTGTTTATCTCAGCAGGTAATTCAAGAGTTTCATTACTTGCTTGCCCCCCCCCCTCAATCATTAATTTTATCAACTGAGTAACTCAATTTGTTACAATGTACAACAGTCACTTAACCTACATAGATTCCCCTTAGAAGTTTGCACCATCAGCCTTGGTTTGATTCTGCCGACTGTTTTGTTTCTAAGAGGTTAAGGAGGGTGGGAATCTCAGAACTGTTAAGCACTTCAAAGGTGAGAATTTCATTTCTTTGTTGTATGAAGTCTTAGCAATCTCTTCTTAGTCTCATGACCTCAATATCCTGCTTTAGGAATATTTGTTTAAATATCAACATTTTTCTTTATGACTGCAGGGTAGAACAACACATGGAAAGACCTCAAGCAGGTTGACCTTAGCTCTCTGATAAATGCTTACAGTTCTCCTTTGGCTTTATTTGTAGCATTATCACAGGCTTACAAAAATGATTTATGTGTCTATCAAATTCTTAAATGAAATTGATTAGAGATGGCATTTCCTACTTAGGGAAAATATATGTTTGCCATTTCTTTCTATTCCCACAGTCACACTTTAGCTACATTTGGCACAAATAACAAGAAACCATTTTCTTTCCTTCTGTACATTTATTTTTAAGAATCTCTGAAATAGTACCATTCTCCATGGAAAAGAGACACTTCCTACTACAATAATTAACATCAGATCTGGTAACTTTTAGTAGGTGGTCATGAAAGAAAGAAAGAAAGAAACATTTTGTTATAAATCCTGATGGGAACAGTCATCAAAATGCTGTGTGGAATCTGTACACAGTGCTATATTCTTCCCTGCTACCAAATCTCAGAATGAAAGCACATGGTTATTGTAGGAGATGGCCAGAATTATCTTAGAGGAAGAGTTTGAGGAATGGCATCAAAATTCTAATAATGAAATCAACATTGCAGGCGTTGGGCTGAGTTAACCAACTCTGTACAATTAAGCAAGGATATTGCTTTAAAGCAAGCATGTAAGGACAGACTCTTTCAGCATTTCCTTCCCTCCTCTATTTCCTGAACTTTACACTGTAAAAAACCACATTATGAGACAAATCAATATCATATCATATCCCCTTATTCCATTTTTTTCCCTACAAGGAAAAGAAATAACTATTTTTGCAACTATTGCTTCACATGTGGCAGCAACATTCATTATGAGAAACCTTGGCTGCCAGAAGGGAGATATCTGGAGCAAGCTAAACCTGTCAGGTAGAACTGCCATTCTGGGGTTTGGGATCTTGTTATGCCTTGGTAAGTACAGATAGATATGGTACTTCTTGCTTCTCTCCTAATTTCATCTTAATTCCAATGGTATCTTTTTAAAAAATGCTATTTTTAAAAAGATACCATTGGAATTAAGATGAAATTAGAAGAGAGGGAGAAGCAAGAGAAGCAAATTTTCTGAAACAAGGAGCCTGAAGGGAAGAATGAAACTGCCCCACTGCACATAGTGGGTTCAATCCAGCTAAGGTTGCCATGATCTTATTCTAGTTTTGTTTTTTGTTTTTAATGGAAGGATAGCCATACTCTCAACAGTTAAGATTTGGATGAGGACTGAGGAGAGCCAGTTTCACTTTCACCCTCACCAATGGAAACTCAGTGAGTGACTTTTGAGCAGAGACACTGTTTCTTGGCCCAGTTTACTGCAGAGAGCCACAGAGATGACTTTGGAGGAAATATGAAGAAACAGCTATGAAACCAAAAGCATGTGTTAAGCCCAGGGAAACAGAGAAAGTGTAAGAAAGAAGCTCAGACAGGCTCTACCTTAATTCACAGGGATATAAGAGGGAGGGAAGGAGAAACACAATCAGGCTTTCAAGGTTCTGTTCTTCTAGCCCAATGTTTCTCAATCTTGGCAATTTTAAGGTGGTTGGACTTCAACTCCCAGAATTTCCTGACCAGCACACTGGCTGGAGAATTCTGAGAGTTGTAGTCCACCAAAGTTGAGAAACACTGTTCTAGCTTATCTCAATAAAGTAGAGTTCCAGTCAAACTTGTGGAGACTGTCTCCTGCACTGGCCTAGCTTGAATGGCTGACATTACCTCACAGCGAGACTGTGGGGATAAAATGAAGGGAGATCCATATGCAAGTTGCCTTGAGCTCCTGGAGAAGAAAGGAAAGGTGTACATCTAACAAATAAATGATATGTCATGCAATTTTGCCCCCTTCTCTGAATCTATAAGCAGTTCTGGAAATTCTGAAGTGAGAAATAAAGTAGCCCAAATTATGAACTTTCTAAAATTGCTGATCTATGTTACCATTACAACAAAGCCATCTACATGTTGATTGATATAGACCAGATGATGTAATTAAAAAACAAGTCAACCAAACTCAGAGTATTCATATTATATAAACTATGGCAAGGCCATTCACACTGACTTCTTTTTCCCCCTCACCATTCCAGTTGTTTGTCATTAGGGCACTCTCCACTTCTTTAAACGGGATGTCCATTTGTAGGTCAATTGAAAATATGAAATAAACTGATAGGACTCAAACAGAGTGGATCTTCAAAAAGAGTGGGAAAAGAGTTACCTGAAGGACAGAAGGGTTTGAAGTAAAGGTCTATTTTGTTGTTTTCCTGTTGCTCATGTGTAGAAGCATTCCAAGGATTTCATAGTAGAGAGATATGGGCTCATATCCCAACATTGGATGTAGCTACTAACAAGTAGTGTGGTTCTGCTAAGACCAGTTCCATCAAACAAATCACATCATCTGTTTTCTAGATGATGATGATGAATTATTATTATTATTATTATTATTATTATTATGGTTTTTTTTCACACTAGGATTCCTGAGCTATTTTTCTCTTGTGAATAAAGGTTTTGTCCACTTCCTCTATGAGTATGAATCCACCTGTGCCTAATTCAGCAACAACAATACCAACTATCCTTAATATCATAGCAGGGCATCCTTTTTGATGCCATGTGCTGGAGGTTTTTTGCATGAAACAATGGAATGTGCTTAGGAAATCTGGGTTTCATTTCAGAGGCTTTGGCCCCAGTTTTTGATCTCAGACAAATCTAAATATTTTGCAGCCCTCTCACTGCTTCTTTGAAAAATGGGAATCATTTTAACATCCCACTTCACTGGGAGGTGACTGATCAATTAAAAAGAGCACAACCAAAAATGTAACAAATATTACTCCAAATCCTAAATGTAAACAGGTGTCTTAAGCAGGGCTTCTGTTTGATCAGTCAGCACAGATCACTTCAGGAAATGGCTTTGATGGTTTAATTCTTCTATTAAGTTACTGCTGGAGATGCTATCTTTTGTGGGAGACATAGCATATTTACCTATGGATATCAAATTTCCCAGAACACATACCTGATGAAACCAGAGATATTCAATTAAAACCACTTAGACTCCACTAATAATAGAATCTTGGAAGCAATTCCCCTCCCCATTCCAAATCGGTAGATCTTAAGACTACACTTGATGCAACTGCTCTGAAGCTATTAAAGCCACTCCCTGAGGCTGTGGGATGTAGTAGCAAGCATTCTTTAGCACCCACTTGCCCACTATGAATGAATAATTTTCTTTCTGTCTTGGCCTCTCTGTATAATCTATAGAGAATTTTATCTAATCTGTAGAGCAAGTGGCCCATCACCAATAGGCTGTTATTATCCAGTTATGAATCTCCATCCAAGGCTAAGTAAGAAGTGCAGTGGATATCTTGTGCCCCTGTTTGGAGGCAATAAGCAAAACAAACAAAGGCTGACTTCCAGCAAGATACAATTGCTGTTCATAATGCAACCATCAGGATTTGTAATGTCTCCCACACTCCCACTAGGTAAGGTTATATGCCCACTAAGGAGCAGGTCTAAAGCTTGTGGGTTCTCCTGGGCTCTTGTCTTCTTCTGAAGCAACAGGAGGAGTGTGTGGCCAGGGGAATCTTTGCCCAGCTTTGGATGGTGTGCCAGTGGCAGACCTTCTAGGAGCAGGAGACCTTTATGACAGTGACTCAGGCTACCATTAACTCTAGATTAGAGCATGATCTGGAACATGATCTGCTTATGGTTGCCTTTGAAACTTCAGTTGGTGTGAAATGCAGCAACCTCCGTGCTGGCGGGTGGGAACTACTTTGACAGTGTTAACACCAACATTTTAAATATTGCAATGCTTCCGAATAAGTTGTTAGTGCGATTCAAGGTGCTGGTGATTATTTATAAAGCCTTTTATGGCTTGGTTCCAAGTTACCTTATGAACTATCTCCTTCCAATGGAATCTTCCCATCTTGTTAGAAGAAATGCTATGGGTGCCCTCTCTCTGGAGGTTAGGATGACAGGAGAGCAGAAGCAAGCCATTTCAGCAGCAGCCCCTTTTCTTGTGGAATAAGGTGCTACAGAAGATCTAGGTGCATCCCACTTTGCTTGTCTTTAGGAGTGCCACAAACATCTGGTTTTTTCAAAGTTTTGGAGCCTGAATGGGCAGTGCAGCATCTCTTTCAAACTTGTTTTTTTTTTACCTCCTTTGTCCTTATTTATATTATCATTTTTATGTCTGAAATATTATGCTTGGGATTAGATTTCTATCTGATGCAAGGGGCCCTGAATTTGCTTAAAATGAGAGGGATCCTAGTGTTAGAAAACCAGATCCATCCACCCATCCACCCATCCATAATTCATATGGATGCAGCTATCACACCTGGGCAGTACCATGGGATGGCTACAAGCTGCTGTGCTGAGTTTGAATCCTTTTACAAATAGAATTTTCATGTTCTCAATCAGGGCTTCTCCAATTGTCAGTTGAGGGGTGTTGCAGTTTAAGGCTGGTACCTGTACAGCTGGATCACTGCCACAACTTGCTCCCTGCTCTGCCTGAAGAAATGCAAAGCAGAGCTGGAAGGAGAAGCAAAGAGCATCACCCTAGTTTTCTTTCCATCAGTGCCAAGTGAGCTTCAGGAGGACAAAACCATGCTGTGAAAGAGTCCTCTCTTTCCCAAAGGAAAGAGCAAAAAAAAAATCATATCAACCCCAGAGACAAATCCTGGCACTGTTTCAACTAGCCCTCCCCATTCTGAAAGTGATCAGCTGCAGGCCTGCCTTGGGGAAAAGCATGCCCATTTGTTCAGAAGCTTTCTGCAGGGAGGGGGGGTGGCAGGTAAGATGAACAGTTTGTTCCTACAAGTGAGAGCTTGGGAAAGCCTTTTTGGAACCCATTATTGGTGTCAGAAGGGGAAGGATTGAGCTGCAACAACCCCAGCTGAGGTTCCTGTCCAAGGACTTGGTGGGGAGAGAAATCCTGCACTTATTACAGGGTTGCCTACAGAAGAAAAGGGCTTGAAAGTGGGAGGGGTGGGAAAGGATGTGTGTTTCTTGGGGACTGAAGCTTTCCTTTGAAAGATGATCTTTCTATTATGGACAGCCTATGGCTCTTCTGATGCTGTTGAGCTATAGCACCCTGAATCCCTCACCTTGGCCAGGCTGGCTGGGGCTACTGGGAGTTGCAATTTAGCAACATCCAGAGGGCTAGATATTAACATCTAATTATTAAAAATAAAGTACTGTATTTATTTCCCAACTCTAACTGCAATGGAATTATTCTTTTTATTCATGGAGAGAGGGTTGCCACACAAATTAATTTATCATTTTAGGTGGTTATGGAACTACAAAGTTGATATGCTCTGAACTGAAGCTTAAGCCCTCTTTATTCTGCACTTAGATTTTTCACATCTGTCTTTACATTAAGCCTAGCAGAGACTGTTGTCTGCAGTAGTGGTAAAGATCCAGAGGTTGTAAATCTTCACAATTGAGAGTAAGGTAACCACATCTACTCTGTAAAAGCACCGGAATCCTTCAGATTCAAGAAATGACAAGGTTTGATCTATCCCAGAAAGCAGCTTCCAGATTTATCTAATGCATGGTAAGTAAATATGCAACTCTGTGCATCTCATCCTGGGGACAGCATGAAAGTCAAGTAGGAAATTATTATGACAGAAACTGGATTTTTAAAATTGTATTAAATAACAAAAGCAAGCAAGCAAAAAAAAAAACCCTAACACATTTATGTACTGTTTTATATAGTAATTATGGTCCCTGTTTTCTATCTATTCAAGTGGGCATTCTTCTTGCTCAGTTTCCTCTCCTTTCTGACTATAAAATTAGGGAGGCATATTTCCAAGTCATCAGGCTACAATTGTGTCCTGGCCAAGAGTTTTGACAGTTCAAGCTAAGAGTTAGTGTATCTAGCTGTACATCCAAAGTCAAAATACATGTTTTCATAATAATTTATGTTGCCCCTTCATTGACCTCTCAAGCAAGTTTTTGTACTGAGATAATGTTACAGAACCCTGGATACTGATAGCTGGAATGTACAGTATATGATCTGCAAGTACATGATCATGAAAGTCAAGGAGCATTGTGAAAAATGGGACTAAGATTAAAGAAAATCAAACTAATGACAACAAGTATGTAACCAGACTTAGAATGGACAAAGAAGATATTTAAGTGGTGGATAGCTTCTACTTTTTGGATCAACTATCAACAGCAAAGGAACCAGGAGTGAAGAAATATGCTAGATTAGCACTTGGTACAATAGCCATAAAAACCTTGGAAAAGAATCAGACACCAGGATGTGTCTATACCCACATAATTCAAAATCATGCAGGCAGTGGTTTTCCCTATGACACTCTGTGGAAGCAAAAGTGGAAGTTGAAAATATCATGGATAGCCAAGAAAATCAACAAATGGATCATAAAAACAAATTAAAAAACCAACCCAGAGTTCTCAGATGAGGCACAAATGACCAGGGCCAAAACATCATACTTTGAATACATTATGCAAAGACCTAGCTCTGTAATGCTGGGAAGATGGAAGGAAAGAGAAGAAGAGGATGACCAGCAGAAAGGTGGATGGGCCCAGTTACAGCCCTGATGTCTTTCAACAGCATTGAAAGACCTGAAGAACTAGGTTGGGGGCAGACCCTCCTGGAAAAAATCTGTCTATGCGTTCACTAACAGTCAGCATCAACTCCATGACACATTATCAAAACCCTGGATATGTGGCAATAGATTAGGTGAAGTACCAAAAACAAAGCAGAAACAAATTGACCGTCCCACTCTGGGTTTTGCTTTTTTTTCATAGGTAGTAGATCTACTCAGGGCCTGTAGAGAGTAAGGAAGATTACCTTGATAGAAATATGCAAGAACTGATACTTGGACAAAAGGGGTTAAAGCATTTTTAAAGCCCAGAACTACTAGATAACATTCAGAAATAGTTCAGGCAGATGCCTCCTATGTGGTTATCTTCAAAACACCATTTTGAATATAACTTTCTTGCTGAGTTCACACTTAAGAATAGGTGCCATAAGCAAATAGCTTCATGTCTATCCTCTCCTTTGGTGGCTATCATTAGTTCTGCATGCATGTGAGAAAAAACTAGGGTCTATGCTGGAGGATACTAACAACTTTAATTTAAATGAACATAATTTCTGCTTCACTTCATTATTTCCCAATCCCTGTTCATGCATACCCCATTACTTTGAACAATATTTTCAAGTCCTTACTCCAAAATATGCAATAACAGAAATACTGCAGCATATACAATTTTCAAATAAAAATGTTCCTTAACTCCACCCTAACTCTAAATTATTTTTTTCCCCACAGTTTCATTCAATGGTCCTCTCATGGAAAATAATCTTGTTTGTGACATGAGACAAAAAGCAAATCATGATAAAGCTAAGCATACAACACATTGCAACATTGCAACAGTGGATTTTCTTCAGTTTTCGGAGCTCAGAAAAATAGAAATGATTGTTTCCAATCTTCATTCTTTGCTTATTTTGTCATTCTGGGTTAAGAAGAAACAGCAGATGCTCCCTTTCGATTTCTCCTTTGCATGATTAGTGCATTCAGCTGTGCACAGGAAAGTATATTATTCTTTTGAGGATAGAAACTATCACATCCAAAGCTGGAAACACCCCTTTCTTGGGACAATCAATTCTGGCAACAATTTAGGAGCTGCTCGAGAAGTTTAATGTAAATATGCTTAACTGGAAAATATTCTCTCCTTAATAAAGTATGTGCTGAGTAATGCATAGATTCTCAAGGAGAGGAAATACATCCCCCATGATGTTTTCTTCTTGTTTATTTGGAAGGTTCATAGGCACTGACATTTGATTTTAAAAACAAGTTCAAATTGAGGAAATAGAAATTGTAACATCATATCTAGTATGCCCTGTGTAAAGCTTATCTTGTTCCACTATCTGCTAGATTTGTAGAGTAAAACCCGTCCATAAATAAGGTTTTTCTCTCAGTTAATTTGTTCAGGATTCTGTGAATGCAGGGACAAGAGAAGAAGAATGTCCTGGGATGCTAGGTGTGTTTTCACTACTATTCCCCTTATCTTGCAGTCCTGTTTTTGGCTATATATATACACAGAAATCAGAGAGGATATTTGAAGGCCAAATTCAGTGAAATGCAATGTATACAGTTAGACATTGGGACAATGCCTTTTAATAATTCAGTTGAATAACTAAGATTTTATATCTTAGTTTTTATATTCCTATTGAAGTTGATTTGAAAACAAGGATATTTCCTGCATTTCCTACATATCCATGAGTGACTGCAGGAAAAGGCATAGGGAGCAAGGGATATCATACATACCATAACATCATCACACAATAAAGTGAATTCTGTATTGTATATAATTTGCATCAACCTATATAATTTATGGTGTGTGCATGATGATGTAATGATATGCAATTGAAGTTATATATTCATTCATAAATTCAGAGGAATGTACATGTATTCTATGTACATATCTCTCTTGGATCTTTTGATTAAGAAGCTGGCAGTACCAAGTTGATCTGTTCTCATCTTGAAAAGCTAAGGAGGACTGGACCTGGATAGTACTTGGATGGGAAATCTCTGGGAAATCTTACACCTGTGGGCTAGACTATTGAATAATTAAAAAAAGAAATCTCAGGAGAAGGCAATGGTAAACTGTATCTGCATTATTGCTGGGGGAGTGGGGGGAGAGACCACAGACATGTCCACAAAGTCACCAATAGTTACATTGGAGACAAGGAAGATTTTACTTTTTAAGTTGATCAAAACAGGGATTTCAGTTATAAAAATAAAAGTATTTTTCCCTTCCTGTGCAGTTGATTCCATGGTCTGGTCTACCTAGTGGGACTAACATGCTGGCACATCCCAATTAAATGTCTGTATTCCCACAAAAAGGTTCAGTCTGTTCCTGAGTTTTCAACATAGCCTGGTAAAATCTAATGGGATTTTTAGAGCCCTTTGATTCCTGTTGAATGAATCAATACATCAGTTCCTGTCCAATGAATAGCAGTTAGTTTCATTCAAAATTCTTAATTTTAGCCTAGTCACCAATGTGTACATTGTATAGGAAGAAGCCTTAGCTCAGCAGGTGAACATGTGTTTAATATGCAAATGGTTGTAGGCTCAATTCCTGGAGCTACCCCTGTCTGAAGCCCTGGAGAGCTGCTGCAAATTAGGGTAGACACACTGAAAATAGGGGGATCTGTGGTTTACCTTGGTATTTGGTAGCTTCCTATGTTCAAAGAATAGGCAGTTGCAAGGAAAAGATCAGCCTTCCTGTGGGACTAATTATTTTATCATGTGCTTCTTCATACACCTAAAAGCAGTGGTAACTGAAAATCGTGAGATTTTCTCTAAGTATGATCTGGCTAAATGGGGCTATAAAATAGAATGTGGAAGAAAAGCCATTGTCCAAGAGTTAATGCTTTTAAGCTCTTTTTACTATGTTTCTGGAATTTTGTGAAATATGGTTTCTGCCCTTAGGTTCCATTCCTAGGCTCCATGAACGTCTCAAACCTACGCTGTGAGAGGTTTAGCCTCCAAGAAAAGCAGCATAATTATTAATTTGAAATCAAAGAATCTTAGACATTGCCAATTAGCATACTGTTCACCTTCATGGAGCGGTGGTTTGGCATGTTTCAGAGCACCATTTCTGTTTCTCTACAGCTCCTGAATAATGGAATAGCTTCCATTTCAGATCCTGACAGAGCAAATTTATTACCATCTTAGGTCAAACATTTTAGTGACCATTGCACATAATTTGCTTTAAGCTAAAGATCTGCATGCAGCATCTGTAAACACTTGAGAAAGCTGAACCTCCAAATATGCAAAATCATGTTCAGTTCTTTGGTTTTGCTTGCAATATCCCTGAAGCGCCCCCTCCCCCCATTCCTACAGCCCTCCTATTTCTTTCCCACTTAATAAACATCATGTAGGAAAACCATTTCATTTACAAACAGATTCTGCAAACAGCACCGTGGCAGGAAGTTAGTTTTTCTCCATCATATATTTTTCATTCATTGCTGTCTGTAGCCTACTTCATCTCTTTCTTTAGGAAAAAAGTCTGCTGGCAACCTGGAATCATATTCAGTTGAACATGATCACAGTGATCTGCATGACCAGTGCCAAGGGGAAGGGACACACCCTGTAGGTGCCATATAAGAAACCATCGGCACGCAAGCATGGTTCCCTAGTCTTTTCCTTTATTTATATGTAATAATCATTCTCAAATACCATCTTAATTTATTTCCTCCCTAACTAGGCTCTGATTCTTGGAATAACTTGAGGCATTTGTAAAGAAAGACAGTCAAACATTCATCCTTTTTTTCTGTTTCTGGTGATTCCACCCACCCTCATTTATCCCAGCATATTTGGATTTAGAAGCACACACCACCCCCATTCAGGTGTTCTCCTTTCAAGTACAATGAGCATGCAGCTGGGGACAGCGGGGATGACTAAAGAACGCCAAGCTAAGACCCCTCTGTCAGAAATGTGTTCACCATGAATTGGAAGTAAGGATCTGAAACAGGGAGATTTGTGTAATAAGATGGCTCCCCTGGAAAGTCAAAATGGGAAACCTACTTGAGAAAAGCAGATGTTAGACAGCTGAAATTGTTCTTCCCATTTGTAGCTGAAGATACAGCTGGGGATGGTATTAGTATATTTTCAAGAATTTCAGATATAACCCAATTGCTGTCATTAAATCAATACTGTTTTACAGCAGTAGATTTACATACTCTGAAAGTTTCTGTAAAAACATAAAAAAATGTTTCATTGTCATTAAAATACAAAGGAAGACTAACTGGAAACGGATTTCATTTGGAACACGAACTTATTCGATACTATGTGGAGTCCCAAGAATTCTGAAAAAGCCAATATCCTCCTGAAGAGTAAAATAGCATAAAGCTGTGTTAATATCCCAATAACAATGTCACGTTTAAACATTAATCACTAGAGGTTTTTTTTAATCTGTGCAAAGGACAAAGTGAACATGTGGAACTCCCAGGAAACAGAATGTTGCATCAAAAAGGAGCTGCATGGTTATAATTCTTTAGCTTTACGTTCTTCTACCTCACAACAGGTGAGGTATATTTAGCAAGGAAATTATTGAAGCATCGAGACTCATGTAAACATGCAGCAGGGAAAAAAAAATACTTTTATAGAAATATTTGCCCGTTTGCATATGGAACCCAGTTACTGTCATGAAAATGAAACACAGAGCTATTAACCCCTGGAGGATGAGATGTCCACTGAGAGAAATCAGCAATCTTCCTTTTCTTCTTCATTGTCTCTTCCATATTGTCTCTCTCTATTCCAGAGTTTCCCAAACTGTGAGGGGAGCCTCCCTTGGGGAGCTGCAAACAGAGTCCAGGGGAGGTGTGAAGAACATTTTAGTTGTACATTTGTCACAATAAGTCCACCTTTCCCAAAGTTTCATGGCATTGCTTTCATTGTGCATTTGTGTTCATTGTGGTGTTTGGATTCCTAGGGGAGGTGTGTACATTGAGATTACACTAAAGGGTGGTGTGATGGCAGAAAAATTAGGAATCCCTGGTCTAATCAGTTTTCACTTGTACCCTGAAATATGACAGCCTGGGAGCTCAATTTTTTTTTCTTCTTTAATTGTGCACATGTGCTACACCAGGCCCATAGTAAACACTGTCATTAGGCAGTGAAATTATCGCCATAGGTGGAGAATGCTGGTATGAATGCAAGTGTGCAAGTGCACAGGCATGGGTACACCTGTGTATAGTGGCAGCAATTGCTAGTGTTCTTTCTAGAGCAGTGTTTTTCAACCTTGACAACTTTAAGATGTGTGGACTTCAACTCCTAGAATTCCCTGGCCAGCAGAGTTTCATTGGCTGGTGTCCTTTGTTGTGTGGCAGAGCAGTGTGTCCTGTTTGAGCTCATTACAGGGTGCTAGAAGGACTCTATTTTAATCCAATGGCAAAATAAAATTCAATGGCCAGTCCAATAGGAGGAGGAGAGAGGGTTACAATGCCTTTGGCAATCCTATTGAAGCCTTTACCCCTAGTTTAAAGGTCAAAATGTAGATTTTTAGATCCTGGGTATCCTATGGCTACATATATGATGCATGCCTATTGATCCCTGGTTCTGTGCAAGGGCATTCTGAGCAAGCTCAGAGTTTGATTAATTTTTTATTTGCTCTTTGATTATCTGCTGGAACTTGAATATACATTCCACGTGATCCAGTACTTAGTCTAAAATTATTTAGGGATTACTGACATTGTGGCCATTTGTAATGAAATGTGACACCACTCCACTGACAAAAGGGGGAAGAGAATAATTAAACTGAATCGGGCATAAGAAGATATATTAAGGGATATATCCCTTTGTGGGGATTACATGCAAACTTAAATTTAAAGTGATAAGAATATTGGTTTGTGATGGAAGGATAGCTTTTAAAGCAGTTGCTGGGAAATCATTCTAGTCCTGCTCCATCCTCCTCTTTGTTTTCCCTAAATTAATGTCTTTAAACTGAAAAAGAAGAAAGAAATGCCATTATTATAAGACATGTTGGTTTTGCAGAGGAAGGGATGGATGGATGGGGTGATTTAACTATTGAACCATGACGGTAGTGAGATGGGTCTGTATGACTTCCTTGTCTGTGAACTACAGTGAAGGTCAAGGGGTTATTGCTACATGGAGGTCAAGTGAAAAATTAATGTGCAGGGAGTTCTGCTATCCAGCTTGATGTTTTTCCCCAGTTTTTCAGCAATGAACAATCAGTCATCATTAAATCTATTGAAGGGCAAGAGATGAAGGAGTGGAAGAGAAGAAGATGACAATGAACAAACAGAAGAACCTGTATGGGATTTTCAGTGAATGTTGGCTGAAAACAAAAACAGGAAAGTAAATGGTTCTAACTATTCCTCCAAAGATGATTTGTCTGGGTGACCTTTAAATAAATGAAGACCCTTTAATTTCATACCAATCAACATAGAATAGTGTAGGGACTGGCAACATGACTGCAGGATCAGACGAGCCCACTGATTCCTCCTTTTGTGTCTTCCAGTTCCCTGCTGTTCCAGCAGAAATTTTTACAAATATTCTGTTTTTGTTCTGTTTTTGTTTTTTTTTTAAGGGAAAGGGAAGCTGGCATGCTGCCAAGTGCCAGCCTCAAAATCCCCTGTATTCCCAATGCCTAAGAACCACACTTAAGCCTCATAGCTCTCTTAGGAAGCACAGGGCTGCAGTGCAGTTTTTGTTCGGATCCATGCAAACCTGCTTTCTCCTCGAAAACAGGTAAGGTTGAAGGGAGGACCTTGGTAGGGTATAACAATGTCATCATTTCCAGACTTTAATCAAAGCATTATAGATTTTTGGTTGAGAAATATTTTGTTGAGAAACAGAACCTAACATTCAGGAACTAGGAAGCAGCTGTAGGTTAACAGACTTAGTACTTGGCCATCTACACAAACTTTCAAACGTGTCCACAGGCTGAAAAGGCTGTTTCATCTCAGTCAGTAGTGCTGATGGCTTATACAAAAGCATTGGACTCTAACTTGCACATCCATATGATAGGAACACAGGCTCTTATTTTCTATATTTGTATTGTTACCCAATTCTTACCAACAGCATTCAACATTGTATTCTGGAAGACAATCTCTAGACAATTCAGTCTGTATGGCTAACATGTACTGTATATAAGAATTGAAACTATTCTAAAATGCATTTTCTGCCTATTAAGGACAACGTTGGAATGGATATATTCATATGTAATTTAAAGCAGAGGTAGAGGGTTGTTGTTGTTTTTTACTGACCACTACTATACATATTTATCAGTACTGACAGCTAAAGTAGGTGGGACCATATAACACAAATAGATACACCCATGATTTTCTGGGGTTTTCCTTATTTTTAATACAATATCCAGTTATTGTCATGTTTTAAGCCTGTACTAAAACTAAAAGAACCCTGTACAGGAAATTCTCAGTGGGCTGTTTGTGAATTCCTGTGGCGCTGTCCTGAGAGATCCCAGGTATTATCAAAAAATGCCCCAGATGGCACCTTGTTTGAGGACTGTATGCAACCCACAGCCCACACATTGCTCAGTCTTGTTTTAACCTGTGCTTGTTTCAGATTTAACAATACATTGCTAGGTGTGCCTTTCCAAAGAGGATCACATACAGATGATAGAGTTTTCTGAAAATTCCACAGGAAATGTGTACATTTTAAACAATAACATAATTGCTGGTTGTTTAAATGTGGCCAAATAATGTGTGACAAATTAATAGTAAGTCTTACACTGACATCGATTGGGATTTAGTTATTTGAATTAACATTGACAGCAAAGTTTAAAACTCATCAGGATTGAATTACTGTAATATAACTGATGTCCTTTGGAACATCCAAGACTTTCTGCTATGTTCTTGGCAACCACAAATCTCAGCTTTTTAAACTGATTTCCTGAGTTTCATGTATTATTTTAGAATTAGGTGTCCAAGATATTTTTGTACTTAAGATGAAATGAAACTTATCTACCTTGTTCCAAATGTGTGGGTGGTTAGTAACTTAATATTTGCACATTTAGTGGGATGTTCAGATGCAACCCTTACCAGTATATAAAGCCAAAGAAGGCACTATTACAGATATATTTAACAGCCAACAGCATAATGTACACACTTGATCTACAAGAGCATTCATATGATGGATCAGTTTCAATTGCTTTTTTCACTTAAGTAGATGTTTTATGTGACCATAGGACCTGCAAACACTGAACCTATTACAAAATACCTACCCCAACACAAAAAGGTAGAAATTATACAAAGGAGATATCTATGCTATGCTATGTCCAACGTGGACATCCAATTCACAGTAACATTACTGTATTCTGAAATGGAAGAGGACCATATTTCCTTCTCCTCCATATAGAGCAGTGTTTCTCAACCTTGGCAGCCTTAAGATATGTGGACTTTGTATAGCCCAAAGAAACTGAATTTCCATGCTGCAGAACTAAATAAAATATTGCTATAACAGGCCCCTTTTTATTGCTTAAAATGTATGGTGCAACAATATCTACAAAGTCTTTGATCAAGAGGAAACTTAACAGGAAATAAATCTCACTGGACTTTATTCTTAATCAATGCATATTAAAAATGTATGTATCATTTCCAAATCAGGAAAAACTGATTTTTCGATATTTTGAGTAACTAAAATATAGCATAAACAGAAAATAACTAAAACGGCCATTTTATTAAATGGCGTGGGAGAATGAAAACATATGCTCCAAAAGAACAGTGAAATTGGTGCCGGGCATATGTCACTGCAAAGAGTATTCTAGAGTTGGGAAACTATCACAGAAAAGGCCTGCTCCTGGATAGCCTTTTGTCACATCCCAGTATAGGAAAGCACCAAAGCAGAGCCTTTGAAGATAACCTTAGGGCATTTATCAGAAATGGGGAGCATGTGCTTCAAATCCTGTGGTCCCAAGCTATAAAGAGCTTTATAGGTTTTATATCAGCACCTTGAAGTGGGATGAGAAACAATATTGGAGCTAGTGAAGAGCATATAAAACTGGCATAATACAGTCATAATACCCAGTTTGTATTATTCCTCTTGCTGCAACATTCTGTGCTAACTGCACTTTTAAGTCCATCTTCAAGGGCAGTCCCAAATGTAATACCTTGCAGTACTCTAAATAAGACATTACTAAGACTATTGTAGTGAAGCTACCTCTGCTCAAGATGATTCCATAAAGATGTTAGACAGTATAGGGGATAATGAAATAGGATCTTGTAGATTCATAAAACAATATATAATATAAATTAACAGAATAGTAACTAATAAAAGCAAAGACCAAACACAAAAATTAAAATCAATCTCACGGAATAACAAGTAAAACACCCACTAAGGAATGAATGCATGTTTAGAGCTCAGATGGGACCATTGATGGGACCAATGTATTCCAGCTTATAATGAATTTCGTAAGTGTGGTGCTAGTGATTAAAAAGTTCTTTCTCTGGGAACATCTGGGGGAGGGTGGGCAAATTATGAGATGTGCATCATAAAACTGTGCTACAAACTCAGCCCCTTTCATTCTTGCATTGCAGTATCGTACATACATACATAAAGGTCAGAATTGGAAAGGTCATGATGCACACTTTTGTCCTTTTGACAAAATGCCAGCTTGCTGCAGATGGCCCCGCCTACCCCTTTTACCCATTATTCTGATTATTCTTAAAGGTGATCGAACAAGAAAAGCCTTGCTCAAGGATCACACAGTGATGGAAGATTAGTGTGGATGAATGTGGCTCCAAACCATTTATGACTTTCAAGATGAACTTCAGTACTTAAAATTGTGCTTGGAAATTCAACATCAGCTAAAGCAGCAGTTTTTTCTTCATTCTCTTCAAAGAGATCCCTACTTAGCAGACATTATAGTAATCTAGGTTGAACCAAAGTAGTCTATGGTTCATCTCCATATTTAGAATGACCACTGCTGATTGTATTGGTTAAAATAACTCCTGGCCATTGCCACAATCAGAGCAAACTGATGCCAAAAGAACTCCAGATGGTTTGTTAAAGTGCTCAGAACCATAGAAACAAGAAGGAATTTTGTAGCATACCACAAGTCAACATCCCTGGGGTACAACCGAGGACTTCTATCTTCTGAGACTATCCTTCTGAAGCAACCAGCAACCCTCCTAGACCCAACCCAAGCAAGACTTTCAAAAGGAAATCACAACTAATGGGAAACTGCTGAAAAGAATAAAAGAATGAATGTGTTTGTGGTCCATGATGTAAACAAAGGTGTTTTCTATCCTACAGCCATCCTGAAACTAAATTAAAACTGATCTAAATAATCAGTGTTACCAAAAAACATCAATTGAAGTAAATATTTTATTTATATATTTATTTGTCTGCCGCATTTTTCCACTGCCCATCTCACCAATGACTCTGGGCAGTTTACAGGTGAATTAAAAACATTAAAAAAAATAAATATCAATTAAAAGAGATAAATTATAAAATATACCTTCAGCAAAGGATTGTTACCTTGTCGTGGTGCTGGAGCTTGAGCACCTCAATGATGCCATGAGCTAAACCGTGAAGGGCCACCCAAGACGGGAAGGTCATGACAGAGAGGTCAGACTAAATGCGATCCCTGGGGAAGGTAATGGCAACCCACCCCAGTATTCTTGCCGTGAAAACTAAATGGATCAGTACAACCAGAGATATGTCGGTATACCATCGGAAGATGAGACTCCCAGGTCGGAAGATGGTCAAAATGCTACTGGGGAGGAACAGAGGATGAGTTCAACTAGCCCCAGACGTGATGACGCAGCTAGCTCAAAGCCGAAAGGACGGCTAGTGGCCGATGGTGCTCGTGGTGAACGGTGAATCCGATGTTCTAAGGATCAACACACCATTGGAACCTGGAATGGAAGATCTATGAGCCAGGGCAAATTGGATGTGGTTATTGGTGAGATGTCAAGATTAAAGATAGACATTCTGGGCATCAGTGAACTGAAATGGACTGGAATGGGCCACTTCACATCAAATGACCACCAGATCTACTACTGTGGACAAGAGGACCACAGAAGAAATGGAGTAGCCTTCATAATTAATAGTAAAGTGGCGAAAGCAGTGCTTGGATACAACCCAAAAAATGACAGAATGATCTCAATTCAAATTCAGGGCAAGCCATCTAACATCACAGTGATCCAAATATACACCCCAACCACAAGTGCTGAAGAAGCTGAAGTAGAGCAGTTCTATGAGGATCTGCAGCACCTACTGGACAACACGCCTAAAAGAGATGTTATTTTCATCACAGGAGACTGGAATGCTAAGGTGGGCAGTCAAATGACACCTCGAATTACAGGTAAGTATGGCCTGGGAGAACAAAATGAAGCAGGACATAGGCTGATAGAATTTTGCCAAGACAATTCACTCTGCATAATAAACACTCTTCCAACAACCTAAGAGATGGCTTTATACATGGACTTCCCCAGATGGACAACACCGAAATCAGATTGACTACATCCTTTACAGCCAAAGGTGGCGGACATCTAAACAGTCGGTAAAAACATGTTCTGGAGCTGACTGTAGTTCCGATCACAAACCTCTTACTGCACAATTTAGGATCAGACTAAAGAGATTAGGGAAGACCCACAGATCAGCTAGATATGAGCTCACTAATATTCCTAAGGAATATGCAGTGGAGGTGAAGAATCGATTTAAGGGACTGGACTTAGTAGATAGGGTCCCGGAAGAACTATGGACAGAAGTTCCCAACATGGTTCAGGAGGCGGCAACAAAATACATCCCAAAGAAAGAGAAAACCAAGAAGGCAAAATGGCTGTCTGCTGAGACACTAGAAGTAGCCCAAGAAAGAAGGAAAGCAAAAGGCAACAGTGATAGGGGGAGATATGCCCAATTAAATGCAAAATTCCAGAGGTTAGCCAGAAGAGATAAGGAATTATTTTTAAACAAGCAATGCGCAGAAGTGGAAGAAGACAATAGAATAGGAAGGACAAGAGACCTCTTCCAGAAAATTAGGAACATCGGAGGTAAATTCCAGGCAAAAATGGGTATGATCAAAAACAAAGATGGCAAGGACCTAACAGAAGAAGAAGAGATCAAGAAAAGGTGGCAAGAATATACAGAAGACCTGTATAGGAAGGATAACAATATCGGGGATAGCTTTGACGGTGTGGTCAGTGAGCTAGAGCCAGACATCCTGAAGAGTGAGGTTGAGTGGGCCTTAAGAAGCATTGCTAATAACAAGGCAGCAGGAGACGACGGCATCCCAGCTGAACTGTTCAAAATCTTGCAAGATGATGCTGTCAAGGTAATGCTTGCTATATGCCAGCAAATTTGGAAAACACAAGAATGGCCATCAGATTGGAAAAAATCAACTTATATCCCCAAACCAAAAAAGGGGAACACTAAAGAATGTTCAAACTATCGAACAGTGGCACTCATTTCACATGCCAGTAAGGTAATGCTCAAGATCCTGCAAGGTAGACTTCAGCAGTTCATGGAGCGAGAATTGCCAGATGTACAAGCTGGGTTTAGAAAAGGCAGAGGAACTAGAGACCAAATTGCCAATATCCGCTGGATAATGGAAAAGCCCAGGGAGTTTCAGAAAAACATCTATTTCTGTTTTATTGACTATTCTAAAGCCTTTGACTGTGTGGACCATAACAAATTGTGGCAAGTTCTTAGTGGTATGGGGATACCAAGTCATCTTGTATGCCTCCTGAAGAATCTGTATAACGACCAAGTAGCAACAGTAAGAACAGACCACGGAACAACGGACTGGTTTAAGATTGGGAAAGGAGTACAGCAGGGCTGTATACTCTCACCCTACCTATTCAACTTGTATGCAGAACACATTATGCAACAAGCTGGGCTTGAGGAATCCAAGGCTGGAGTTAAAATCTCTGGAAGAAACATTAACAATCTCAGATATGCAGATGATACCACTTTGATGGCTGAAAGTGAAGAGGAACTGAGGAGCCTTATGATGAAGGTGAAAGAAGAAAGTGCAAAAGCTGACTTGCAGCTAAACCTCAAAAAAACCAAGATTATGGCAACCAGCTTGATTGATAACTGGCAAATAGAGGGAGAAAATGTAGAAGCAGTGAAAGACTTTGTATTCCTAGGTGCAAAGATTACTGTAGATGCTGACTGCAGTCAGGAAATCAGAAGACGCTTAATCCTTGGGAGAAGAGCAATGACAAATCTCGATAAAATAGTTAAGAGCAGAGACATCACACTGACAACAAAGGCCCGCATAGTTAAAGCAATGGTATTCCCCATAGTGACATATGGCTGTGAGAGCTGGACCATAAGGAAGGCTGAGAGAAGGAAGATCGATGCTTTTGAACTGTGGTGTTGGAGGAAAATTCTGAGAGTGCCTTGGACTGCCAGAAGATCAAACCAGTCCATCCTCCAGGAAATAAAGCCAGACTGCTCACTTGAGGGAATGATATTAAAGGCAAAACTGAAATACTTTGGCCACATAATGAGAAGACAGGACAGCCTGGAGAAGATGTTGATGCTAGGGAGAGTGGAAGGCAAAAGGAAGAGGGGCCGACCAAGGGCAAGACGGATGGATGATATTCTAGAGGTGATGGACTTGTCCCTGGGGGAGCTGGGGGTGTTGACGACCGACAGGAAGCTCTGGCGTGGGCTGGTCCATGAAGTCATGAAGAGTCGGAAGCGACTAAACGAATAAACAACAACAAACAAAAACATACGTTTGCAGAGGTAACTGTCAACCATCGATTGATAACCTTAACCCTCACCCATTTGGCAGCAAAAAAAGTGTGAGTCAGCCAAAATAAGTGGATGTAATCGATGTAAGGAACGAGAGCCAAGTTATTCAATTTGTCAGTGAAAAGCTACCATTTTATACATTTTCACATATATAATTGAATTCAGGACTTTACACACATATTAAAACTGTTATGTTTAAATGCTAATAGCTTTTAGATATTCTAATGAAAGAAACAGATTCATTTTAAAAGTTCTAATTTCCAGGTCTTTAAATATATCACATCAGGTTCAAAATGTCCCATTATGTTTAAATATGTCTATGATCGGAAAGCATTTGTCTGCGCCCATAGCCAGAGATCTCTATATATTCCACTTACATATTAGAAATGTTGCCAACATTATTCAAGTTATGAACCAAAGAAAGTAAACGCCCATAGGACATATTTTTATAAGCATAACTTATTTTATTTTACAAAACCTATACTGCATTTTACAGTTCTGCATAATTTAGATTTTCCTAGTCATGGGATGGAGAGATGAATGATGAAGAATGATGGGATGAATGATGTAGTCTCCATCTGCCAAGATTATAGTATGCCATACATTCTAGAAACTTACCTATATTTTAATGGAGGTTGAAGAACCTCAGGCAACTAATTTCTACTTGAAATTCAGCGTTCTGTGACTTTTCTTTCTCTTTGTACAGTCCTGCAAAGTTTTATCAATAACAATATTCATACATATTTGGATAAGTGTCCAACACACCTTTTGATCTGATCTATATGTAGATCAAGCTAGTAATAGAAGACCTGTTGTTTTGTTTTTGTTTAGCAACATATTGCTTAATATTTGGATCCAGATGCAAGACATTCAGTTGCATGTCACATTCCTTGTGAATCAACACTGCCTCCTTTTTAATGATACTCCAGTTGGAACTGCCAGACCTTCTTTGCCCCCATTTTGTATCTGGATTTTGCTGTTACTCTTTTCAATGGCATATTGTGTATAAAGATTGGAATGGCTGCTAACATCACAGTATATCTGAAGACACTTTACCTTGCCATGGCCCAGAAGGGACATGCTTTCTGTCTCTCTGACTTACTGTACATCCATCTGCACCAGTGTTTCTCAGCCTTGGCCACTTGAAGATGTGTGGACTTCAACATTTTTTCTGCTCTTCCTTATAGAAACTGCTTGGATTTTGTTGTTTTTCTGTATATTGAGGTAAGGATATGGAGGGGAAACAAGTGGTTTATTTTGTTACTCTTTGCATGGGTAAGGGGGTAAGGGAATTTACTGCAGGACTTAATGGCAGTGGGGTTTTTTGTTTTTGTTTTGCTTACTCTAGGCATTTGGCTTGAGGACAAGTATGGGTTATGATCAAACTGCTTTTGGTTGGATGATTGGGGTTTTAAAGTGGTGGTAATATAAAAGTGCATTAAATTACTACACTTTTTTAAATATCTTCACAGAGTAGCTGTGAGAATAATTCTTCCCCTTCATGCTGCTTGCCCTGGAAATCAAAACACAGAAACATGTGGTTTGGGGATTTGTTCTCTTAACCCCGCAAAAAATTGGCTGCAAGAATTGGAAAGAAAAATTCAAGGAAATTCTCCTAAGCAGTGGTGTGTGTGTGCGTGCATACGCACATGCCAGTTTGATGTAATGATTAAGGCAACAGGCTAGAAACTACGAGACCATGAATTCTAGTCCTATCTTAGTCACAAAGCCAGCTGGGTGACCTTGGGCCTGTCCCTCTCTCTCAGCCCTAGGAAGGAGGCAATAGCAAACCACTTCTGAAATCTTGCCAAGAAAACTGCGGGGACTTGTCCAGGCAGTCCCCAGGAGTCAACACTGACTCAAGGCCACAAAAAACAAACAAAATCAAAAGGTAAGAACAGTTAACAATGATAGTAACAGCAGCAGTCTTAATCCAGTCATTTCATTGATCTACGTGAGATACTCCTCAGCCATAGCAGCAGGCAGCCCGCCCAAGAAACCCTGCTCATCAGCCCTCAAAAGGTTCCATGCACCCTAATGATGCTTGCCTTTGGATTGTAATTTTCCGCCTTCTACAAGATTACCTTAGCACATCTGGTAAAAATTAGATAAACCGATTAGTTCTGGTTCTGT
Organism: Candoia aspera; assembly: GCF_035149785.1. NCBI lineage: Eukaryota > Metazoa > Chordata > Lepidosauria > Squamata > Candoiidae > Candoia > Candoia aspera. The sequence goes on from NC_086153.1 coordinate 102,947,579, forward strand.
TTTCAGTTAATTTTGCCAAGCCTCTGCCTTCCCTGGCTTCTCCACTGCAGAGCAGAGACATAAATTTCCAAGAGGAATAAGCATTCTCATTTACTGGCATGGGTTAGTGATAGTACAGCTTGTGTCAAGAGTAATTAGATACCAAGAAATCCAGGTTCACAATGTGTGACAATAGAACTGTATGCCAATGATGTGTTTCTCTGCTGAGAGGACCCCTTGGCCAGTGAAAGAAATCTCACTTGAACCACACCTATACGTTACTTGTAGCTGTAAGGAAAATGTAATCGGCCTACCCCCAGCGACATTTCCTTCACATTATGCTAGGTGTAATTAATTCTGAAGTTTATTTTTAAAAAGCTGCCTATCGCTGCAAATGTGTGCTTTCTAATTCTTAGGCTGTTTTTCCCTTGGAAAAAAAAATGGGTCAGCAAAGAACCTCGTTCATCAAAGATTGAAGTTCCATGTAACTCTTTGTGGCCCAGTGAGCTACTTTGTCCTTTTGGTTCTGAAGGTGCTCAGATGGGCTTCTGAATGGCTCACAAGTGAAGGAGGCAGCAATGATTATGATTATGGTGATTTATTCATTGATTACCAAATGTACATTCTTTTCTGTTTATTCCGATTCTCAGAGGGGCTTGCAACATGAAAACATTCAGAGTACACAACATAATAAAACTGATGCAGTGAGAAAAAATATGAAAACTAAACTATAATCAATTATTTATGTTATGGATTAGTTGATGTGCTGTCACAGAGCCCCAATTCAGCCATTCCCACTTCAGTTAAAGGCGCAAACAGCCACTGTAACACAGATGGGACCTGGTCAGCAAATTTTTCTGCCCCTCCTCCATTCAGCCCACTTCTTCATCAGGTAATGCCAGTTATGAGATCATCACTTTCTTTTGTTCACAGATGGGCAAGCCAGATAAGGATATGAAAGGGATATTAAGGGCACCCACCTTGCATGTACATAGATTTACATGTTTGCACCAGGTGGAGTGGATGGTTGGGAGATGTATTTACTGTATATTTAATATGGACAAAGAGAGTCTTTGGGAATTTCAGAGGTGGGGAGTCGCTGCAGTAAAAGCCCTGTTATTTGTAAATTCACATGCTTTGGCTAAATAAAGTTCTGAGAGGGGGTTTCTGCAGAAGATCTTAGGATCCTTACAGGGCCATCTGGGAAGATCTGTGCCTCAGGTGCTTGGGTCCGGAGCTGCTTAGGGCTTTAAAGGCACACAAATACATCTTGAACTTAATGAGAAAGCAAATAGGCAACCAATCTGATTCTTTCATAATGTGTGGTGGGCAGACCTTTAGTGAAATGGTCAGGTATCTGCACTAACTAGAGCTCAGATGGGCTTAAAAAAAACAATATACAAAACGTTGCAGTAGTTCAACCTGAAACATACTAGACTGTCAGTCCCCCTGGCTAGTCTATCCTAGTCTAGGAATGACTTTAGTTGGTGAAATAGTTGAACTTGATAAATCTATGAAGTCATCTAGATTTCAAGTGACAATGGTGGATTAAAGATTATCCCCCAAACTAAGTCTTGGAGGCTGAGTGCTCATCCATCAAGAACAGGCTGAAAAATAATTTCCTGGACCAAATAGCCCTACTCACAGAGACTCACATTTCATTTTCTGGCCCTAGTCCAGCCCATTATGATCAGGGTTGAAGGAGCCTGGGCAAGATGCCCTCAGGGAGTGAAGAGGCAGGGACATTCCTAGGAAGCCCACTTCTCAGTTTATTCCATCTTGATATTTTCCCCTTTTGATTCCTCCCCCTCCCCCCTTTTCTCTCTCTATTCCTCCTCTCTCCTATTCTTACCAGAGAGTGAGCTTTCTCTCTTTCCTTGCACTTTTGCAAGAGTTAGGAAAATGCAGAGAAAACCAATCTATACAGTCACAATCTTCATTTCCCCAGAGGGGAGAAAAAGAAGTGATAGAAGGGTGTGGGACAAACTGCCTGTTGAATTTGGGGGCCATCCAAAGTGGTAGCCCTTGGCAGAAGCATTCACAGGATCTCCTGCTTTAATCAAAACAATAAAGATAGTCTCATAATATCACAATGCAATGTAGCAACAGAATGCAAAAGGGGTAGACCTTGCATCACATCAGCACAAGACTGCTTTCATCATTCATCTTCTCCCATCCCCTTGTAGATGTCAGTGGTCTTTGGATTTGTACCTGGTGCTTGGCCCCTAGCTGCAGAACTGCCCGCACAGGCCATCTGACACAGATAACAGAAAAAAAATTGAGTTGGCTGTGTAAACACAACATCCATTGAATTGACTGAAGGAAATGTTCCTTCAGGTTAAATGATCGAACCCTTCATCACCTAATCATATCCAAGGTTGAAATAACTTAAAAGGTTCTTGCTTTGAGAGATAGATCAGGGTGGTTTTTCTGAATGCCTAAATGATGGTAAACAAGTCCAGGATTGTTGAGTCCTTGCTGTTCATGTCAACTCATCTCTTTAATTTATGGTTATGCATTTATTTTCTAAGCATAAGCTTAGCTAGGCATCTTTTTTTATCCCTAAATATTTCACTCAGAGTTTTTGTGCATTACATACTGGTATATTCTGGATATATGCCCAGCTTTCAAGGGTCAATCTGATTGGCTATACATGCTCAGTGGTTCTAACTCTGTACAATGGGTACTGTTAGTACCAAAACAATGTATTTAAATGTACTTGCAGTCCTGTATTCATTTGAATTAAACTGAATTACTTCTGAATAGAGATCCATATGATTGTACAGTAAGACCATTGTAATAATTAGGCACTCTTAGTTTTCTTAAATTACTAACATTTTCCTGAAGTTTTATTTAAGAGCTCAAACAGGAGGCTTCTAGAATACCTGATGTTTTAGAGTGAAATTTCATGGCCAGCTATTGAATCACACATATTATTAGGAATGCCACACTGCTCATTTTAACAGCTTGCTCAGAACTTTAACATATAATTTAGTCCAGCAGTGACTAGTAGGCATGATTCTTACTCACACCCAGGAATGAGTCAAGATATATCCACTGTATTAAACTCAGGGGATCACTTTATAAACTATTCAAAGGGAGACCTGCAATAAGCTAACTCTGAACTTCAGTGCCAGTAAGCATCTAAGCTGAGACAGCAATTCCATTACAACCACAGGAGGTTAGTTGAATCTAGATCTGAATCTGAGATCACTTAGGCCACCATTCCTGTCTAAGGCAACAAGGTATTGAGATGCCTGCTAGAATTATCATTCTTCAGGCCCTGGATGGAAGGCAGGCCTGTCTGTTTCCCAGATTCCAAAGCCACAAAGGACTAGTCTGGGGAACCTTAGCTTCCAGTGCTACAGGATCCTCACTAACAATCATGTTATGGTTAGGCATGCTGACCTGCTAGATCACCAAAAAAGTACTGATTTTTAGCAATGTAACGTACACATGTACAGACACTGCTTCTCAGATTCACAGAATAATTTGAACAGAATGATTTTTTTTAAAAAAAATAATTTACTGAGCATGAACTAAATGATGGGGATCAGACAGCATAATAGAATTATTGTAATGTTATTTCTGAAGGTCAGGAAGGAAGAGAGTAAAGAAGCTTCGGGGAGCAAATGTCATAGGTATCACTATATTTGTATATATACCAATATGCAAATCTTCTTTTGTATATTTACCAAGACACTGCAGACAATTATGGGCTGTCTAGCAGAGCACCCCACCAAAGCTCTTCCAGGAGTTCCTAGAGCGAAACTATATAGTACAATGGCTGAACACTAGCCAACACTGTTTTGCCTACAGTCACAATCAATCCCCTTCTAACCCCAAAAGCAGGGCTGCAGAGGTTGAAAAGTACTTTGCAACTGTGAATCTGGTCTTCCCAGATGATCTTTTCCTCTCTGATGCCTGAATCTATGCTATTTTGTTTGTTAGCTCATATTTAACCTGTCACAGTTTAGGGGATTTGAGGAGTTCATTCAGTTCATAATCAGATATAAATTATTTGGATCTGCATCTCTTGAAGAAGTATGCAGATTACAATGTATTTATCCTGCAGGTTCACATTTACGACAAGGCCACTGAGGCCCTGAAAGAGAGGTGACATAATGAAATAGTAGTGTCCTTATTGCTTCACACAATATCCTGGGAGAATAGCATGCCAGAAAAAATGGCACATGTATGAGTGCTTGGATAGGAATTTAAGAGTTATCAAGAGCCAGGACGGATTTATTGTGAACAAGCCATGCTAGACAATCTTATCTCCTTTTTTACAAAGTTATTAGCATAATAGACTGGGGGAATGCTGTGGACATAACGTACCTTTGACCTCAGCAAAGCATTTGACAAAGACTCCCACGGTATACTCATTCATAAAATGGTAATATATTAGATGATATAATTGTTAGATGAATTCATAATACCTAGAGAGTACTCATAAATGTTTCCACATAACCTTGAGTGGAATGTTACAGGCCTCTGACCTTGGCTCTGTGCTGTTCACATTTTTTATTAATGACCTGAATGAAAAATTAAGGGGATGTTTATCAGATCTGCAGATGACACAAAATGATGAGGTGTGGCTAACACTTTAGAAGAAAAAGTAAAGATTAAAAAAATATCTAGATTGGTTTGAGCTGTGGACCTAAACAAACAGAAATTTAACAGGGAGAAATATAAAATCCTGCAGCTGGAGAAAAAAATGAAGGCCACAAGTCCAGTATCGGATAGGGGAAATCCGACTTCCAATAGTATATGTGCAAAAAAGCTGAGTGTTCTAGTAGATCAAAACTTTAATATGAATCAATATGATGCAGGCAAATGCCGTTTTGTGATGTATTGACAGGTCCATAGAATCCAGATCACAGAAAGTAATTATCCCATTTGCCTTGGTTCTGGGCATCGCCATCTAAAACAGGCATTGATAAACTGGAGCAAATTTGGAGGAGGACTACTAAAATGGAGGGAGACTGGAAACCCAGTCCAGTGAGGATAGAGAAGAAATATGTATCGATTAAATACAGAATACATATTAATCTAAAACAAAAGTACATAACTTCTCTTGGTTAGATGGTTGCATGGCATATCAAGAGCCACACAACCTATTTTTCTGGGGAGATATCTTAGCCTCTGCAACTGTTAATGCAGCTAAACTGTCACTTCACCTTCCAAAATTCAAAAATGCAAAATCAAGCTAAAATATATGGGGCCACCATTAGGGAGACTATAAAATGGATGCTGGAAAGCCACATAATGCTTTTTGGGCTCCTGGTCTAACATGAAAATATCTATATATTTGTGGGAACCTATGGTAAGGATGTTGCCTTTAGGAAAACAGCATTTCTTTTGCCATTTTATTCCTCTTGCAACATCCCTAGCTCAAATATTAGGCTAAGTCAATTGCTATTACATTTTTATTTTCATTTTCACCACTTGTTCTACATGCCTGGTCAAATTACTGTCTCTCCCTTTCTTCAGAGCCTGGCTTAGCCACCCGTGACTGAAGGCCACCCTGGTGGGCTCAAGTTAAAGGACATCATGTTTCTGGGTTAACATCCCACTGAGGCAAACATCCAGAGTCAGTTCTTCTCTAGGCTTCTGTAGATGATTTGCCTCTGTTCCAGAACAGAAAATTAAAGTAAAGAAAAAAGAAGAAGAAGAAGAAGAAGAAGAAGAAGAAGAAGAAGAAGAAGAAGAAGAAGAAGAAGAAGAAGAAGAAGAAGAAGAAGAAGAAGAAGAAGAAAGCGGCATGTGTATATATTCGTTTCCCTTCAAGTTTCTTGTCTCAAAACAAATAAGGTCTTTTCACTTTCTGTTGAGGCAACATGGACATTTAAAGCCCTGACCGTCTTTCTTCTGTGTTCCCCCTGAGGCAAAGATGAGCATTTCTCATTATGTCCTTTGACTTTCCTTTCTCTTTGATAAAAGTAAGTTATAAAAATAATAAGTGTTTCAGGCCATTCCACACAGCAGTTAACCTAAAAACCAGACTAATTAACAAAAGGTTTTTTTTTTTCTCCTCCCTGCCTTATTCCCCTGCCCCCAGCTTATAAGTCCCCTTCCTTCAGGGCTGTTGGAAATGGCCTTTTTGTATTGAATATCTCCAAAGCTTCCATTACACCCAATACTCACTCTCATACCACCTGGTTGTATTCATCAGAATAGGCAGGCAACTGTTTCTGGAGAGCAAAAATGTGCAATGTCACCTTCTGTTAATGACCCCTGGACACATATATTTGTCCCACTTGTGAACTATGTTTTCCATGTTATGTTGCCTCAAGTTCTCCTATTGATATGGGATGTTGTGCTTTGGTAATCTCAGCCATTCACTGGGTACTCTGCAGAGGTTGGAACATCTTTCCAACCAAGTTAGTATTTACTATGTACTCTAATAGTTTCTATACCCACTTTACCAGCAATGTTAAACTAGCATAACAGTTACAGACTTTGCCCAGCATGCAGAAGGTTGCCAACTGAAAACATGGTAGAAACAGTTTTGAAAAATAGCTGTTTTTACTATTTTTTTTCTATCTAGTTTTCTCCCTGGCGTGTGTGTGTGTGTGTGTTTGTGTGTGTGTATATATAGAGAGAGGTGCCCTGTTTTAGCATTTTTCCAGTCACCTAGGGGGGAGGGATTTTACCTCCAGCTCCAAAACAGCCCAAAGAGATAGAAAGAAGGGGAAAGTCCAGCTGTAGTTTTGTTAGCTGTATACAACCATTTTCATGAGATCTAAAATGAATGTCCTGCTTCACTGTGGAGGTAAATGAATATGCATGAACAGAGCAGAGCTGTTTGTTCAATTATATAACTATAAGTTTGGCTTCAGCATGTTTAAGCCAAGATTTGATTGTAACTATTTTTTAAAGAATGAACTATATTATTGAAGTTTAAAAAATTAAGTTGATTTAGAGAAAAAGATTTAAAAATAAAGAAATAGAGCATCAATAATAAACATAGCTTTATAGAAGTAAGTTTTTAATGGATGGAATAAATTTGGCCCTGAGAAATTCTACAAAGCTTCAATCATATCTAAATTGATATTTTGGGTGAAGACAACATTCAGTCTTAACTGAATCAATAATATTCAAGTGATGTTTCCATCCTCAAGATAGGATAGTTACCAAGCATTAACTGAATATCAACTTTTACTGCACTGCATTCGAACCACTTATATTTTTTCCAAAGTTATTACTGAATGTAGGGCACATGACCTGGAATGGACCCTAGGGAGGAATTTAAACCTGTATGGTCCAAATGAAGGACCTCCAATTGAAATATCCATGGGGGAGAATCATGTTAATGGTCTTTCCTTCTTGATTGTAGAATATCCTTGAAACATACCCTTGCTTTTTATTCCTATATAATGCAGATGACATTTTTAAATTCACAGTCTACATTGTCTCAGCTTTTTTCTCCTCTAGAGCATATACAGTACATTAGCCAGAGCAATCTCTAAAATCATAAGAACTTACCTTTTAGATGTGCTTTTGTAAAATAAGTAAGTAAAGAAGATTTTAATACTGATATGTCCCTTCCTCTAAATAAATTCATTAACATTTTAGTAAATTGAACTGTATTTTGCACCTCCTCCTCAATAACCCAACAGAACAATACTGGACAACTATCACACTGTTTCAACCTACTCATTGGGGGGAAGGTTGTAGAGAAGCTGATGGGGCAGGAGTTGTACGAAGCTCTGGAAGAAACAGATCTTTAGCTAGACTTCATGCTTGAATTCAGTATGGAGACTGCACTGGTCATTCTTGTGGAAGACCTTTGGCAATATTAGGATAGGGGAAGTGTGACCTTCTTGTTGTTGCTTAACCTCTTAGAAACTTTCAGTGCCATTGACTATGGTATCTGGTATCTTCCTGGATTGCCTCCATGGGTTGGGATTGGGTGGCCCTGTATTGCAGTGGTTCTCCTCCTCTTTGTAGGGCTTGTTCCAGTTGGTCAGGGGGAGGGGGAGGTTGAGCCAGAAGCCTCTCAAGAATGGGTGGCCACAGGGCTTGGTATTCTCTCTTCATCCATTCCACATGGAAGGGAAAGTAGCAATTTAGGCTCAATCCCAGCTTTGTATGAAGCAATAATCTGATTACAAGGAAATTCCATCTTTAGTTGGGAGGGAGGGTCATTATCTCCCATGGTTTGTAACCTGGTGATCCTTCCTGACTGGCTTCTGCTCAAGAAGTAGATGACACTTGTGGCAGGAAGGGCCACAACCCCATCTAGTGTGATAATTATGACCTATCCTGAAATTGGAGCTCCTTCTCTCAAGCACTCATAGCTAAGTCACCTCATTTTAGACTATTGCAATGTACTTTACATGGCACTGCTCTTGAAGATCACTTAGAAATTACACTGATCCAGAAAACAACAATTTCATGTAGTGATGGATATTTCATGATCTGCTCATGTGACATTGCTACTTTGAGATCAGCATGGGTTATCAGTTGGCTTCCAGTTGCAATACAAGTTGCTGATTTGCACCTTTAAAGCCTTCATGGCACCGGACCTGGATTACTTCAGGACCACCTTTTCACAATTGTTTCTGTCCATCTGATATGATCTCTTCATTCAGGGATTGTCAGCATCAGAAGCCTTGGAAGTGGTCATTTTTAATTGCCTCCTCTGTTCTTTGGAACAGCATTCCTATTGAGATCCAAATGGCCCCTACCCTGGGTTTTAGAAAGATCATTAAAACCTGACTTTTTCAGTAGGACTTAAAGTGAAGTAGTTGTGAGTTGTTTCTTCTTGTAATTTGGGGTGTTAATTGTAGTAGAGTTATTTCATCTATCTCTGGCACTAAAACTGTGTTTTTATTATGATGTTCATTCTCCATATTATATATTTTTAACTTTATTTTCATGTAACCCATTCAGAGCTGGTATTGAATGGAGTGGCATTTAAATTCTGAAAATAAATAAACGAATTAATCAAAACAGATTCTCTATTGGTACCTTGTATAAGCCCTGAGTGACTGAGTGGCCCCAAGAATCTCTAGTGTACTCTACATAATTGCCATGTTGTTGGTTGCCTTACAGAATGAGGCATTCAGAGAAAGTTGAGGAGATGGGTTGTTTTTTTTAGAAAAGTAACATGATGCTTGCAATTAAGAATGTGTTTATCTCAGTATTTTATGCTTTCTCTCAGGGAAGAGGTCTCTTGGTTATTGAGGTTATATAATGTCATATTCATCAAAATTGCTTATGTGATCACAAAGGATGACACTCTACTTCTTGATAATACTGCCTTCATCAACTTTTCTCACTAGATGCCAGGGGCTTCAGTGATGTATTTTAACTGAGGACAGATGCCTCCATGATTCCTTAACACATAGAATACAGTATTATCCCAATATAATAATCTTGCATAGTGAAACCTCTGATATCTGACTTGTGCTATATATTCTGATATGTCTAAACTAAAGATCTGCTCTACAAGGATCAGATAGAAACCTCATAGCTATAGCAAGAAGTGAACATGAATTTTGTGCTTACTTAACCTTTAAGAGAGAGAGTGTGTGTGTGTATATATATATATATACACACACAGAGAGACACGTGTGTGTGTGTATAGAGAGAGAGGCTCTTGTTCATACAAGAGCAATAAATCCCTATGCAAATATAACATTAAAATCTAGTAACTAAGTAAAATGTGAAATTAAAACAGTGATTGGGTGCAGATTAAGATGATAACAATCTGCTGATACATCAGACTGGTACATTTTTCTCCAAGTAGCTTTTCATTGCTATGAAGTCCACAGATAGGAGTCAGAAAAGGGCCAAAGCAGAGAACAAGTGCTATCTGTTAAGGCTTCTTCTACTGACTGATTGTTTTATCTCCCCAGGAGGCTTCTAAACAAACTTCATAAAAGAAAGCATTTTCTTGTTTTAGGATTATTCTTCTTTACTAAATGTAAAACATATCTCAAATTGCTGGTGTAAATCCCATAGATCTAAAAAGTAAAAACAACAGGCATAGACAAATCAATATCTAGTCCTTTACTTGACACTTTTAAAACTTTGGGTGTTCCTCCATTTCTTGTGATTGACCTAAGTAGCTGGAAATGTTTTTAGCATTTCTGCACAAAAGTGAGGTATCTGCTCAAACTTTAGCAGGATCCTTATGGAAGCAAAAGCTCTTTATGACAGAGCTGGCATGGTTTCAAATAGCTTGTAGGTAGTATTTCAGATTCTTTCCTGAGGGGGGGGAGGGGAGGGGAGGGGGAGGGAGGAAGATTATTATTTCTCCCAAAAGTATTTTTCATTAAGCATTGTGACTCCTTTCAAAGTATTCTTTGCAAAAATATGGCAATGAACCCTTAAAAATAAAGTAAACTGTTGTGTCAGGCTTATGATTGGTTGGTGTCCTTTGCACCGAAAGCCTATGTGTGTCAAAAGAAATCCTATGGAATTTGATGGCCTTTTCCTTATTTACATACAAGTTTGTGATGTAATCCTATGTAGATTTACAAGGGAATAAGTTCTCTTGAATTCAGCAAGACTTGCTTCTGAATAAACATACATTGAGCTATTATGCATTTATTCTGCTACTTACCTATATATAAGTACCAGGGCCTGAAGGAGGAACTAGAGAGGATGTGGAAAGTGAAAGCCAAAGTGTTCCCAGTGGTGGTAGGAGCACTTGGGGCTGTGACTCCCAAGCTGGGAGAGTGGCTCCCACAGATCCCAGGAGCAACATCAGAGCTCTCTGTCCAGAAGAGTGCAGTGCTAGGAACAGCTAAGATCCTGCACAAAGCCCTAAGACTCCAAGGCCTCTGGCAGAGGACCTGAGGTTGAGGAAGACACATACCACCCATAGGGGGAAGAAGGGTTTGTATGATTGTATGTATGTATGTATGTATGTAACATTTCATCACAGAATATTCAGAATTCTGCTGAATATTTTTCAGTAGACCCCAATTTCTACCAAGACTTCTTCATGGCCCCTTTCCCAAAATTCAGAATTTCCATCACACACACAATAAGGACTGACATTTGTATTTCCCACTGCTGGCTTGTTGGCAGTAGTCTCCCCCACTCCCACCCAGTTTTCTTTTGCAGTCTGCATTTTATAGCACATTACTGGAATGATTATTAATTTGTAAATAACCTAGAAAAGGCAGTGTCCTGTAAGATACTACATTCTGGAAGGGAGGCCCTTTATAAGATGCCCTCTTTTTAAAGACACATCAGTCGAACAGACAGGAGAAACCCTTGTTCAGTTTTGCTTCCAAACAATTTAATATACTCTATTATGAATTGCACTTGACCATACCCACTACAATTTTAGAGAAGAACTCAAGTGTCCTTTTTCAGCCTGCCCTTTTGACCGTGTATAGATGATGCTAGCACCTCTGTGTGCACTTTTGTTCTGTTTTTGATTGTGTTATTTTAGTTTTATCTCTATATTTTGATTGGGTTGTTTTTATTGCATATTGTATGTTGTTACCACCTTTAGCATTCTTCGTGAACAGAAATATGGGATGATGATGTTGATTTTATTTTTATACCACATTTCTTCTGAGAGGAACCCAAACCAATGTATAAAAAATGCTGTTAAAAACAATAAATAATGAAACCGTCAATCCTGAACAAATACAAAAATGATAGCAAAATGGCTTCAAAATCTTTTGAACAGGCAAATTTATAAAGAGATCCCATGTCACATGATCTGCCAACCTGAGAGAATTAGGGTGGGTTAAAAAAAAGTGTCCCTAGAAGAGCTAAGCCAGTGTGGATAGACTATACCACACCATATCACTGTAAACCCCCCAGAGTCCCCCATGAGGCAGAGATGGGCGGTGAATAAATTTATAAATAAATTTATAAATAAATAAATAAATAGTTAGCAAACACAAATTTAGCATTGGCAGTATATTTGTGGGTGTGTTCCAGCAATGATCTGTCATGTCCTCAAACACAAAGCTTCTTTATTACTCAGAAAGGAACAAGACTTGGGCCTACTCAGTTATTCCAGCTACTATACCTCTATGAAATCAGTTAGATACCCCTTTTTATTAACACCCTATGAAATCACCAGTGAAATGTGCTCCTACTTTCCATCTGACAATAGATTTTCTAGATAGATCTACAGATCTACTCTCCCTTGGAAAAACAATAAATCATTCACTGATTTCCCCTGCCCATTAAGATACCTTACTTATTTTAGGAATATTTATAAAATATAGCACATATCCAGCCAAAGGAACTGAAATTGCACTGAATTCAAAGGGTAATGTTGAAGCCTACAGTTAACTCCCCTATTTCAGTCACAGGAACACTGCTGGGCTTATTTTTTATTGAATCATGCCCTCCATTCTCCCCTCTCCCCCACCATCACTCCCCAAGGACTAGTGGCAGTGAATCAGCTGTAAAGCTGCATCATAAAATTTTCACTTCTATCCACACACAAGAAAAGAGGGCACATCTGCTTTGCAGAAACAACTTTTTTCCATTTCTGCCTATGGTCTGTTAAATCCCAGCTTCTGTAAACTCTTTCACTTCCTCAGATATACCAAATCTGGTACTGATTCATTTGAAAGCCACATTTTTGAGTTCCATCATTTATTTTATTGTCAATACCTACATTTGTTGATGGAAAGACTGACATTTCTCTCTGGAGTAGTGTCTGAATTCTGGCAAATGCTCCAATTTTTGTCTCTAAGCACTCGCAAACTTGAACTTGGCAGATCTGAAGGGCTGTGTATCAAAATATGTAAGTTTTCTGGCAAGTGTAGAGGGGAGGACCTGATAAAGTGAAAGCCAAGTTTCGAGGTTTAACTGCAGGAAGTCTTCAGAAATGCAGACAAAGAATCCCTAAGGATTCCTTTGTTTGTAAATAGCCTGCAGGTTTCTGGAATGAAAGGAAAGATGCAGATATCAGATTGATTATTAGATAATTGTGGGATGGGAATGTGAGAGTTGTTCCAGTTTGAAACTCTGACCATTTGGGATCTTACGTTTAGTTTGACCTTTCTGAAAACCTTCCTTTGATTCATTTCCTGGCAAATTCTTGGGACAACATTAGCTACCTGAAAGTTCAGCCAAAGTACCATTATATCCCAGTATCGTTTGTATAGAATATTTACTTAGTTGAGTGCCTGAACTAGAGATGGACCTGTCTGTCTGCTTGCTTTTGATAACGTTTGCATTTTATTAAGTGCAAGTTCGTTCTATCCTGCTTGCAAGTAATTCTTTTGGTAAAGTCCCCACAATATTTTCCCTCAAATATATGTCTTTTTATGGAATTTTCCTTCATCTAGCTATTTTTAATCAGAGAAATGAATCACAAAATTTAGAGAATACCAAGAGGTTTGTTTTTTTTAATCTGTTCAATCCTGTCTGATTCTCAGAGACTGCCTGGACAAGTCCCTGCAATTTTCTTGACAAGATTTTTCAGAAGTGGTTTGCCATTGCCTGCTTCCTAGGGCTAAGAGAGAGGGACTGGCCCAAGGTACCCCAGCTGGCTTTGTGCCTAAGGCGGGACTAGAACTCACGGTCTCCCTGTTTCTAGCCTGATGCCTTCACCAATACACCAAACTGGCTCTCAAGAGATTATTAAGAAATGACAATTTGGCAATTAAATTTCAAACCCATTAAATTTCTCCCCTTTTTTAACGGAAGTCTTCAATGCACATTTCCCTTGCTTCCTTCCTCTCTTCCCCCAGTAGCAGCTAGGGGAAGATGGGAAGTAGACATCATAACACCAGTAAACTGCACCAGATATTACTCATGGGGAAGAAGTTGCAAATCACGTGGATACTGTTTTCAGTCACAGCCATATCCAGGCAAGATGCTGAGTTAGAGGTTTCCTGAATGGTTTGTTGTTAAGGTTATGCAAGGACTGACCACAAAACTGAGCTTGAACTCAAGTCAGAGCTTTGGAAAATAGCCACTGACTGGTATCATTTCAGAAGCTGTTTGCTTTTTAATTTGAAGTGAGATTTGTATCACCCATTGATTAGCACGAGAAAATTATAAATGCCTGCAACGATGTAGGTTTTCAGTGGAATGGAATGAAATTTGCAGGAACATTAGACAATTATGAGGGGATAAGGACTCCCTCCCTCAAAACAAGTATTGCTGCTTTCCCCCATTATGGATCCATGATGAAGTCCAAACAGCATCATCTACACAACATGCTTAGGAGAAACCCACACTTTGTAAGAAAGCAAAACTTTTCTAGGAATTAAATATAAGGGAGGAAGAACCCCCAAGGACTGTGCAATGAGTTGAAGCATGTGTAGTGGAAAAGAAATGCTGAATGGAGGAGGGATGGGACAAAGTCGACTGGGAGAGGACTGACTGACTGGCTGCAGGAAGTCAGAACATGAACAATCTGCACTGCAACGTAGGGTTGCAAATCCCATTTGTGACATCTAGTTGTGGCTCAAGACCACTCGTTTCTGGGATAGGGGAGGAACATATTCATGGCACACAAACAGGCCACCATGATTCAGTTTTAACAGGTAGGGTTTAGACCAAACGCGAAACCAATGGCTTAAGAACAGCATGCCTGGAAATGGGAATAGAGGCAACCTAGAGTCATAATGCTGGTCCCTCTAACACAGCCTGCTGGAACACTAGGCACTGTATTCTCACAAGGTGAATAACTAGAACTGGCAGTACAAGTCTGTCTTGCCGCTTTGGGCATTTCAATTACTATAGATTTGTTATATGGAAAACGCATCCATGCAGTAAGCACACTGGAAGGTTATTTCCTTGCAAATACTTGTCTTTTGGGAACCTTTGATGTGAATCCATCTCAGGATCTCAGCATAACCAACTCCCAGTGAGATTTCAAATCTATTTCTACAGTTAGAACTGTCAGCTGGTAAAAAAGGACAAATGTTTGCTGCAGGCAGGCTTCTTTGCAGCAATATTTGCTGATATGATATACACATATCAGGCCCTATGGACAAAGTGCACTAGCATAGAGGGCCATTGGGGGAGGGGAGTAGATGGGCCAAAAGTGTCAAAAAGCCAAGATGGGGGCTGCAACTGTGTAGTCATCTGCCATTTGATTCCCCTGGTAGCTGCTGCTGCTGGCATCGCAGCTTCTTCAGGACTGGTCTCTCAGTGGTGAGCTGCCTTGGGGATTCTCCACCACCTGAGCCAAAGCAGGCTGAAGATCTGAACATTAAAGAGGTGTCCCAGTGCTGCCTTGCATGGGTTTCTTTTTCCTAGGCAGATTACTGATTAGCCCTTCTCCATATGCAACACAGTGACAGGCAGGCAACAGGATTAAAAGAGTATCACATAGCTGATGCCTTTGGGGAATAAAAAGGTTCCTGGTAATATCGATGTTTGCTAAAATAGCAGGACTATTAGACCGTCCCACCCTGTGGCCACCCCTTAGGGATTTATCAAAGAGAACTCTACAAATAGACTATATAAATCTTCCATGGCTAATATCTTCTGTTTATATATAGAAAGGAAGTCTGCCCAGAAGTTTCAGATTCTTTGCTTATCCCTCAGATTATTCTGCCACATGGGTGACCAAAGTGCAGAAGCAGACCGTCACTATTGGGAAGGAAAATTCCAAGCATGTTTCATGCTTACAAAGCCATCTAAAACACTCTGGTCTTGTCTGTCACATCTGGCCTCCTTTCCAACTCATGCTCTCTTGATGCTGCTATTGCCAGTCCTTGCAAGTCTGAACTACAATGTCTAGAAAATCTTGGGACCAAATATTTCTCATATTTCTACATCGCCCATCTCGCAAACAGCTCTGGGTGGTTTACAATTTAGTTAAAATAGCAAGAGAATAAAAGTGTAAAAACAAATACATCATAAAAATATAAATATGAAATATAAAATATAGAAAAATATTTAAAATTTATACAAAATATAAATTCCTCAGGGCCACATCACGGTGCCAACCACCCCCATGATTGACTATCCCTCTTCCCAACCAAGCAAGGTGGCAAAGCCAAATTTTCGCTCCCTTTTGGAAGGCCAGGAGAGTGGGGGCCTCTCTCACCTCTGTGGGTAATGTGTTCCACAGGGCAGGGGCCACAGCAGAGAAGGCCCTCTTCCTGGACCATACCAATCAACAATCTCTCATGGACAGGGTCTGTAGCATGCCCTCTCTGCCTGACCAGGTGGGACAGGTTGATGCAAAAATATAGGTTTACAGTGGCTATGCTTGGAGGTTCCCTTTTGCTAGCTCTCACCAAATTACAAGTCCATTCCCCTCAAAATGTACAAGAATATAATGTAGAAAATGGAAAAATCAGTCCCTATGATTTCACCAACATAACAGCACATATAAGAAATTCTAAATATATGCATTCTAGACAAAATGTTCACTTTATGAGGTCTGGAGGAGTAGGCTATCATTTCAGAATAATGAGGATTGCAGGGTAAGAACTCTAAGGCCAAAATTAGTGACAGTAGTACAACATAAAAACATCTGCCAGAAGCCTGCATCTCTTAGTTGTTGTACAATTGTACAATTGTACAATGTTTAATTTGTAACTAACTGTTCTTTTGCGAGGTTAAAAAGGCCTAGACTAAACCTGTGCAGGCAGTCTACCATATCAGATTGTGTAAATGTGGTTAATTTTCCTATTTCTTTATCTTGTATTGCAGTGGGATGGAATATATAGAAGGGACAAAGATAGGCCAGCTTGCAAACTGATCTAATATTTATTAGTGGTCTGGGACATGCCATAAGGATGGGCTTAGGTTCCAACAAGTCCATGGGAAGACAAGAGGGAGACTAGATACTGTTTTTTTTACCTTTCATAGTCAGGGATCTGTCTGTGGTCTTGGAATGAGAATTCCAACATATTATGTGGCCCCTAAACTATAACTTTTGTTCTCTTAAACTTGTAGGTGTTTCCTAAGCATACTTCAGGAATTCATGGATGTGGGGAGACTGGAAAATTGAAAAAAAATGTTGATTGGATTTGTCCCATCATTCTGTTTCTTCAGTGAGAACCTCAAAATGGGTAATAAAAGTTTAAGCAAGAACATGTAGTTTTCAGTCACAGGTAGGGGGAACAGAAAGGATACTGATTTCAACAATCATTGCAAAAAAATAAAAATGAATGTGAACTGTTTTTCCAATTCATTAATGAAGCGCTTGTTTCATTGTGTACTCATTTGTCTGAACTGCAAGGATGTTGTTATTCCCAGCTCCTGATCTTCCATATCAGTATCTCAAGTGTGCCCTGAAACCAAATTATTAACAAACGTAAAGAAGAAGATAAGGGAATGAATATTGTTGGTATGTGTTATTTGCATGATGCCTTTTTGTCCTGCAGTTACTTAGGAAATTAGATGACCACAGCGGTCTCATTCTCTCTTACTCAGTTGTGAAACTTTTTGCTGGTAAACAGGGAAATTTTAAATAAAGGGGGGGGGAGGGGGGAGGAAGAAGGATTGAAAATCCAGCCTCTTGAGCAAAACTCAGAGAATCTTGGCTTGCCTCATTTGGGGGGACCTTTTGACCAGTACTTCAACAGATAACACTGTAGACGGGAAAAAGTTGTCAGCATAATGACATTTCAAAAATATCAGTTGCTGAAATGACAGAACTTTTTAAAAGCTTTTTGCTTCTGTTTTTCTAAAAAGGAAACTTGCATACTCATGCTATTTAAAAGTCTACCAAGACTTCAACATGTGGTTTGGCCACAATTTCTAAAATGTTGACATTGCCATGATGAGTGGAGTTGTGAAGTGCCAAGGTCTGCAACCAGTGCAGGAAGCAAAAAATGCAAGCATGTTCTCCTAGTTTCAATCTGTGAGAAACAAACCAAAATTTACTGTTCATCTTTGCTCCTCATCTTGATTTTCAAGATTTGATCTAGAGAATTTTCATGTGGGTTTGGGGGCAGCTCCTGGATTAGCCATACACCCCTATTCCTGGACCATCATCGGTATTGAGCAGCTGGGCCAAGTGCTTCTGGATCAGCTGTGGTCTCAACATGAATGTCAACACTGCTGCCCACCTCCAAGTCCTCCTTCCTCTTTGCATCTACTAAGTAGCTATATGGCGGCATTTCTTGCACCAGCTTCAGTAGAGTAACAAGGTGGATTTGAAGCTATTGATCAACTTTTTATGTTGTTGTTTTTATTTATATTTATTGATTGATCAAATTTATATGCCACCCATCTCACTATATAAGTGACTCTGAGCAGCTTACAGGTAAAACTGATTTTAAAAATCCTTACAAAAATACAGTATACAGAATTAAAAAGACAGAGAGAGCATCCTCAAGACACCAACCAACCCCAGGGCTGTGTACTACTATTAATGAGGTGAGGGAATGAGGGGAATGGGATAGAGTCACTGGCTGGATATCAGTTTGGCATTCCTTCATTGGCCGGCTGAAGGGAGTGCCGGTCAGGACCTTTCAAATTCTCAGCGCATGTGATGAGGACAAATGCAATATATTGTCAGCCCTGAGTCCAGAAGTGGAATGGGATAATTTGGACCAATTTTTCACGACCAAGCAGAATCAGTTCAGCTTTCTGGACCTCCACGAAGCACTGGGTACAATATATAATACAGGAGATTTGTTGCACTGCAATAGCCCTTTCAGAAAAAGGGATGGAGATGAAGGAGAGAACTGATCAAGAAAATATTCAACTAGATTTTGGTGAAGCCAGTTTGGTGTAGTGGTTAGGGCATTAGGCTAGAAACCAAGAGACTGTGCATTCTAGTCCTGTTTTAGGCATGAAACCAACTAGTGATTTTGGGCCAGTCACTCTCTCTCAGCCCTGGGAAGGAGGCAAGGGCAAATCACTTCTAAAATCTTGCCAAGAAAACTGCAGGGACTAGTCCAGGCAGTTACCAAAATTCAACACTGACTCAAAGGTACCAAAAAAAAAAAAAATGGTGATTGGTCAATGTTCCTTCAACTCATAGCAGTAGTAAGGATGGTCCATTCAGTCTTTGGTCATGGCAGAGAATGAATGTGAATCCTTTTACTGTTATTTATTTTACAGTATGTGGCTGCTGGAGGGTTTGCATGCAAATTCCATCCCGTTTGAAGCAATCAAACTGCAGGCAGGACCAAAAGGCAGGGGGCAAGTGACAAAATATATATTGTGTCATCATAGTGCAACCCCTATGACTCATATACTTGTACATGATATTGAACAGAAGTATGAAAGGTTGGTTGGTGCTTGCAACATGTGTTTTGTCACTGTGATTAGTAGTTGCCATCTACAGATTGAACTATAGGGTAATTGTTATTACTTGTACCCCATCCTGAAATAAGAACAAAGCCCACACAAGATCAAAGCTGACCCTGTTGCTTCTGTTATTTCAGGTCCAGTTTCAAGGTGAGTGGGCTTTTTTGGCAGGGATGGATGCTAGTCTTAGGGTGCCTAGAAAAATGGAATGGAAAAGGGGCATTCATCCTATGCCATGACCAGGGAATGAATGGATCATCCTTACTACTGCTATGAGTTGAAGGAACATTGACCAATCACCAATTTTTTATTTATTTATTTATTTGGTGCCTTAGAGTCAGTGTTGACTCCTGGGGACTGCCTGGACTGGTCCCTGCAGTTTTCTTGGCAAGATTTTGGAAGTGGTTTGCCATTGCTTCCTTCCTAGGGCTGAGACAGAGTGACTGGCCCAAAATCACTAGTTGGCTTCATACCTAAGATGGGACAAGAACTCACCGTCTCCTGGTTTCTAGCCTAATGCCTTAACCGCTACACCAAACTGACTCCACCAAAATCTAATTGAATATTTTCTTGATCAGTTATCTCCTTCCTCTCCACCCCTGAAAATATACTGAAAATATAAAATTGCCCCTAACTAGAATTATTATTATTTCAAAAGCATAATCATTTTTTTCAAATTTACTAGAATTGCATTATTTATTGCCTTTTCACTTTCTCAGCCCCGAACTTTCCTTTCCCTTTATACACACATTACCAACCCCCACCCCCAAATCACTTGTGGGGTATAAGGAGCACATTTTACCTACCATGAAAAAGAGAAGAAAATGGTTACTGTGAACTGAAAGCATTAAGGCCACTAGTATCATTGAACTCTCATAATTTTGAAAAGATGATTAAAAAAAAATAACACTGCTGGTCAAATAGGAGTGAAAAGAAATGCAGTAAATTCATGAGATGCAATCTCTAGTACCATGCCTTTATTGTGTGATACAGGAATGATTTTGACATTTAATCAATAAATGATTTATCAGTAAATTAATTAACTAAAGTGTTCACTGACTGTTAGTAACCAATTTTAATTGGTAAAGGCAAATTTAATTCAGCAAAGACTGTAAATTAAGCGTCTATTTATGCTTGTCTTTTCAAGGACATTTTGATTCTAGTATGATATTTCAATCTGAAATTAAATAACAAAGTTTCTTTGTCACAGTAACTTTCCCCTGTTTGGCTGAAAAAGTTGTAAAACTGCTTATTTTGTCTTATGTAACCCTATTTCAGCATGTCTTAAAATCCAATCTCTTGCTGTTTGCTCCTGTCCTTAGTGTTCCTAATAAATCCTATTCTTGTACATACACATCCTTCGAAATATAGCTCCAGGCAGTTTGTATTTGACTTCAGCATTAAATATTTGAATTTCTCTGAGTATGTTCAAATATAGCAGCTATTTGACTCAATGATTCATGTATAAGGCTCTGCTTCACATTTGTGTATGCATGTAAGTATGATTTGATCAAGCACCCTCTTTCCCTCCTGCCCCATACACACACAGAGACATATTTTAAGGCCGCTCCATTTGTTTTGGACCAAAATTACACATCCTTTGAGTGAACATAGTGATCACAAATCCTCTGAGGCAGCTGCACATGCAAAAGTGGACTATTTGAGAGGAAGAAGTGGTTGTGGCCAAGACAAAGAGTAAGTTTGATCTAATGAATCAATTATACTTAATATGATAACTGTCTAGGTGCTTCTTTGTTTGATGTATTTTTATACTACTTTCAAGGTAATAATCTCCAACTGGTTTACAAAATAAAAATGATTCACGTAAAAAAAATACAGTTACAATGAATTTTAAAAATACATTAAAAGGTTGGTGGAAAGGAAGGCAAAATGAAAAGAAATTCATTTTTAGCAGTGTTTCTTAAACTTCTTTCTCTCAGGACCATTTTTCCTTTCCATTTTTAAAAATCATGGAGGACTGCAAAAGAGCTTTTGTTTGTACGGATTATATTTATCAGTATTTACCTTATTAAAAATTTAACTTGATGCATTAGCTCCTGCTACAGCTTCTCACAATTGTTCAATGGGATTTTAATATTGTATTATTTTTCAACATAGGCTAGGAAATAATTTTGATTCTGAGGATCCCTGAGAGGGTCTTGGGGGACCCCTAGGACCACACTGATCTATCGCATTCATATAAGAAATATTGGGTATAGAGACAATTCTTCAACAAGGTTTTGTTTTTTGTTTTATGCCTTCAAATCATTGTTGACTCTGGCAACTGCCTGGACTAGTCCCTGAGTTTTTTTGGCAAGATTTCAGAAGTGGTTTTCCCTTGCCTGCTTCCCAGGGCTTGAGAGAGAGCGACTGGCTCAAGGTCACCCAGTGGGCTTCATGCCTTAGGTGGGACTAGAACTCACAGTCTCCCGGTTTTTAGCCCAGTGCCTTAACCACTACACCAAAGGTTCTTCCTGAAGTTGAATTTGATTCTTGGAAACTTCATAGTCACATCCATTTAGTTTTCTTAGCTATGTTACAGAAGTAGTTTGCATTTTTCCATACTTCTGCAACTTCCTCATCTAGCCTACATACCTAGTATGATCATGATCATTGACATTGACATTGATGATCCTCAAAAAAGCTAAACAGGATTGGAGCTGGTTGGTACTGGGATGAGAGATTACCAAGGAATGCTATGACTGTAGATCGACTGGGAACTCGAAAAAACAGCTTGGAAGAAGAAAATGCAAACCACTGATGTAGCATTGCCAAGAAAATTGCAAGGCTATTTCCATGTAATAAAACTTAACTTGAGGAAACCTTTATCTTTACCTTACATAGTTATAGAAGTGCACCGTTAGTTCATTTAGTTATGGAGCAGCTGCTGGTAAGACTAAATTGCCTTTTAATTAAGACTAATTTGCCTTTGGTAAACATTCATCCTCCAGAACAGTATGTTGTCTATGCAGGTTTAAACCAGATGGATTAGGAATTTGTATAGAAAATATCTCTGAAGTTTAGGTTACCTTTTGTCTTCTGGGGGGAGCAGCTGAGTACTAAACAAGTGTTAAGCTGATCTCCTCAGGTGTTGCAATCAAAACTGATTCAGATTAGTCATACAAATAATAGAGACGCTTGCATGGCAAGTGCTTCCAGACAGAACACCTATTTTAAAAAATGCTTACAAGCAGGGACAGTTTTAGGTCTGACATTTCAGAGAGGATAAAATTAGACAAAAAGTCAGTTGTGAAAATGAATGAAAGAAAAGGCCCTTGAAATTTCAGGATATCTGGATAAAATTCATTGAAAAAGGAACTAAGTTAAGATGGGAACATTTTGAAATGCTGTCCCAATGGCAATTAGTAATACTAACAAAGACTGAAAAAGTATGGTGAGCCAGATTACCTACCAAGTTATTAGTGTATAAAACTTAAGGTTAAGGCATTGCTACCACCGCCATCATAATCAGCAGCAACAAAAAGGAAATGGGTTACTGCTGGCCAGACTTTCCTGATCTGATGCCTTCCTGATGTGTTGGGGCTATGATATCTTGTGTCCCCTCCTAGGAAGGCTTTTGGCTATGGTGGCTGAGAATTCTGGGAATTGTAGTCCAAGGACACCTAGAAAGCATTCAGGTGGCTATAGGAAATCCAACATCATAAGAATCCCAGACCTGCATTTTGTACATCTAATATGGTGCAATAAGGAAACTTTGACATATGTAGACCAAGTTCAATGAAAATTAACTTTGTTCTTCTCAACAATCACTCTTTGTCACACAAACGCACACAAACACATACACTCTCACACATGTAAATTTATGAGGCATAATGTCACTTTGTAGGAAAAAGCAAATATTGGTTAGTAGAAAAATTGTATTCTTGCCACCTTGAACATTCTTCCCAGTTTGTGTGTGTGTGGGGGGGGGGGGGGATCCAAGCTCTGTCCTCATTCGATTCCATCCATTCGGTGAGAAGAAAGGATAGCTTGGGTGTAGTTTCCCTCTTTGACAACTAACTTCAAGCCTGCATTCCATTTGTGCTTCAGGTTTTTGCTGTTTGCAGTTCGACCACCTTAAAATAACAGGACCACTGACTGGTTTGGGAAGTATTGGTACTTTGACCATAGGTGATGTCTAAACTATTTACTAATGATTTATTCTGAAGGAAGATTTTCAGCAGCAGCCGCCAACTGAAGGAGGTGTCCTTAATGAACCTTGGCATCCTCGACATGCAGGTGCATATGAGGGGGTGAGCTGAGGGTGCATTTCTCATCCCACAGAAAAAAAGGGTTTGGTCACGTAGCACTTCTAGCATGTCTAGGCAATTGTGTGCATTGAACCAGTGGAATTCCTACCCACAATGGCTGGCACTGAATTGTTTCAGGTTTCCTATCAAGAACTTGTTTTCCACTTTCATTCTGTGAAGTGATTAAATTCACAAAAAGTGGTGCTTTCATTTGTGTCTTGATAAAATTACAGGATTTTCCATCTGTTCAGCTCCCCTGTTTCCTTTGAACTGTAATTCCACAACAAGTTTTTGTTCCTCTGTGAAAGAGTTGTGGACTTTTAAAAAGATGTGTGTGTGTATATGTGTACACACACATGTGTGTTTTAAATTGAAATGTTTCCTGGGAATAAAAGGAATTTGATATCACAGAAGAGACTCAGAGGAAATATTCATCTTATTGTGTTAGTACAACTGTTCTAAAATGATACTGTGAGAATGTAATTAATTTCATTATGGATAAACGTAACCTTTATACACTATTTGCAATTGTCTAGCATTTAAGTTCTGGCAATCTAGCCTGAAGCATTTCCAACAGGCTTATCTCTCATGATGGAAGTGTAATAACAATACAAAACAGATGCTTCATTCATACTAGGTTGTATATAACAGATCCTACCTGCGGTCTCAGCAGTGACACAGTTCTGTCCTTGAAATGAAAAGCATTCTATACAAATCTGCAAGGATCTGCTTTTCATGAAAATATTTAAATTTTCATAAGGTATGAGCCATATAGAAAAACAAACTGGTGCATGTATCTACAAAATCAGTGATACCTATGAAACAATAATGTCATTGTCTTCCTCCCCTTCATCCTGCCTGTGTAGAGCATGTTTGTCTGTGACACTTAAAACAATGCCATTTTTAATTCTTGACCGCAGAGACTGAAGTAGATGGCAAAGCCAGCAAGATTGTTAGGAACCATCCTGTGTCTTCCTATTAGAGGAACTTGATGAAGTTTATTTTTATTTCTCCCATGCAGAGAACTTCCATAAAAGAGACTTTTTCCACATACAGAGAAATGAGTTGCCGCAGGAGGTCCCCTTAACTGGAGTCACAGATTGTACAAGTTAAGCACTCTTGTTATCTGGTCCACCTGGTTGGGTCATTGGTTGGTAAGCTTCCCATCCCAGACTGCAAAGTCCCTTCTAACCCTATGACTCTCTGGGGAAACAGATTTAGGGTCTGGATCAGATAAGCCACTTGCCTTTATCCACCTTGTTGTGTTTATTGAAAATGTTCAAACTTGATGCTGGATGGCACAACACTGCTTTGACTGGGTTATGGATTGAAGGCTGTTGAGTATGAATGATTTTAAGAGGTTGCACATCACTGATATTATAGAAGATGGACAGATACTTTTGCCCATTTTTATAGAGGACTATTGAGAAAGTTTAGCCACACTTTATCTTTGTTTGCTAAGTTAGTTTAAAATTTTCCCAAATAATATAAAGAAATTTGAGCCAAGTTGCTCATAAATTAACACATAATATAGTGCCAGCTTTGGACTTGGGAAATTTAGGAGTTCCACACATTACTAGATAAAGTTGACCATTAATATAGAAATAAAAACTTTCCCTTCCCTTCTTCTTTAATGTGAAATATTATTTTTCTTATAATGCTTGAGAAAGGGAAATTCTTTTTAAAAGATTTATCATGCCATCATTACCATAACAAATTACTCTTGAAATCTCCGATGTTCTTCATTTTTGCTGTTTGTTTTTGTTCTTTCTTCTAAACAATATGTTTGGGGTGTTTTGAATTACATTTCTCAAATGTAGTCTTTTATTCCCAAAACAACAATTTGGTCCTTCAACAGATCTACTCCCCATTATAGAGAAACACCTGTGTGCCATTTGAAAGATCCCTAGCATCGCATGGTCAGAACATGGCAACAGTTAACAAGCACATTGTCAGGCTCAAATGGGCTCCAGCATCATATTTGACCTTAAAATTCAATATTTGGAAATTCTCATAAACCTGAAATAATGACTAGTGTGGCACCGGTGGTTACTCTGACAGCCTATGCAGCACACATTTCTTCCTATGTTTTAATTCCGATTTCATTTTGCAAATAATAGTCAAGTTGCTTCCTGCCTTAGGAAGAACTCCTACATCCTGAAAAAAAATGCAACCCTCCCCCCATGTCTATGGGTAAAGAAGCCCCCAGCTGAGGAAGCCCACTGTTCTGGATGCGATCCTTAGCCTTCTCTGTCACTCTTTTGGAATCTGTTGTCTGTAGCTGAACTACCTGGTAAAGCTCGAGGACCATGAACAAACAGGAGTGTCCCTTCTGACTGTGTTCTCCCCCACCCATCCTCATGATGTGCTCTGGGAAGGAAAGGTCACAGGAATAATAATCCTGCACCTGCAGCCAAAAAGGACTGGGAGTCCAGTTCCCAGCAAGCTCCATCATAATTGATGCTAATTGCTACTAAGTCAAGGCAGCCCTGCATAGAACAGCAGCTTGGAAGGCTATATGCTGCTGTCAGTATCATTATACTAATAACAAGGTTAGGATTCTCCACACAGACCTGCAGACAAAGAGCTACCCTTTTCTTTTTTTTTTTCTTTTTTTTTTTTTTGTGGGGGTGGTTGGGTGAGGGGAGGGTGGCTTTCTTAAATGGCTTAGTTGAAGCATCTTAGGCTGTTGGAAGCTAAGAGCCTAAAGCAGAAGAAAATCATATTATGAGCTATACTACCTAGGAATCCATTAAGGTTCAAAAGAAGCTCTGGGAGTTTCAGTCTAGTAATCAGATATTTTGCACCCCCTCCCTGTCCCTTGCCATCTGTGCTGGGAGTCAGGTTTAAGCGGTTACTTCTGGGACCTTGAGACCTCATGGAGGTTTTCTCTTTCTTTCTTTCCTTCCAAGGATGCCCCATCTGTTGATTTGCAAGTTTGGTCATGGCAAAAGTGGTTTGGAAAGAAATAGGGGGAAAAATAGACAGAAAATTAGGGGAGTGCAACCTGACTCTGATCTGAGCAGAGATAATCCCAGACCTACTAAAAGTCAGTTAGTGCTAAACCAGGAGCACTTCTGCGCTCACTAAACCATTAACCCTTCTAGTGCTCCTCTAGGGAGAAGCAGATCATCAACAGACCAGGGAAACTGGCAGCTGGGTCTGAACATTGCTTCTGAGTGCAGGGAAGAGGTGCTAGGAGAAAAAGGGGTAGCAGGAAGGATTTCTTGTCCAGAGCAGAAGAGCAGAACTTCTGGTTAGAAACTGTAGGGAAACTCATGGGACAGGATTATTCCAAGTCAGGAGCTAAATTCAGCATAGAGCTCCCAGGATCACTCTAGGAAGGAGTTGATATAATGCCAGGATGATTTAATGGATCTGCTCCTCCTTGCAACCTGTCTCCAGGACTTTGCACCTAGACAAGAAACATTTCTTGGTTCTTGTTTCATGGTGTAGATCAGTGTTTCTCAATCTTGGCAACTTTAAGATATGTGGACTTCAACTCACAAAATTCCCCAGCCAGCCATTTCAACACTGATGAACATCACAGAAGTGACCCCCTAATTCTGCCTAATTCTCACCATGTGCCCAACAATGCTAAGTGTTGATTCTTGGAAAGAATGGGCATGCAGAAGCCACAATAATATGTTGGCAGTCCTGCAATAGGTTTAACTATTTACTCAACTCCTAAAGGACAATGGGCCCTTTTTGAATTACCCAGACAGTAGGTGGTTGGCTTTCCAGGTGGGCTAAACTATGCTTCCAAGCATCCCCAGCCAATAAGAGATTCATCAACCATGAATTTAAGATGAACCAGAATCAAGTCTGGGAGTAAAGTGATGTCATACTTTGCTATCAAAAAGGAATACTTACATCTTTAAGAAAGGGTGACTGAACCTCTATAGAAAAGAATATTTCAGGAACATCTGCAACATGGTATATCTATCCTTAGCTATAATAGGAAATAAAAGAGTAACCAGCTAAGCTTTCCTGAATTGTGGGGAAAATTACTGAACCTTTGTCAAATAATCTCCCAACAATTCACAGTGGGAGAAAATAAGTGGAAAAAGATATCTTTAATTTTGCATGTCATTTAGAAATAGATAATTTCATGTAATATTTTTTTTCCTTTTCTTGTTTCTGTCTTCCTGTCTAATCCTCAACTTTTATGATCTGTATTAAATTGATTGTTTTGCAGAAATAGTTCTATGGAATGCTGCACATTTACTGAGATTCTTTACCATTTTGTCATTTCTGTTCATTATAGTTGCTGTCTGCTAAAATGTTTCAATAAAGAAAACAATTATGTAAAATTCAGTGATGATGTTAGCATTAAGAATAATGCATATCTTCAAGAGGAAATAGGATCAGAATGAGCAAGATCAGCTGGCACTGAAGATTTCTGAGAGTGAAAAGTAGTTAAGCTCCTAATTTAATCATGGGCATCTTAGCTTTATAGCTCTTGGAAAGGACACCGTGATCTATTACAGAGCTTGTTAGATCTAGATGTAAGTATTCTAGGAGACATTTGCTTAAAAGCTGCCACGGAGAAGTGGACAAGCTATCATATCCAGACTCAAAGGTCAGCTTAGTGAAGGGTCATTGGTTACACTTAGCACAATTGCTTCTCTGTAAAAATCTAGTAATTGTGTGCTTGTGCATTTTCTGTTTTTCCTGTTTAGTCTACTCTAGAGCTTAGACAGTGCAATACTTCATCACCTTACAATAATCGATCATACATGCATTTATTTTCAATTTGGGGGGAGGGGTATGTTATTCTGTAGGTTTCCTTTGGTAGATTACCCAACATATTTATTGTACTTTTCAGCTAAAAATGGTAGGAAATACATAATTTTCAGCAAATAAGCTGTTAAAAGTTGACATCATAAAAATGTGAAGGCTGCAAAAAAGAGGTTCAAGAGCTACATATGGCCACAGGGCTACAAATTGCTCATCCAGCTTTATGACTTGAATGAGACATCCATGGTCCTCAACTGAAGTTTATGGATCCCGTGAAGTTACTGGGAAATTAATGTTCTGCATATTGTCCACTGGGAGAGACCGAGAAATAATATTTTCTGCTTCATCCAAGTATCCTCCTCTCTGTAGATTACTCATTTTACTTTGCCAATAACAGCAGGGAAATGAGAAAAAAATTCAGCAAGGTCACAGGGAAGGCACAGCATCATAATCCCCCCAGAGATCTGCATCAAGTTCACAGTATGGGAAGAAGCAGTGAGACTGAATGCTCCTTCCTAGCAATTCATCTGCAGATATGTGTGGACATGACTCCATGTGGAAAGGATTGTGGCTATGGATGTGTAGGTCCATAATAGTAGCACCTGCCGTCCCACCAGACATCTGATGAGGCTTTGGAGACAGAAATGTTGCTTACCTCTCCTATTGGATAGAGATATATGAGGTTTATTAGAACAAAGAAAGAGCAAACTTGGTGGCTGGGATCAGTGTTCAACAATGGGGCCGGCGGGTATAAAGGCCACGTTGAGTGGTGGTGATGCAAAGAGGTGGAGTAATTAAGATGTTGGACTAAACCAAAGATATAATTTGTGTAGTTTTTTCTATATTTGGACAGGGAGGTTTTGAGTTTTTTTCTTCTTTTCAACTATAGTAATCTTATTTAAAGTTTGTAATATAGTTTTCATGCATTTCCAATCTCAAAGTGGGAGGAAACTATGTGTCAGTTTTCAGCAATTGCAGTCAGAAGAAGCTCTGAGGGCTTCTAAAAAAGAAAAGGGGGAGACTTGGGGGCTGCGCACAGCCTTAGGCTCTTAGGCTGCTTACCCTTATTAAAAATCTCATTTAAAACTCTTACTTACAATCTGTTTGGCAGATCTGCAAACCCTGCATTTGTTTTTACTGTAAAAATAATCCAAATGTTTGTTGATATACAAACCTGGACATGTTTTCTCTGACACCAGTTATTTAATCCCAAATGCAGGATTACTGTAAACTTAGTAATAAATTCCTTTGTTTCTGGTTTTTATGGCTTGTCATTTGAGTCTTTTTCAAGATCCTTGTGACAACTCATGATGGAATAATCTACCACCAGCCAATTTCAAAGAGAGCCAGAGAAATTAAGATGCACCACCCAAAAGTAAAATGTATGAGATTGAAATTCATGAGGCCTGTCTATTGTCTTTAAGTGAATGAATCTGAAAGTCAGACTCTTAAAATTGACACCTGATTTCTAATCCTGGGATGAAAGCCTTTGAACACCGTGGGAAAGAAGAGAGCTTTACATTTTTTGACTCTGACCTCAGCAAAATGAACAGTTAAGCTGGTGGTATAAAACAAAATTGCTTCCATCTCATTCCTAAATATGTGGTCAGATTCCTTTGTTGCAGTCCGATCCTCCACATTGTTTCTTGTCCCATGATTTTCAGTGGGACTTCCTGTTAGGTAAACGTGCAGTTAATTGCTTCGCCCATTTGTATAACAAATATGGAGGAAGAAGTAGAGCCTATCACCTCAGTCTGGCAGTTCAGCAAATGGTCAGGAAGGGTGTGTACATCTGGATGACTATGTCGAGACTCCCCACATCAGCAGAGTCTCTAATCAAGCACAAAACCTGCCTGAGGTTTTTGTGGAGGGGAGCAGATCCAAGCAGAAAGGTTCTTTGCAGAAACGTTTTGAAACTTTTCTTGAAGCAAATCAGTAATCAGCTTGATATGATGACCTTGCCCATAAACACAGACAGGCTTTTCACAGGAAATACAAGGTTCATCTGCAACGCAACAGACCCCTTTATTCAGAAGACTCAAACCTTCCTCTGTTATACCAGACTGAGATGATCTTTAGAGAACTCCACAAAATATGCTTTTCTGGTAAAAGGATGGCTCATGTCCCATAAAGGAAACTCTTGCAATTATAAACGTTCACTACTCTTGGATAAACACATCAAGAAACACTGGAAACCCTAGGGTGTCTTCAGGAGAAAAAAAAAAGCATATCATCATCATCATCATCATCATCATCATCATCATCTCCCCCCTCCTCCTCTTTATCCCAAGCCTAAACATTGTCCAAATATCACGTGAGGTTCCAAGCAAAGCTGTGTTTTGCACGCTGAATGATGTGAGATCAAATAATTCCGTTTTTTTCAGCTGTTTTGACAATTGTACTGTTAGAGCTCTTAATACTCCGATAACTATGGGGAAAACTTTTGAGGGTTTATTCCATAATCTCTATATTTCAGCTGTAAGTTCCTGACATTTTACAGTCTTTTCCAATTCCTCTTTGAACAACTAAGCTGTCATTTGGTATTGCCATATCTATTAGTAAAACTAATACTAAAACAGTAATTAATAAAACTTGCTTTTATCAACGACTGTGATGTCGTCAGTCTGAATTTGAAAATCCCATTAACATTTTTATGTTATCATTCTGAAGCACTTTTCCCTTGTTTTGTTTGTTTGTTTGTTTGTTTTTATTTACTTACTTACTTTTATTGCTATCCTAAGAATCCTTTGGGACATCAAATCCATACAATTCCAGTGTATGATCATTTTTGCCATGTGATCTTGTCTTACCTTGTAACCCAGCTGGACAATTTGGCTATAACTGTTTATTTCATCTTCCTCTTTGCATAATCAACATTTGCTGTTCTTCTCAGTGTTTTTTTATTTTATTTTTTGATTGTGCTTTTTCTCATTCTGCAATATTAATCCTTCTGTTTTCTTCTTCGTGGATTCAGTCTGAAGTCAGTGCCAAGTTTTTTTACTGTTTGCCTTGCTTTCATTTTTTCAGGTGTTTACCATGCAGAAGTATTTATCTATCTAATTTTTCATTTCTTGTAATCTAGTTCAGCTTGTCTTCAGCAAAGGATCGTTACCTTGTCGTGGTGCTGGAGCTTGAGCACCTCAATGATGCCATGAGCTAAACCATGAAGGGCCACCCAAGATGGGAAGGACATGACAGAGAGGTCAGACTAAATGCGATCCCTGGGGAAGGTAATGGCAACCCACCCCAGTATTCTTGCCGTGAAAACTCAATGGATCAGTACAACCAGAGATATGTCGGTATACCATCGGAAGATGAGACCCCCAGGTCGGAAGATGGTCAAAATGCTACTGGGGAGGAACAGAGGATGAGCTCAACTAGCCCCATACGTCATGATGCAGCTAGCTCAAAGCCGAAAGGATGGCTAGCGGCCGACGGTGCTGGTGGTGAACGGCAAATCCGATGTTCTAAGGATCAACACACCATTGGAACCTGGAATGTAAGATCTATGAGCCAGGGCAAATTGGATGTGGTTATTGGTGAGATGTCAAGATTAAAGATAGACATTCTGGGCGTCAGTGAACTGAAACGGACTGGAATGGGCCACTTCACATCAAATGACCACCAGATCTACTACTGTGGACACGAGGACCACAGAAGAAATGGAGTAGCCTTCATAATTAATAGTAAAGTGGCTAAAGCAGTGCTTGGATACAACCCAAAAAACGACAGAATGATCTCAATTCGAATTCAGGGCAAGCCATCTAACATCACAGTGATCCAAATATACGCCCCAACCACAGATGCTGAAGAAGCTGAAGTAGAGCAGTTCTATGAGGATCTGCAGCACCTACTGGACGACACGCCTAAAAGAGATGTTATTTTCATCACAGGAGACTGGAATGCTAAGGTGGGCAGTCAAATGACACCTGGAATTACAGGTAAGTATGGCCTGGGAGAACAAAATGAAGCAGGACATAGGCTGATAGAATTTTGCCAAGACAATTCACTCTGCATAACAAACACTCTCTTCCAACAACCTAAGAGATGGATTTATACATGGACTTCACCAGATGGACAACACCAAAATCAGATTGATTACATCCTTTGCAGCCAAAGGTGGCGGACATCTGTACAGTCGGTAAAAACAAGGCCTGGAGCTGACTGTAGTTCAGACCATGAACTTCTTCTTGCACAATTTAGGATCAGACTAAAGAGATTAGGGAAGACCCACAGATCAGCTAGATATGAGCTCACTAATATTCCTAAGGAATATGCAGTGGAGGTGAAGAATCGATTTAAGGGACTGGACTTAGTAGATAGGGTCCCGGAATAACTCTGGACAGAAGTTGGCAGCATTGTTCAGGAGGCGGCAACAAAATACATCCCAAAGAAAGAGAAAAC
This sequence comes from Candoia aspera, assembly GCF_035149785.1. Taxonomy (NCBI): domain Eukaryota; kingdom Metazoa; phylum Chordata; class Lepidosauria; order Squamata; family Candoiidae; genus Candoia; species Candoia aspera. Next base: position 102,980,119 of record NC_086153.1, read on the forward strand.
CAAGAAGGCAAAATGGCTGTCTGCTGAGATACTAGAAGTAGCCCAAGAAAGAAGGAAAGCAAAAGGCAACAGTGAAAGGGGGAGATATGCCCAATTAAATGCAAAATTCCAGAGGTTAGCCAGAAGAGATAAGGAATTATTTTTAAACAAGCAATGCACGGAAGTGGAAGAAGACAATAGAATAGGAAGGACAAGAGACCTCTTCCAGAAAATTAGAAACATTGGAGGTAAATTCCAGGCCAAAATGGGTATGATCAAAAACAAAGATGGCAAGGACCTAACAGAAGAAGAAGAGATCAAGAAAAGGTGGCAAGAATATACAGAAGACCTGTATAGGAAGGATAACAATATCGGGGATAGCTTTGACAGTGTGGTCAGTGAGCTAGAGCCAGACATCCTGAAGAGTGAGGTTGAGTGGGCCTTAAGAAGCATTGCTAATAACAAGGCAGCAGGGGATGATGGCATCCCAGCTGAACTGTTCAAAATCTTGCAAGATGATGCTGTCAAGGTAATGCATGCTATATGCCAGCAAATTTGGAAAACACAAGAATGGCCATCAGATTGGAAAAAATCAACTTATATCCCCATACCAAAAAAGGGGAACACTAAAGAATGTTCAAACTATTGAACAGTGGCACTCATTTCACATGCCAGTAAGGTAATGCTCAAGATCAGCAGTTCATGGAGCGAGAATTGCCAGATGTACAAGCTGGGTTTAGAAAAGGCAGAGGAACTAGAGACCAAATTGCCAATATCTGCTGGATAATGGAAAAAGCCAGGGAGTTTCAGAAAAACATCTATTTCTGTTTTATTGACTATTCTAAAGCCTTTGACTGTGTGGACCATAACAAATTGTGGCAAGTTCTTAGCAGTATGGGGATACCAAGTCATCTTGTATGCCTCCTGAAGAATCTGTATAACGACCAAGTAGCAACAGTAAGAACAGACCACGGAACAACGGACTGGTTTAAGGTTGGGAAAGGAGTACGGCAGGGCTGTATACTCTCACCCTACCTATTCAACTTGTATGCAGAACACATCATGCGACAAACTGGGCTTGAGGAATCCAAGGCTGGAGTTAAAATCTCTGGAAGAAACATTAACAATCTCAGATATGCAGATGATACCACTTTGATGGCTGAAAGCAAAGAGGAACTGAGGAGCCTTATGATGAAGGTGAAAGAAGAAAGTGCAAAAGCTGGCTTGCAGCTAAACCTCAAAAAAACCAAGATTATGGCAACCAGCTTGATTGATAACTGGCAAATAGAGGGAGAAAATGTAGAAGCAGTGAAAGACTTTGTATTCCTAGGTGCAAAGATTACTGCAGATGCTGACTGCAGTCAGGAAATCAGAAGACGCTTAATCCTTGGGAGAAGAGCAATGACAAATCTCGATAAAATAGTTAAGAGCAGAGACATCACACTGACAACAAAGGTCTGCATAGTTAAAGCAATGGTGTTCCCCGTAGTAACATATGGCTGCGAGAGCTGGACCATAAGGAAGGCTGAGCGAAGGAAGATCGATGCTTTTGAACTGTGGTGTTGGAGGAAAATTCTGAGAGTGCCTTGGACTGCAAGAAGATCCAACCAGTCCATCCTCCAGGAAATAAAGCCAGACTGCTCACTTGAGGGAATGATATTAAAGGCAAAACTGAAATACTTTGGCCACATAATGAGAAGACAGGACACCCTGGAGAAGATGCTGATGCTAGGGAGAGTGGAAGGCAAAAGGAAGAGGGGCCGACCAAGGGCAAGATGGATGGATGATATTCTAGAGGTGATGGACTTGTCCCTGGGGGAGCTGGGTGTGTTGACGACCGACAGGAAGCTCTGGCGTGGGCTGGTCCATGAAGTCACGAAGAGTCGGAAACGACTAAACGAATAAACATCAACAAGTTCAGCTTGTGTCCAGTCAGCAATACCTGCTGCACAGTGTATTACAGGGACTGCCAAAGTACTGTATTAGTTACTTTGATTGCATTAATGCCATTCAATTTCAAATTTAAAACTAAGCTAACTTGTTTTACGTTTGCTTTTTCTGTTGATTTCTCTTTCATGATCAAAAAGTTAGCCTGTAATGAGCCAACAATCTATCAATCCTTGCTGCGATATTTGACTGAAATAATAAGATGAATGTAAAATTGATAAATGTTTGAGCCAAAATCCATGATTTTGAATTTTGCAATTTCTTAATTTTCATCAACTGTCCATTTTTTTTTCAATTTTCTTCCAGTTGTTTTGCAGTCCCTTACCCTGCTTGCCTAGCAGAGGAAACCAAACCCACATGTCACCGAACACTCAGGAGCCACAGCATCATATGCAGTCCTTGCTGATCCAGGAAATGGCCAATTTATGGAAATTTGTTTTCTAGTTTTCACCATTCAGAATGGTAATGGGGATGCTCTTTGTTCTGTTCTTTTGGCTAAGGCTTGTCTGACTTGGGAAGCCCTGTTGATATCTACAATACCACCAGCATAGCCCTTAGCATGATTGAGAGCATTAAGCCCCACCACAACCACAAGGAGGGATCCCATGGTAGAGTGGTTGTTGTCATTGTTGTTGTTACTTGAAATATTAAAATCAACAGTTCAGACACCAGAAAATGGCTGGTAAGCAGCTTGTATCTTTCAATATAGATATGATGCAATTACAGTATAGTACCCCAATTGGTACTGTAGCTGCCTCATTTTATATCAATTAAAACTTCTAGACACCAAAGGCTCTGTCTGTCAAACAGGCCATCTGGAGCTCTTACATCAAAATAGATCTAAGACTATAGTTGAATTGTTCTATCAAACAGTTCTTGGGCCTGGGAATGATCAATCTACAGTTCCTGTATCCTTTCAGGATTCAGCTTGAGTTCATTAGCCTTTCTCAAGCCTGCAACTGCGTGGTACATGACTTCCACTTTCCATGATCAAAGAGTTCATCATGAAGTGCAATATCAGCACTGGCGTATGGATTTTAAAAAGTCTGGGAAACAAGATGAAACTGGAGCCCAATGGAACCTGACAGCACATCTGCCAGGGCTTTAGCATCAATCCTTCAGTAGCAGGAATTGTGACTTTGGGTCAGTGACACTATCTCAACCCATCCTACTTCACAAGTTTGTTGAAATTATAAATAAGAGAAGGGAAGGCTATGTGCACTGCCTGAGCTCATGAATAAAAGGTGGAATATAACCACAACATTTTTTGCTGTTGTATAACAACAACATTTGCTACTGTTTCTGAATGTAGAAATCTATTCATGTAACATCATGTTTCTTATCCAACCTACAGAGTAAGCCTAAAAAGAAATTATGGTTAACAGTATTAAAGATTATATGATCTGAACAGGATGAATATTGTTTTCTTCTTTCCTGGCCCCATCTTTGCAATGTGCTTTGTACCAACTCTCCTACTATTTTATCAATTTATTTGGTGAAATTTGTTTTCTTCTTATTTTAATTACATACATACATTTGAGATGTTTATATAGTAATGTGGCAAAAATATATAAAATAAACACACCATTTATTTGCTGTACAAAATGGCAGAAAAAAAAATAGGCATGGCAAAAGCCTTTTACTTAGGGTAAGTTAATTGAAGGGCAATCTGAGCTGCAAAGCTCCAGACAGCCACTAGGTGGCAGCAACAAGATATAGAAAACCAACTCTTTGCTCCAATCTAGTATTTGTCCACTTCAGCAAAGGATCGTGACCTTGTCGTGGTGCTGGAGCTTGACCACCTCAATGATGCCATGAGCTAAACCATGAAGGGCCACCCAAGATGGGAAGGACATGACAGAGAGGTCAGACTAAATGCGATCCCTGGGGAAGGTAATGGCAACCCACCCCAGTATTCTTGCCGTGAAAACTCAATGGATCAGTACAACCAGAGATATGTCGGTATACCATCGGAAGATGAGACCCCCAGGTCGGAAGATGGTCAAAATGCTACTGGGGAGGAACAGAGGATGAGCTCAACTAGCCCCAGACGTCATGATGCAGCTAGCTCAAAGCCGAAAGGACGGCTAGCGGCCGACGGTGCTGGTGGTGAACAGCGAATCCGATGTTCTAAGGATCAACACACCATTGGAACCTGGAATGTAAGATCTATGAGCCAGGGCAAATTGGATGTGGTTATTGGTGAGATGTCAAGATTAAAGATAGACATTTTGGGTGTCAGTGAACTGAAATGGACTGGAATGGGCCACTTCACATCAAATGACCACCAGATCTACTACTGTGGACAAGAGGACCACAGAAGAAATGGAGTAGCCTTCATAATTAATAGTAAAGTGGCTAAAGCAGTGCTTGGATACAATCCAAAAAAATGATAGAATGATCTCAATTCGAATTCAGGGCAAGCCATCTAACATCACAGTGATCCAAATATACGCCCCAGCCACAGATGCTGAAGAAGCTGAAGTAGAGCAGTTCTATGAGGATCTGCAGCACCTACTGGACAACACGCCTAAAAGAGATGTTATTTTCATCACAGGAGACTGGAATGCTAAGGTGGGCAGTCAAATTACACCTGGAATTACAGGTAAGCATGGCCTGGGAGAACAAAACGAAGCAGGACATAGGCTGATCGAATTTTGCCAAGACAACTCACTCTGCATAACAAACACTCTCTTCCAACAACCTAAGAGACGGCTTTATACATGGACTTCCCAGCTGGACAACACTGAAATCAGATTGACTACATCCTTTACAGCCAAAGGTGGCGGACATCTAAACAGTTGGTAAAAACATGTTCTGGAGCTGACTGTAGTTCCGATCACAAACTTCTTACTGCACAATTTAGGATCAGACTAAAGAGATTAGGGAAGACCCACAGATCAGCTAGATATGAGCTCACTAATATTCCTAAGGAATATGCAGTGGAGGTGAAGAATCGATTTAAGGGACTGGACTTAGTAGATAGGGTCCCGGAAGAACTCTGGACAGAAGTTGGCAGCATTGTTCAGGAGGCGGCAACAAAATACATCCCAAAGAAAGAGAAAACCAAGAAGGCAAAATGCCTGTCTGCTGAGATACTAGAAGTAGCTCAAGAATGAAGGAAAGCAAAAGGCAACAGTGATAGGGGGAGATATGCCCAATTAAATGCAAAATTCCAGAGGTTAGCCAGAAGAGATAAGGAATTATTTTTAAACAAGCAATGCACGGAAGTGGAAGAAGACAATAGAATAGGAAGGACAAGAGACCTCTTCCAGAAAATTAGAAACATCGGAGGTAAATTCCAGGCCAAAATGAGTATGATCAAAAACAAAGATGGCAAGGACCTAACAGAAGAAGAAGAGATCAAGAAAAGGTGGCAAGAATATACAGAAGACCTGTATAGGAAGGATAACAATATCGGGGATAGCGTTGACGGTGTGGTCAGTGAGCTAGAGCCAGACATCCTGAAGAGTGAGGTTGAATGGGCCTTAAGAAGCATTGCTAATAACAAGGCAGCAGGAGACGACGGCATCCCAGCTGAACTGTTCAAAATCTTGCAAGATGATGCTGTCAAGGTAATGCATGCTATATGCCAGCAAATTTGGAAAACACAAGAATGGCCATCAGATTGGAAAAAATCAACTTATATCCCCATACCAAAAAAGGGGAACACTAAAGAATGTTCAAACTATCGAACAGTGGCACTCATTTCACATGCCAGTAAGGTAATGCTCAAGATCCTGCAAGGTAGACTTCAGCAGTTCATGGAGCGAGAATTGCCAGATGTACAAGCTGGGTTTAGAAAAGGCAGAGGAACTAGGGACCAGATTGCCAATATCCGCTGGATAATGGAAAAAGCCAGGGAGTTTCAGAAAAACATCTATTTCTGTTTTATTGACTATTCTAAAGCCTTTGACTGTGTGGACCATAACAAATTGTGGCAAGTTCTTAGCGGTATGGGGATACCAAGTAATCTTGTATGCCTCCTGAAGAATCTGTATAACGACCAAGTAGCAACAGTAAGAACAGACCACGGAACAACGGACTGGTTTAAGGTTGGGAAAGGAGTACGGCAGGGCTGTATACTCTCACCCTACCTATTCAACTTGTATGCAGAACACATCATGCAACATGCTGGTCTTGAGAAATCCAAGGCTGGAGTTAAAATCTCTGGAAGAAACATTAACAATCTCAGATATGCAGATGATACCACTTTGATGGCTGAAAGCAAAGAGGAACTGAGGAGCCTTATGATGAAGATGAAAGAAGAACGTGCAAAAGCTCGCTTGCAGCTAAACCTCAAAAAAACCAAGATTATGGCAACCAGCTTGATTGATAACTGGCAAATAGAGGGAGAAAATGTAGAAGCAGTGAAAGACTTTGTATTTCTAGGTGCGAAGATTACTGCAGGTGCTGACTGCAGTCAGGAAATCAGAAGATGCTTAATCCTTGGGAGAAGAGCAATGACAAATCTCGATAAAATAGTTGAGAGCAGAGACATCACACTGACAACAAACGTCTGCATAGTTAAAGCAATGGTGTTCCCCGTAGTAACATATGGCTGTGAGAGCTGGACCATAAGGAAGGCTGAGCGAAGGAAGATCGATGCTTTTGAACTGTGGTGTTGGAGGAAAATTCTGAGAGTGCCTTGGACTGCAAGAAGATCAAACCAGTCCATGCTCCAGGAAATAAAGCCAGACTGCTCACTTGAGGGAATGATATTAAAGGCAAAACTAAAATACTTTGGCCACATAATGAGAAGACAGGACACCCTGGAGAAGATGCTGATGCTGGGGAGAGTGGAGGGCAAAAGGAAGAAGGGCCGACCAAGGGCAAGATGGATGGATGATATTCTAGAGGTGACGGACTCGTCCCTGGGGGAGCTGGGGGTGTTGACGACCGACAGGAAGCTCTGGCGTGGGCTGGTCCATGAAGTCACGAAGAGTCGGAAGCGACTAAATGAATAAACAACAACAAAGTATTTGTCCAAAGTTTTGCAACCCATATCTCTTACCTTAGTTCATGGTATTATGTCATACAGAGTCATATGTATTCTTGAAATTTCACTAACTTCAGGGAAATCCTGGTGAATATTTTGGTTTTTTAAATTATTTTATTTTATTTATTTGAAGAGATATTTTAAAGCACAACCAGGAGAAAGAGCAGAAAAAGAACTAAAAGAGCAAAAAGAAAGTGCTTGAGATTTACAAGCCGTATAAAATTGAATAACAATTTTAAAATAACCTTGGGTTAGTGGTGAATTTCATTGAGAAGTTGTGGAATTGGGGATTATCAGAAATCCTGGATAGATACTGGAAAAAGGAAGGGAATTGGATATTCAGATGAAAAATCCACACCTGAAGACTCTTCCACAGAGTGAAATATAATGACTCTGTTAATTTCTAGAGAGAAAGCCAAATCAGTACAGATATGGGTATAAGAGTTTTGATATGCATTTCTAGAATATAGCTCAAAAGAATGCGACATTGTACAGATAACCTTCCAGCACTTCTTGGACTGACCACAAGGAAAAGTTATGCACTTGTCTTGGTTGAAAAGTCTGGCAGCTTATGCATCAATTAAAACATTCCCGTTTTAGTTTCCACATTATCTAAAATCTGTTTCCTGGTTTCCTTTTGCAGACATAGTACTAAGCAACCGTGCAGGGGGTGGGGAGGATTGTTTTGAAAAAGGGATTTCTGCAGTTAGTTTGCAAGGCTGATATCTAATACCTATGCCCATATGTCTCCAGCGCATGGAATGTAAGATTGTGTACCTGAACCCCAAAGGGTCCCAGTATTTGCCCATTTCTATCAACTATACATTATAGTGAGATTGGTTAAATTACAATATAAATTATTTTTAAGTGAACTGACTGCATAATGTCCACTGACCCTTTCTTGACTATTGTACATGAAAACTGTACTTTGAGCAGAATATTGCACTCTGAAATGACAATTGCACTTTGAGCAGAACAAATTGTGGTATGTTTGTTTGAATTTTCATGGTTCCCATTGTGGTAGGACTTCAGGCCTCATAGGCCTTTCACCTCACTACATGCTTCTGTTCCATTTGCAATGCCGTAGGAAGAACATTAAAGGAACATTGGAGGAAAACCTAATTCCAAAGGGTTATTGTGTTAAATTTCCTGGATTAGATGTAAATGAAAGCTAGCCAAAGTTCCAGGGATAGAGTGAATTTTGCTTCACTGAAGTTACAAGGCATTTTAAGAAGAGAGTCTTTAAAGCAATCTGTGAAAGTGATGGTTTGCTGAAACTAGTCAACCCAATTGCTTCAACACAGTCACTGTGACAATTCAATGAATGTGATATGAGGAATTTTGCCAGCTCCAAATGGAGCTTGGATAAATCTGATTGAATAGGGTCATTTCTACTTCTCTCTCAAATGCACATTTATGGGGAAATATAACCGGGAAATAAATAAACAAACAAACAAATAAATAAGCAAGCAAGCAAGCCCAGAAAGTGGAGCAAAGGGTTAAGTGTATTCCTCTTGCATGTTGTTTCTCCACTGCAAAATGATTTCCATCCATTCTCTGCAACTATTTCACCCAGACCTGTCTTTTCCAGAACACCAAAGACTCTGGATTAACATGTCTACTGCACTCACTGTAGCTATGCTGGGCTTCAGGAAATTCTTTTTCAGATTTTAGTTTTCAGATTGCTTAACACCAAATGCTGATTTTTTAAAAATGCAATGAACTTGAGTTGCTCATTGTTACTTCCTCCCAAATAATAGTTATTGCTGGCTGTAGTAATTTTGTCACACAGTGCGTAGTGGTGAAATAGAAACTAGTGCGCTAGTAAAGACAGGACAGATCCTTCAGGACATTCAGTTATAACTTGCAGAGTTACATTTAAAGCACATCTGGACTTTGGACAAAGCCTTCAGCATTTTAATGAGCTGCAGACAAACCCGACATGCAATGAAAGGCATAATCTGAACCAAAGCATTTATTATGCTTGGAGATCACAGCTGACTTGAGAAGCTGCCAGGAATCAGGGACATTTACACAAACTGCCTGTAATTTTTTAAGCATTAAATTACAGCTGTAGTGGATTTGTATATATTTGTACTGAATTTGTGTGTGAGACAGAGAGATGGATGTGTTGTCCCATTGCTCTGTGTCCAGCTTGTACTCTAAATCAAGCCTTTGGATATTGGTACAATTAGTACAGAGTGGCTTCTTAAAGAGAAGGACAATAGATGTGTAACCATATAAAACTGTAACAATACTGTCAAGCTATAACTCTATCTGTATCTCCTCAGAATGAAGTCCAGGAAGCTTATTTCCAGATAAATTAGTATATAATTATAGTTTACTAACAGTGTGGTGAATAAGTATATTATCCATCAGCCAAATGTCATTTGAACCTTGGTCAAAGTCAAAGTCATAGCATAGTACCTAGCTTACTTTGGTTGATTTCAAAAATGCCAAACAGGACTGGATCTGATTAGTAGTTGGATGGGAAGCCCCAGAGGCCATGGCTAGATTGGGAAATTGAAAAAAAAATATTCCAGAAGAAGACAGTAACCAACTCTTTTCACATTGTTGGCATGAAAGCAACATGAACAGTCCATAGTCACCAGTAGCTGCATTCAGCTCTTGGGAGATTTTATTTTATAAAGTCATGAGAATGTTATGAAGTCCTGAAAAAGCTAGAGGATCTAAACTTCAGCCCTAGACTAAGGATTGAAATTAACACAACATTTGCAAATTTATCTATGAACATTAGCATAATTAGATGGAAAAATAGAAATAATCACAACAATTTGAAATAAAGATGATGCCCTCAAACACAGGACAATCCTCTAAAAACTCAAGATGGTCACAAAAGTTCATCTTTCCTCATCCCCTATGGTGTTGCCTGATGGAGGTCACTCCACCCTTCTAAATGGCACACCTAGAAGGACTCAGCTCTTTGTCTGACAGTGAGTACAGGTGACTTTCCAGCCAATGTCCTAAACACATTGTGGTTGTACTTGTGTTCATGCTATTGAAACTTTGGGTTTCTCTGTGACCAGCGTCCATCACAGTCCTGTGCATTTTGCATACAGTATGTGAGGAGTCACAATTTAAGGGGGAAAATTACTCACGATGTAAAATAATTGACTGCAGATAATTATTCCTCTTTAAATATTTTATTTTATTACTACCCAAAACCTCTGAAGTAAAACCCATTAATGAAGCATTTCTTATTATTTCTTTAATATTTTTTCACACCTATGGGGATCTATGGGGAGGGGGTGTCAAGTGGCAAAATGTGCCTCATCATAAAACAAAACCTGCCAGTGATTTATTTACATCTGATATCTGCATGCTTGTTGTCATATTGACAGTTCCTGGAGATGCCTATGTGAACATACTTTGCTATATCTGTGCATCCAATTTCCCCAATTTAGTGCTCTCCTAATATGGTGGATTCAACTCTCACAATTCTCAGCCCGTACTGGCATTTTACCCATCTGGCACCAAGTTGGAGAAGGCACTACTGTACCTCCATTCTCATGACAAGCCCACTAAGCAGGTGCCTCAGGAAACAAGAACCACTTGGATTTCTGGAAAGCTCTTTATTGCTAGTAGGATAAGGTAAAAGAATTTTGGAAGTCTGCAAGAGTAATTCTCCAGCTCAACTTATACCTAGTGTAATTAAGGCAGAGTAACTGAGTTTCTTTCTCATGTCCTCCCCCTCCACCAACTCAGAAAACTTTATATAATGGCCCTGCTTCCTCCTGTTGTGGTTGTGCTCCCTCCTCTGTTTCCAAGGTCTGTTAGACGTTATATCACATCAATAGACTGGACTGGGAAATCAAAAAAATTTCCTGGAAGAAGGAAATGGTAAACCACTCCCTTTCTTTTGAAAAAAGCAAAAAACAAAAACTACTATGTGTACGTGCTTCTGTAGACTTCAGAAGTCAAGCTGTAATCAAGGGAGACTGATTTATGTTTTTCCCCTGGTAAGTACCATTTTTTTCCAGAGAAAGAACTTAAAGTAAGATCTGATCTAGATAGTTAATCATGCTCTCAAAACTAGAACCTGTTTAGATTGTATGGTTGTTCAGTGGCATTACATAGCTGCTGTTGTCTAGAGAGGTGTTCATATGCGGTGGCACATTATATGGACTTAACATTATGTCACCTACAGATTAGTGAAGTTTCTCTAAGTCATTATCTTGTTGCAGGGGCAAGCAGTCTGAAAGCCAGGGCTGAATATGCCCCACAGGGCCTTCTCTGCAGCCCCAGAACTACCTCCAACCACAGTTCCCAAAACTGGAGACATGGTTTTCTACCATTATATGGAAGAAAACAAACAAAAACTGTAGAGTCAACTCTAAATAGTGATAACCTGGTTAAAAACAAAGAAACCTCCTTGAGAATCCAAGAAATCCCCAAGCACAACACAGAACTTTCCCATTAGCATCCTTTTCATGCCCACCATAGTCCTCATCTTCCTCCAAAAATGTTGACTCCCAAAGTTCATCTCTCCAATCCTTCTGCAATCATTTTTAAGCTTCTCTGAACTTCATCTACTGTTTCTGCCAAAGAAGAGTCTCCACATTCATCTGCCAGTTTCATTCCCTTCCATTATATTCTAAGCTAAGCAGTCAAGGAAGGCCTAAAGGAGTGCTGTCTCAACACTCATTGTTGAGTGTTGAGACAGACAACACTCTGACACAAATTGACTGACACAAAGAATGTCTCTGTGGACCTTCTGACAAATATAAATTGATGGGGGGTAGAAAGGTTTCCACAATCCTGTTCCTCCATGTTCATTAGACACATCTGAACATCTGTAAGGGATTCAGTTGCAAAGCTGTTCCAAGTGCATGATGCATGAGATGGCACTCCAATGACATCAATGTGCAGAGATTAAGCATCCACCAACAGCCAAACACAGTACACTAATGCTGTAATGTGTAAAGGGACAAAGATTGTCTCAACTTGGTTTAAAGTGTGCCAGAGTTAAACTCTGAACTTTTTTTCCTAAAGCCCACCCAGGGAGATAACTTGTTCATTTCTATTATGGAAAGCTGTTTTCTTGTCAAAGTACCTGACTGCTTTAAAATAGTATCCATTTGCAGCTGGATTCTGACAGTTTTGGAGTCTTATGTGTCCAAACACACATGGCAGATTTTTGTTTTGCTTTCGACTGAGACATTTATTAAAATTGGGTATGTAACCTATTCATTCTAGGAAAACTAAAGGAGCTCTTCATAGAAATTAAAGCTTTCCAAGACAAACACTAAATTGGTTTTTAAATGATACATTAAATATTTTTCTCCTTGGCTGTCTTCTGCTGTTACCCCTCAGGGCCAGTTCTCATGATCTTTGGGTAGATAGCCAAATTCTTTTAGCATGGATGCAAAATGTGCTTCAACACACTATAGAAAACAATTTCTGAGAAGAAAATATATATAGATCTCTTGATCTCTCTCCCCTCCTTTCTCTTCCTCATACACACATACACAGAGACACTTAAATAAAACTTTACAGTTAAAGTTGGAGAACATTAAGGATGACACATAATGCTGTTGGTTCACATCTTTAAGTGAACTACCTTCATTTGCACTTTCTGGAATATACAGATCAGATGGCACATCTTCCTGAATTTTATGGTGCAGTCTTCAGCCCCAAACCTGCATGTAAATAAGCATACGTCTGGGGAAATTGTATGCAAAACTAAGCTTGTTAATGGAAAAAGAAATACAAAAAATAATAGGTGAGATAGATACATAATGGCCAAATTCCTACAATATCCTTAATCCATTCAGCTACTAGCCCAGTTAGAGCAACTTTTTGGGGGGATCTTGGAGTAAACATTCATGCTACCTGGTCAAGGGAAGCCTCCCTGCCTCCTCCTTTCAGTCCCGCTTTGGGCCAGGAGAGCACTGGGAAAGCTCCATTACATTAGTGGCTTTTTTTACACTGGCCTAACTTGCAGCAGTGGCTTGGATGCTGAACAAGGGTTTGGGAGATGTGTTGCACATTTCCAGGCCTTAGCAATGATTTTGTAATGGACAGCTTGTGCCCCAACTTATTTCCTTGGAGAACTGCTTGTGCAGGGTTTGGTCATGCTCCACAGCTTATTGTTGGATGCATCATTCCTATTTATAAATTGTTTCTTCGAAGTTGAAGAATAGAGAAGGGGTCACCTGGTATCCTGCTTTCCATCTCTATTCTGCTGCTGCGTACATAAAAGGGTTAAAGCTGGAATCACCAAAGTATGGTTTCCAGGGGTTTTGGAAAGTTCTGCACCTTTTAGATACAGGTAGTCCTCACTTAACTGTCACAATTGGGACTGGAATTTAGGTTGCTAAGTGATGCAGTCATTAAGTGAATCTGGATATGGTTTTATGACCATTTTTGCAGTGGATGTTAAGCGAATAATAAGGTGATTAAGTGAATCACATGGTTCCCTATCAATTTTGCTTATTGGAAGCCTGCTGGGAAGGTTGAAAATGATGATCATGTGACCATGGGATGCTGCAACCATCATAAATGTGTGATGGTTGCCAAGCACCCAAATCGCAGTCACATGACTGCAGGGACACTGCGACAGTCATAAGTGCAAGGAACGGTTGTTAGTTTTAACTCTGTTGTAACTCCAGATGGTCACTAAATGAACATTCATTAAACAAGGACCGGTAATACAGATTGCTGTTATTAAATCTTCTCTTATAGTTCTTGCCTGTTGTTCATGTCTTATGCTCCTTCTGCTTTTGCCTGACTTTTATCCCATTTTGCAAATTGATTGTTTTGTTGCTTACTAGTGTTAATGAATAAACATCAAGCTCTATTTCTGCTAGCTGTGTGTTTGCTCTGACCTGGATATAGTGACTGATTTACAGTGTTTGTGGTGCAAACTAAACTGGAAATTTATCCATGGTAGTTTTCCAACACCTACGGGGTTTTGGAATTCATACGCCTCACCATGGGAGATACTCTGACTTAACAACTGGTCTGGTACAATTTGGGATTAAAATTGCCTCGCTTTTGCCCTAGCACTGAGGTACTAAGGTTAAGTGGTTCATACAACACTCTAGATCCTAAACTGATCTGGCTATGTTGTGGGAACCCAGTCAATATGTATATTAAGGAAAATTGCATCGAAACATGCCTGTTACTTTTCCTGCAGTTTTTTAAATCACAGAATGATGCTAGCATTTGAGAGAAACAGTCACGGATTGGAAATCGATTGCTTTGTATATCCCTAGCAACTACTTAAGCATTCAGCATTCATCATGCAACACTGCCAGTGAAGCATCATGGAACATCAATGTGACCAGATGAATTATATCATTAAAAGGATAGTTTTTGTCCCTTTAAGAGGTTGATTATAAAGCAATGTGGCAATCTGTTTTCTTATTGCAAATATGTTTGCTGTATGGTTTGCTCAGTCCCCTTGGCTGCCTGAAGTCATTATACAGTATGTATATGTATGCTGACCCTAATATTACAATAGTACAATTATAATTTTCCTAGGGAAAAAGCTTTCATAAAGTCAGTCAGTTTCTTTCATAAAAGAAATTAAAACACCTAAAAACTACAGATATAAAGTTTTCTCTATCTCCAGTTACATACAGTATTATAATTTGGATTTTTAAAATGTTAATCATTAGCACCTGTTAAGGATAGTGCAGGAATTATTTTGTTTTGATTTTTGATGAGTTTCCCAGTTCACAGTTTCTAATAGTATGCAAATTTGAAAGAGGTTGAGTGCCAAAATGACACTTTTCAGAATTCAAAAATATATTTCATAATTCAAAAAGTGTACACAAAATGTGCAAATTTTAAAAAAAATGTGTAGAAAAAATTATATCTTGGGGAAAGTATAAACAAAAATACCTTAAATCATGTCACATTTATTGCATATAATTTTATGCATGTTTTGTGCAAATATGGAGATAATTCCTTATAAAAGCTGTCATAATGGGAAAAGTATGTACCAAAATGCATATGAAGTTTTGTGTAGACTTTTTAAAAATGAAATCTTAATGTGGAAATGGGGCTGAAACCAATCTGTGGTGAGGAAAATGAACAACTGAATAAAACCAAAAAATCAATATATTTGCTTGCATCTATCAGATTTCTAATGTTCAGTTTGTTTTGTTTTATTGTGAACTTTACAAAGTTCTGTAAGGAAGACTTCGAATGGAGCCCTCAGCTATAATATTACCATATCAAAAAGGAATCCAAACTGAATTATTTCAAAACAAAACATATTTTTCAACAGAGTCCAGTTGGATTAGAGGACCATATAAACTGTTGTATGTAGGACCATGTTATTTATTAGGAATAATGATTAGGGGAGTGGATGGTAAATATATATATTATATATTATAGTAATTATTTTCTGTGAGCCAATTGCAATGGTATTCCATTTTAATATGCACCTTCGTGTATAGTGGAATGACAATAATTTTTTTCTATTCTGTTCTGTTCTGTTCTTATTCCTATTCTATAGTAAAGGCATTTTTGAGATGACAAAAATTATGTGGTATTGCATATCTGTTTGTTGTTATTATTATTATTATCACATTTTCCTGCTTTTTCATTACAAAGTTACTTATTTTCCAGATGTAAATGTATTTATCTTTATGATCTTAGTCAACTTCTGACATACTTACTCTGGAGATCTTAAAGGAAGCAGAGGATATATTTAAAACCACTAAAAAACAACACAAGATTCTTCTCCTCATTTTTACATCTAGACCAGACCCTCATATAATGTAATGAATTCAAAATAGATCAAAGGAAAAGAAGTTTGGGAATTTCCATTCCTCACAGTTTTTTTTTTACCATGGTCTTGTAAACTATGAAGGAATCCTTTCTTGGGTCATCTAAGAGATGATAATGCACTAAAAAGCAAAGAATATCACTATTAAAACTTAACATCTGCAGGACCTTTGTAATGGAGGCAAAGGAGTCCCAATTTTTAGACCCCACCAATGGAAGGGCCTATCCAAAATATGCTTCAGTATTTGAAACAGCGGTACTGTACAGCCTCCACTGACTGATCTGGGACTGGTCTGTCTAATCATTTCAAACACTGAGCCAAATTTTGGATGGCCACCCTCCAGTTAAAATATAATCCCAGCAGCCATTTCAGCATTATTGCCACCACATTCCCATGTAGTGGGCCACTGACTTCAATAGAGAAACATATTTTGATGTAGACTCAGAGAGAAGAAAGTATATGCTGCATGGAAGCTCAAATAAACATTTTGTGCCCCCTAGAGATTTTTCAGAATCTTTTAAAAAGTCCTGGCTGCCATATGTAAGTAAAAGTGTTCAGAATTTCAGTCACTAGAAGAGGTTATCTGTCAACACTGTTAAACACAAACTTAATACTAACTTCTTAGCACAGTTTTCTTCCAGGTTATCCCGAACTCTAGATCTGCTGTAGCTTCTCCATTGGCTTTAGCCTCAACTTCCTTCAGCTGGGCAAAAAGATTTGAAGGAGGAATGTTCAGAATTAGTGCTCAGCCCCTCCCCCCCCCCAAATCTGCTCTTTTTTTCTACCTGGGTAGACACTTCTGTCAACAGAAAAGGGAATTTCAGTGACATTTTCAAGGCTGATGTGTGGAGTGCTTGCACTTGCTTAGTTTTGAGCAATCATCTTTTTATTGTGCAATCTTCTCTCCTGACTCCTTGACTTCCACAGTTCTAATAAATCCCAATGGAAGGCATAATGAGAACTTCTCCCATGGGTTTTTCTGAGATTTGGAAATGTGGGCACCCAGAATGGTTACAGAGTGATGCATAAAAAAAAAAAGTGACAGAAATGAATCACGTGCAACATCGGTTGAAGGGAGTGACAGAGAATGCAGCTACTTTGGGCCCCTGAAAAGTGGAAGTGGGGCTAAGCAGAGCACAAACTGAAGTGGGTTGTGGAAGACAGAGGATGCAGAAGTGAGGAATCTCCAGCTGACTGCCTCCATCACTCTGCCTCTAAGAAAGGGCCTCACATTCACCACACTCAACACCATTTTTCAGGCAGGCAGGTCCAGCCATAAGCTAACATAGCTCCATGTTAGCCAATGGACAGATAGGGCCAACAAGATTTTTGGGAGGCAGGTCCACAAGTACACAACCAAGAAGTAGATCAGGTTGAAGGTTTTCAAGCTGGTTGCTTTACATATTAACTAATGCAGCTACACATTAGTCACAGGTATATTGGGCTGAGGAGATTTAGGGGCCCCGGTCAATCCATATAATGTCACTGGTCTGTGTAGTCAACAGATAAATCAGTCCAAGGGAGTAATCCTCCTGAGCAGGGTTTTACTACATGGTAACCTTTTATCTAAAAAGTTTCTTCTAGATAGCTGGTTAGGTTCAGGTTCTTTGCTTATTCCATTTTGCATACATCATTTTAACATCTTATTTTGTAGGAATCCATCTGCAATGTTCATCTAGGACTGTCAGTAATGGGTGCCCCTCCCCAATTCCTTAAAGTGACCCTGACTGCATAAGCAGCAGCACTCACATCACTCCAAGAATAAAGTAAGTTCAAAAACATCACCAGAAGTAACTTGAAAGTCTAAAGCATTTTGAGAATCAGGCAGAAACCAGAAGACTCTTTTACAAGAGAAGATAACTTTTAAGAAACATATCCATACAACCTTATATGAGATTCACCCCATGTGACCAAGTTTCTTCATTCTTTCAAATATGCATGAAGGTCCTCATCCAGACCTTCCTAGTTGACTTGTAAAGATCCAGGAGAGTCAGCAAGGACAGGATGGGAATTTGAGTATGTCATGCACAGCCTGCTGCTGCCACTCACCAGACTTACATGAGAACAGTAACATAACACATTTCTTCCAAACCTTAATGATTTATTATTACAAACTCAGAACAGAAAAACATTGCTAAGAAGTTCTTAGTGGAAGATGTCCTGAGTTACTGGTCCATTGTGGGCCATGACTGAACAGACCCTGCTGCAGAAGCAGATTGCATGGCCTGTTTATTTTGGGTCTTTTAGTTTGCCTCTTAAGGACCCTAAGAACAACTCCTCACCTTACAAATTAGGAAATATATTTTGCGATACAGTGATATCCCTGAGAAGGGGATATGCAAAGGAAATGTCTCAGATGATAAAATTGGTGGGTTTTTTGTCGCAATACATCACATATCACAGCAAAGACAATCATCCTCCGATTGGTTTTTAAGGGAGCCTAAGCATTTATAATTATTACAAATTAGCAGATGTAATATAAAAGGGGGGAAATCAGAAACTCGACAGCTTCTCTTTTTTTCCTGTTTTTTATTTTCTTTTTTAACCATGTTTAATTTTCTTTTTTAGTATTTTAAAATTGCTAAATTTATTTGTTCATTTATTTTTCTTTTATTTACAGGTACAAAAACACATGCTTCCACACACACACACACACACATGCGCACAATGCAACAACACAATGGAGATTTTAATAACAAGCAATTTACCTTAAGACTGAAACTATTACATGTAGTCCTGACTTAACTGTGGTAATTGGGACCAAAATTTCCATCACTAAGTGATATGGTTGTAAAGCACAACATCATGTGATTGTGCCACATAGCAGTGGAAATTCTCACACTTTCAGTTGCCATTGTTAAGCAAATCACTGTGGGTTATTAAGCGAGGGCATCACATGGTTGCCATTTGCAACCTCCTGCTGGTTTCCCCATTGACTTTGCTTGTTGATCACACGGCTGGGGGGACACTGTGAGAGCTGGAACTTGGAGGACCAGTCGTAAGTAACATTTGTTCAATGCCATTGTAAGTCATTAACCAAGGACCACCTGTATCGTAAAACAAATACACTGATGTATGCTCTTCCTTCATTTTCTCATTTTACTAGATATTGATTATATTTGATTTTGAAGAAAAGTCAGTTAATTATCATGCTTGTAACATTAACACCCAAAACCATAATTAATATTGATAGAATATCCACTTTTCTTCTTTTTTATCTACATCTAATACACTAAGACACTTATATAATAGAATATTAAGAATATAGGCATATTATATAAATGTTGTATTGAAATAACATATGGTACTAAAACTGAGAGGATGGAGCAATAGATGGTTTATATGGCTAGATGTTAAAGGACTGAGATAATTCTATATTAACATTTTATGGATATACTTTTAGACTTAGTTATTCATTATTCTACGTATTTTTTCTGATTTTATTAGCACTGATATACTCTTGGTAGTATTTTATCATTTCTTCTGGTTGTTATATTTACAAGTGAGAGAGAGAGAGAGAGAGATCAGATAAAATTATTCCCTCCTTCCTCTTCCATTTAGCTCAAATTCACTGCTTTTATAATGCAGTGCAAAAAATACCATACCAACCACTAGATTAGCAATGCAGAGGTCCTTGAACTCCCCAATTTCTAGTTTCTTGCTTCTTCCATCTAGTCAATTATGCACCATATCTATAGAGCAAATCGATATCAATAGAATGCATTTATATTATTCTTATTCCCCTCTTTGCATATGAAAAGAGAAGAAAAAAAGTCACATGGAGAGTTTTTAATGAGTCCAGGATCAATGCTGTGCTCTCTCTCTTTTCAGCACACACACACACACACACACACGCACCCTGCCTGAAGCTAATGAAACACAACAGACAAATGTTTATGTCCACTTGAGGAATTTATTTATTGGATTTACACTTACCACATTCAAAATTTCTTTCAGTGGTTTAGAAAAATAATGTAGCCGTATACTTATCAACAATCATTTTACATGCATATTTCATGCTTATTGTTATATATGTGGTTCTGTGTTTGTATATGAATGTATGTGTATAATGAAAACCCATACCACTAACAACTCTAACACAATCATTATGGTGGCCAATTCTGTCCGCAGCTGATTCTCCACATGCCATTGAGTGTGTGATAGGTTGTCTCTGTTCCAAGGACCTGAAATGTGTTCAGCATTGATATCTTTAGAGATGTTTCCAGTAGAAGCAAAGCTGCCCTTGACGTTTTTCAAGGAAAATATTTTAACCACTGATGAAATGCTTTATGAGCAAACCTGGAAGCCTTAGAAATAAGGAAAGAAGTTAAAGTAACCCAGAGTTTCTTTTTAATGCCTCAGATATTTAAGCTATTCTTTTCCCAACTGAGCAAGTTTTTTAGGGTCATCCTATTTAGGTTCAATCTGAAGTCTGTTACCTGGTTTTTACTTTATAGCAGTGTTTCTGAACCTTGGTGACTTCAAGATGTGTGGACTTCAACTCTCAGAATTCCCCAGCCAGCCTTGCTGGCTGGGGACTTCTGGCAGTTGAAGTCCACACATCTTGAAGTTGCCAAGGTTCAGAAACACTGTTTTATAGTAAGAAGCAGACAAATCCCCAAATACTTCACTGCTGGCAGCCACAATGTCTTTCCTATTCAGACAAGCCAATTTCTTTCCAGCTAAAACCACTGTGAAGCTGGTTTGTTTCATTTTTTGGGGTGCTGTGCTCTATTTGCCCTTTGTGGGAACTCTTTTCTCCCCTTGCTTCTCAGTTCCCCAGTTCCTGGTCTGCAACTATACTAGCAGGTCTTTCAAAGGTAGAAGTTGCTTGAACACTTAATGGCTTATCAACCCCACTTTTCCAGTAGGAACCAGGAGATTCCTCTTGTCTATTGTAGACAGCCAGGCAAAAAATTGCACATGAAGCAAGGAAGTAATTTATCCTACTTCCCCTTAGTATGGACTGGGAGTGAAGGTTCATTATTGTGGCTATATGACCTGTGGCAATTCATGGTGAGGCAGGGATTTTCATTCCTTGTTCTCAACATTGCTAAGTCATCAGAAATGAATACTGTTGAAGATGTTCTTCAAACTGTGTTTAAAAGTTTGGGAGGTGAAGGTGGTGGCGGTATGGCTCTCACTCATGCTCTGTCTGATTCACCCTTCATCTTTCTCCAGTGGCACTTTAGGCATCTCCGCTAGTGTTTCAACTCCCAGAACTCCTCAGAAAACCAAGAGGCACCCCAAGACTGATGCACAGTAAGAGGCTGCAAAGGAGCAACTTGATCAAAGCCTTAGTCACCTGCCCATTCGAGGCTGCAACTGACACCTCAGTTCAACTGCATACCCAAACTCTCTTTGGAACCCTTCCAGGCTTATGAATAACCAAGGTAGACTTATCTAACAAACTGTAACTATGTGCTGGGTGGAATATTACCAGCAAAACAGAATCATAGAGTGATCCAACCATGGTAAAGTCATGTCCTCCATTACCAGATCATTGTCACGTTCACTGTTTCAATGTATTTCAAACATCGTAACGTTTCACATGCCATGGCGCTGACGCGCGTTTCTGTTTGGGAGGGAGCTGCTGTGAGACCTTGTACCAAGCTCTGTATCTGTGTTCATTTCAATGGAATGTGTTTGGGTTATGTGCTCTGCTCAAGGACTTTTCCTGCAGACCATCAGAAGCCGTTAGGAGCACCTGGGATTGTGGACTTGAGAAGATTCTAAGGGGGGAGGGATTCCGTTTTCACTGAGGGTTTTTAGTTTGAACTTGCCGTGCTTTCATCATTCTCAGCTTTCTTTGTGATCCTGCATGCTGTTCTTTAATAAATCAGATATCTTTGAATTCTTACTTATGAGTCTGATGGTGTTTTAGTATAGACAGTCATTACAATCATGTTATAACTTTCCAGACCCCCCCCCAAAAAAAAACCCCACCTAGATCTAGTATGCTATCACCAGTTTGTGGTGGGCCTTCAACAACTTGGATCAGATCCATGGTGGCCATGAAGTCTTGCAGTGCCCCCAACTCGACACCCCTAGGGGCAAGGCAGGGATGATGCTGTGCAGCAAGGAGGGCAGTACAACTGCGATGAATCCAACTGTTCTCTAGAGTCCAACTATAGCAAAGAGTCTGACATCCAATTATCTGTAGAGCCCCTGAAAGCCATCGAGACTTCCTGGGTGATAATTGTTTTTCTACCGCCATCCCTCCTCTGAGCTTGTAGCTGGGGCCAGATGTAGAATCCAGGTGACTATACAGTATCTCCAAGAAGGGAAACACCTTCCCCTGCACCTATCCAGGTCTTCTTTATACATGCCTACTTAGGTGCTTAATCCACAATTAAAGTATCTCTGAGTTTGTAACTGGATATGGGGAGGGAGGGAGGGAGGGAGGGAGGGGTTTTCTCAGTGCTTTTCAGCTTTAAGGTAAAAATATAAAGTTGGGTGATATACCAATATATCCTGAATGAACTTTCAGCATTTGACATTTTATAATATCAAATATTCATTTTCTTTCAAAACGACGAGCCAACTGCATGGTCCCTGTCACTGCTGTTTGGACTCACATCAATCTGTTCCATCAATTCACTTTATGAAAAGCATAAAAACTATAGTTCTTGTCTTGTGTAAACATTTTTACTTATGTTTCCTTCAAATCAGCCTTTTCATATGCACACTGCCAAAATAGCTAAACATTTATGTAACTTATTAATATTGTGTCAAAATCAGTCCTCTGAGTCACTGAAAAAAATATTCCATGTCAAAAGAGTTTTCTGTTTTTCTCTTTCATTTTAGGTCAAGCATGTCTTTTATTAATAGTTTTTGAGATTACTATATTGTTGTAGAGAGGTACAGGGTGCTTTTGTTTTTCTCCATTCCTGTGCAACCTCTTTGGCTCATAGAGACTTCCTTCTCTTTAAAAAAATGCCAACTGGAGTAATCTCACAATGACATCCTTGGAATTTTAAGCCAAGTGTGGGAAGCCAGACAAAATGCAAACTGCTGAAAATATGAGTATGAAGCAAAGCATGATCTTTAATTACTCATGCTCCACTCATGAGAATTTCACCAAGCTGTTCTTCTCCCTTTGAAAATAAATGTGAAATTCTTTCTCATAAACTTGAATGAGGATGGTTGAAAAAAAAATCAGAGGTTCACAGTATATGCACTTAAGCATTTCAAGCTAGAAAGGAAGACTTAAGGTCAAGATGGTTTATTTCAGTAATGTATCTTCATGTCATGCGCTGCCTACCGCTGAGTAAAACACAGACACTGTTTCAGGGAAAGCAGGTTCAGGTTTATTACAGCGTAGTGCTGGACGAGGAAAAAGCTGAGAGCGAAGGGAGTGCGCCGGTGCGGGGTTTAAATACCCGCGCCGGTCAGCGCCCCCTCACTTTGGGTTGCGTCATCCCCCTGTTGTCCTGCATGCTTTCGTGCCAGTAGGTGAAGGGTTGCGGGGCCCCTGCTGGTGCCCCGGGATTGCCCATAATCTGTTTCTTCCTTCAGCCGGTGATTTCTGTCAGCTGGGCGATCTCCGTTGCGCTTTGCTGACAGCTTAGGTGTGCCTCGTGATCCTCCCTGTCTTTGTCTTTCCTTCTTCCACTTTTGTGTCCTGATGGCTGAATCATCCGGCCGGGGTCTGTGTCTGTTGTTGTGCATGCTTAGCTTATCTTAAGTCCCTTCCTCTGCTTCCTCGGTATTGTCATGTGTGCTGTTGTGCTGATGTCTTCAGCTCAACGGCACTCATGACATACCGCCCCCCGTCCGAATAGTGCCCCCCCCCCGGCCTTCCGGTTTTTTCCAGGCGAGCTGTCAATTTTTTTCTTTATAAAAATTTCCCGCCGGAGTGTTTTTGCCCCTCCCTCTGTTCCGCCCTCTACCTCGTGTCCATCTTTAGGGTGTGTTCCGAGTGCGCATGCCTCGACCACACCCTGGGAGTGCGCATGCCCCGGCCACACCCTGCTTGTTTCGCTCAGTTCGTCGTGGGAAGAGGCGTGGCTGGTCGGGTGCTTTTCAGCTCCAGGTAGGAACCTTATCTTTTTGCATTGTGCGATCGCCATTGTCATGTGTGCATCCTGGGCTTTGCCCCCAGGCATGCACTGGTGACCAATCGTCACTCCCTCGTGGGCCCGGGGCAGGGGGAGGGTGAGTCCTGGGGGGGAGGAGGTCTGCTCAAGTCGCGGGCTTGAGGGGCCCTTTCCCCTGGGGGCGCGGCGGGTGGGGGGGGAGGCCCACGGGGAAAAGGGTGTTCAGGAGCCGGTTCAGCTTGGCACCCCTTTGGCTTGTTGGGGTACGTCCTGTGGAATGCCCGGGTCAGGTCTGGCGCCTTGACGTGTTGCGCCGCCACCCATTCTGGGTGGGGGAAGTGTTTCCACCTTACTAGGTAGTGTAGTGTTCCCCGTTGACGGCGAGAGTCGAGTATGTCTCTTACTTCGAAATGTTGTTGGCCTTTGATCATCATTGGGGAGGGCAGTGGCGTGCTTGGGTTCCATCGAGAGGTGGTTGCAGGTTTCAGGAGGCTGGTGTGAAATACCGGGTGGAGTCTCCGTAGATTGTGCGGCAGGTCCAGGCGTATTGCCACCGGGTTCACTACCTGTGTCACTCGAAGCGGCCCGATATACTTAGGCCCCAGTTTTTTCGAGGGTTGAGGTGACTTCAGGAATTTGGTGGATAGGTAGACCATATCCCCTGCCTGGAACGTCGGTTGCTGGCGCTGGTGCTTGGCCTGCTCTTTGTAGGCCGCCTGTGCTTCCTTCAGCGCTGCCGTGATTATTGGCCACAATTCCGCTATCTTCCGTCCCCAGTCACTAGTGTCCACTTGGGGTCCCGGGGGTTGCGGTAGCTCCGGTATGGGGACGAAGTCGCGCCCAGAGACTACTTCGAACGGGGTTTTCCCCGTGCTCGTGTGGACGGCGTTATTGTATGCGACTTCTGCGAACGGGAGCAGTTCGACCCAGTCGTCTTGGTGGTAGTTGGTGTATGAGCGTATGAATTGTTCTAGGGTGGCATTGAGGACCTCTGTCGCTCCGTCCGTCTGGGGGTGCCAGGCTGTGGATAGGGCTTGTTGGGTCCCCGTAAGTTTTAGGAAGGCCCGCCAGAATTTTGAGGTGAATTGTGTGCCCCTGTCGGTCACCATGCGTGCGGGACAACCGTGTAACCTGTACACGTGTATAAGGAAGAGTTTGGCTAGTTGCTGGGCGGACGGGACCGATGAGCAGGGGATGAAGTGGGCCTGTTTCGAAAAGTAGTCTTTCACCACCCAAATGGCCGTTTTCTTCTGGCTGGGTGGGAGATCTACTATGAAATCCATGGAGATTTCCTCCCATGGGCGGGAGGGCTCCGCCACCGTTTGTAGAAGTCCCGGGGGCTTACGTGGTGCCCGTTTGGCCCTGGCGCATGTCGGGCAGGATGCTACATAGGCTTTCACGTCCCGTCTCAGTGCGGGCCACCAGAATTGACGTAGTGTTAGGTGCAGGGTCTTTAGGAACCCGAAGTGTCCCGCTTGCTTGGTGTCGTGTGATCTGCGCAAGATCGCCTGGCGTTGTGAGTCCGGGACATATATTCTGCCTTCCCCCCATGCCAGGTCCTGTGCCATCGTCACCTTGTCGGGGTTTGCTAGTAGCCAGGGGTCGGTTTTGAGGGCGGCGGTGAGGTCCGCGCGTATACCCCCTGGCAGTTGCGGGTGGCGCCGTCTGGTCACTGGTTGCCCCACCGTCGGTTGCGCCGTGGGGTTGGGCTGCCTCCGAGCGCTGCTCCGGGTGGTCACAGCCATCCCCAGCTGGGAAGCGGATAGGACCGTCCCGATCATATCTGGGGTGGGCTCTTCATCTTGGGGCAGTCGGGAGAGGGCATCAGCCAGGAAGTTCTTTTTGCCCGGCATGAACTTCAGCTGAAAGTTAAAGCAGCTGAAGAATTGGGCCCATCTGACCTGTTTTGGGCTGAGGCGTCTGGGCATCCGGAGGGCCTCGAGGTTCCGGTGGTCTGTCCAGACCTCGAATGATTGGGTGGCTCCTTCCAGTAGGTGCCTCCATGTTTCTAGCGCCGATTTTACTGCAAAGGCTTCCTTCTCCCACACGTGCCAACGCCTTTCTGTCTCTGAGAATTTCCTCGACAGGTAGGCGCATGGTTTCAGGACTCCTGTGGGGTCCTTTTGGAGTAGGATGGCCCCCAGGGAGAAGTCTGAGGCGTCGGCTTGGACCACGAACGGCTGTTCTGGGTCCGGGTGCACGAGGATTGGTTCCGTGGTGAACAGCGCTTTCAGCCTGTTGAATGCGGTTTGGCATGCGGGAGTCCAATTTAGTACTGTCCCTGGGTTCTTGGCGTGTCGTGTGTCCCCCACCCCTTTAGTTTTGAGGAGGTCTGTTAGGGGGAGGGCTATCTCCGCGAACCCCCGTGCGAATGACCTGTAGAAATTCGCGAAGCCGAGGAAGCTCTGGAGTTGGCACCTGTTACGGGGGTGTTCCCAATTCACCACCGCCTCGACTTTTGCGGGGTCCATCTCTATGCCTTCCCCGGAGATTCGGTACCCCAGGTAGTCTAGGCGTGCTTTATGGAATTCGCACTTTGAGGGTTTGGCATAGAGTTTCGCCCTTTTTAGCTTCTCGAGGACTTGTCTGACTAGGGTCACGTGTTCCTCGTGCATCTGGGTGTAGATGAGGACGTCGTCTATGTAGACCAGGACCCCTTTGAACAGGTGTTCATGCAGAACCTCATTGATGAGCTGCATGAACACCCCCAGGGCCCCTGCTAGTCTGAATGGCAGCACTTTGTACTGAAAGGCGCCTAGGGGGCAGTTGAACGCAGTTTTCCATTCGTCCCCCTCCCTGATTCGGATTCGGTAGTACGCCTCGCGAAGGTCCAGCTTGAAGGTCTGCCCGTGGACAGGTGGGCGAGCATGTCTTTCACGAGGGGTAGGGGGTATTTATTGGATAGGGAAGCTGCGTTGAGGCCCAGGTAGTCGGTGCAGAGCCATAGGGTGCCGTCTTTTTTCTCCCGGAATAAGACAGGCGCTCCGACCAGTGAGCATGCCAGCTCTATGAAGCCCCTCTCCAGGTTTTTATCGATGAACTCCCGGAGGGTTGTCATCTCCTTCGGGGTCATCGAGTAAATCTTCGGCCTAGGTAAGGGGACATCGGGCAGCAGGTCAATCCTACAGTCCGTCTTGCGGTGGGGGGGGGTAGTTGATCAGCCTCCGCCTCTCCGAAGACCTCTGAGAAGTCAGCGTATTGCTCAGGTAGGTCATCTGGGGCAGCTATGTTGTCCTGGGTTGCCACCTCTGCCCGTCCCACAGTGGGGTTGGTCCTGCCCGCCGGAACTGGCGCCCGGTACGCACCGTCGTCGAATTGGAAGGTGCGGGTCTTCCAGTTGATGCGCGGGTCGTTTGTCGCGAGCCATGGTATTCCCAAGACTACGATGGGCCGCCCTATGTGGGTTACCACAAATGATGTTCGTTTGGTGTGGGTGCCCATTTGTAGGGTGACCGGCTCGGTCTGCATCGTGGCTGGTTTCCCTCCCGCTGTTGAGCCGTCCAGCTGGTGGAATGCCAGCAGCGTGGGGAGGGGGAGGCAGCGTAGGTCGAGCTTGGCGACTATGTCGGGGTGGATCAGGTTTTTAGAGCACCCCGAGTCCACTAGTGCCGCAGCCGTGGTGGCTCTGTTGCCCACAGAGAGCTTGATTGCCGCCATTATTATGGAGCTTTCGTCGCTCTGTCGAAGTGATTCATGCCCCTGTCCCACCGCCTGCCTCGTGGCGCGTTTTAGGGCAGGCGGGGAGCATTTCCTGCCGGCTGGTCTGGGCCTTCGGCATCCTCCCCCCTCAAGTAAGCGTCCCAGCCTTCGTCCGGTGTCGCTGTGGCTCCGGTCATCTGGCGGTGGGGGGGCGGCGGCAGGTTAGTTGGTTTGAGGCTAGGTTTCAGTGCGGGTTTGGGATCGCTAGCTAGGGTTCGGTTGGAGAAGCAATCTGCCGTTTTGTGCCCCATTTTTCCGCACCTCCCGCAGGGCCCGCGAGTAAACTTCTTCTTTTGATATGTGGGACCGGCCGGCCCCAAGTGTGGCGCAGGTACCTTTGGGCTGGTGTTGGTTTTGTCTTCTGTCGTCTCCATTAGGAAGGTGCGGTGCGCGTGTTCCGCTCTCCCCGCGAGGTGGATCCAGCCTTGCAGAGTCTCCGGGTCATCCCGGTAGAGAGCCCATTGGAGTACCTCGCGGTTGAGGCCACTTTTGAACATTTCTAGCAGGGTGGTCTCGGACCAGTCGTTGATCTTCCCTGCGAGGGCTTTAAATTCGAGGGCGTAGTCTGGGACAGTTCGTGCGCCCTGTTTGAGGCCTTGGAGTGCACTTTTAGCCCTCTCTTTGGCTAGCGGGTCCTCAAAGTAGTGCTTCATCTCGGTGCTGAAGGCATGGAAGTCAGAGAGGGCGGGGGAGTTGGACTCGTACATTTGGACATACCAGTCCACCGCCCTGTCTTGTAGTTTGATCGCCACGGCTGCGATCTTGTCCGCTTCTGAGCTAAAGGAGTGTCCGTGCCGCCCCATGAACTCCCTGGCGTTTGTGATGAAGAACGACAGTTTCGCGGGGTTCCCGTCGAAGAAAATGGGGAAGTCCTTTGGGGCCCGGGTGTTCGGTGAGTCCCCTCTTCTCGCTCCCCGATCCATGGCTTCGTCCACCTGGGGCGCTTGCCGGTTAGCATTTGGCCTATGGGGGTGCCCAGGCCCGCTCGGGGTTTGGATCGGGGTGTGTACCTGCACGGGGACGTAGTTGTGAGGTATGGAGGACATCAGCGACTGCAGTGTGGTCCCGAGGTCCCTTAGGGGCCTCCATGGCCGCGAGTCTGGCTTGCGTTTCTCGGTCTGAGATCCGCGCCGCAGCTGTGGCCGGACCTGTCGGCGTTTCCGGATGGTTGAGCCACTGGTGGGGTTCAGGCATTCCCTTCCGCTGGTCAGCCTCCTCGGTTTGGGAGTGATTCGGCTGGTTTGCCTCTCCATCCTCCGCCGCGCTTGCTGCAGTTGGGCTGAAGCTCCACGCCTGTGGCTGGGGTGGGGAGGGGAGGTTTCCGCGGGTCCCAGGAGTTATGTTGCTCCCTCCCGTGGCCAGGACGCCTCCGCCTCCGCCTCCCTCCAGGGTTGGAGCTGAGGCTCGGGGTGGGCCGGGAGGGTGTCCGTGGCTCCTGGGGTCCGCGTTGCCTCTGGCCTCGGTCGGTCCTCCTCCTCTTCTCGCCATGCGGCTCGGCCGCCCTGGCCGTGACGCGTCGGCTTCATCGCCCTCCGCTCATGTTCTTCTCACCGTCTGTTCCTCCCGCGGCTCGTTGGTGTCCGGTGGGGCTTGGCGAGGCTGAGTTTATGACTCTCAGCTTTATGTCATGCGCTGCCTACCGCTGAGTAAAACACAGACACTGTTTCAGGGAAAGCAGGTTCAGGTTTATTACAGCATAGTGCTGGACGAGGAAAAAGCTGAGAGTGAAGGGAGCGCGCCGGTGCGGGGTTTAAATACCCGCGCCGGTCAGCGCCCCCTCACTTTGGGTTGCGTCATCCCCCCTTTGTCCTGCATGCTTTCGTGCCGGTAGGTGAAGGGTTGCGGGGCCCCTGCTGGTGCCCCGGGATTGCCCATAATCTGTTTCTTCCTTCAGCTGGTGATTTCTGTCAGCTGGGCGATCTCCGTTGCGCTTTGCTGACAGCTTAGGTGTGCCTCGTGATCCTCCCTGTCTTTGTCTTTCCTTCTTCCTCTTTTGTGTCCTGATGGCTGAATCATCCGGCCGGGGTCTGTGTCTGTTGTTGTGCGTGCTTAGCTTATCTTAAGTCCCTTCCTCTGCTTCCTCGGTATTGTCATGTGTGCTGTTGTGCTGATGTCTTCAGCTCAACGGCACTCATGACACTTCATTGGTTTTTGTCAGTGCTTTTCCAGATCATTTTATTTCCTTGTTTTTCTTTTTTCTTTTCTTTTCTTTTCTTTTCTTTTCCTTTTCTTTCTTTCTTTCTTTCTTTCTTTCTTTCTTTCTTTCTTCTTCTCCTTCTCAGGAATAGACAGCTAATACTTGTATCTTTTTTTTATATTGATCATTCCATATAACAGCATTGAGTTCCTAATGAACAGGAAGCAAAGAAACCTTCACCATTGGAACCATCTTACCTACCACCAGAAGACAAAAACAGATAAGAGAAACAATCCCTTTAGGAAGTACGATTTGATGGGAGCACCAGAGATATGTGAAAGAACATGATGTGGACTACAGAACTTTCAGCACAGAGTTATAGAGAACTAGCCATAAGAAGACTTAAATGTTTTTTTTCTGTATATCATATCCTAAAAAAACAATCTATGTAGTTGAAACTATCCCTATTATGCTTTTGTTTCTGTGTAATATTCTCAAATATATGCACACAATTTTTCTTTTTATCACCTTCAGCAGCCATCTGTGCCAAGGATGATATTTATTTAAATAATAGGGCATTTCATATCGAATCAGTAGTAGATTTCTTTTACATCCTTATTTCCACAATTAGTGGCTGCAAATTCTAAGAAAGGATTGTAGTCAAGTGGTGTAGACTCCAGACTATTCACTCTCTATTTTCTTGAAGTAATGCTAAGCTTTGTACATTTTACTTATTTACCTACTTAGATGATTTGTATGGCTGCCCATCTCACAGCTGTGGCTCTGCTGTAAAATAAAAAAAAGTCCCTAAGTTAGTTGCATGGAAGAAATGTTGGGCTGCTTTACATTCAAAGAATCTAGGGGAAAAAACTCTTGATGAAATCTTGAGCAAGACAGAACTATGGTTTGATTGGACCAGATAACTTGCTTCTTTGGAGGAACAAGATGGTTTGTAATTCAGTCATTTCTAAGAAAAAAGGTGTACATCTTTGTTAGTAAAAAACAAAACAAAACAAAAATGGTCCAACACTCCCATGATGTAATTAAGTTATGCTTGTTTTCTTGTCTAGTTCTGGCAAAATGGAAATTGCAATGCACATCTCATTGAAAAGAATTCAGTGCGGATCAGTAGTACCCTTTTTTCCATGTAAATCACTGTTAACATATTTAAAAATGTTACCCTTAAAAATAAATCACATTTATATATGAATGTATACATATGAATAAAGCTGGATAGGGGTAAAAATGCTGCTGCACTGTGCTGGTGGGCAATTTAACAGCTCACACATTGTAGCAAGTGATGGATTATTGTTACCTGGGTAATGGAAATGTATTCTCTTTTCTGTGTGATTTTTTGAATCTCCCAGGGACACACACTGAAAGTTGGCACCAAACTGGAGATTTTTATGGTACTTTTTTGCCCTTTAAAACATTAAATTAAGGTCTAAAAGAGATAGGTTAAGGTCCTTGGAAACTTAAGCCATATGCTTGTGTATGCCTGAAAATAATAATAATCATACCCCTCACCCCTCCTTAGTCCCTTTTTAGCTATAAATAATAATAATGTTTAAAAGTGGCTGGCTTTAGAAAATAAGATGGCCATCTTTTTGGGAATAAAGAATGGAAATAATTTGTTATACATACAGTGAATAAAAAATAACAAGGATGCCATTAGAAAAAAAAATGCAAAGTTCATCATATATTTTGCAGCCAACTCAAAGTTTACAAAATAGTGTGCAAAGTTTCAGAATCTCCAGAATTCTTCATCAGAAAAGATGGTAAATGCAGCTAGGGATAAGAGGAAAAGGAGCTGGTTCAGGTTGAAGCCATGGAGTCTACCATGCAACAAGTTTCGGATGGCACATACAGGAGGAGGCTGCTGATATTCAAATTAGATTCCAGGAAGCATCTGAAACATGCACATTAATTAAAGCACTGTTGTAATAGAGATATTGGAAGAATGAATTGAGATACAATTATGTGAGTCAACGTTAGAGGTATCACATGATTTTACAAAGACATTGACTGTAAATAAGAGGAATTGGCCCAGAATATCAGCAATAAATTATGTCCCTTGGCCCAGAGAGATTGCTTGTGCTCCTAACTGTATTAACACAAGGTGTTAGTTGAAAGAACAGCAACAGCTGCCTTAGAGCAAAACTGAATCCAATGCCTGAGGAATGTAAATCCAGGAACTTTTGCTCACCTGTGCTTCACACCTGGACCTACCTGGCTGGCTCTCACAGAAATAACAAAATGTACTTGCCATTTGGTTGATTATTTTTGTTCACAGAAACAGGCTCAAGTCAGTGCCTGGGGGTCTAATTCTGATCCGCTCTCTCCTTCTTTATTGCTTTGCCCCCATTCTGTGCAAACACATTTTAGTTTAACAAAAACAGTCTTTGATAATTGCTCAGAAGAAATAGCATCAGAGTTTTGAGTCTGAGCAACTGCAGTATGATTTACCAGGACAATCATTATTGGCCAACAGCCTCTGAATCCCTGTTGTGAAACAGCGTAAAAGGTGACGGGTAGGAGTAAATGATCTGAGTGGCACAGGCATTTTGACCAGTCCTGGTAAAGTCCTGCTATTCCTGAAGGAAGAACGAGAAAAATACTGGCTTTGCACTGTCTCTTAGCTCAGCAGATGTCCCCCTACTCTTTGGTTTGTCTGTTTCTGTAACCTCAGGCAATTGGCCCCACTGCAACCCAGAACTAATCGATCCTTCAGAAATCCAACCTTTTTCCCAACAAGGAACAGTTTGGCCAGCCTGCACATTGGCTGCTTCATGGATATAGTAGAATGGCTGTAATTGGCAAGGGTTTCTCCTCCTGGCGGGGAGGGGAGGGCAGCAGCCTTTAGGAATGGAGTCCTCTGTGGAATGTCCAGGTTGCCCAGCTGCTGTCTTTGTTTACTCTCTGTGGAGATCATTAGATGAGATGCTCAGGCATGCCTTTGGCTGGCATTTTCATTGGCTTTCTCAGTACAACTGTATCTTAGGAATATCTCCTTTCTTTCCCATCAAGATGGCTCTTAAATAGTAGCCTATTTAAATAACTTTCTTTAAATGTTCATTAACAATCCTTTTGAAGTCGAAAACATTAAAAGTACTCCTAAAAAGAGGATGGAGCATGATGAGTTTGGAAGGTTAGCTCATGAAAAAGGATCTTTGCTGCTGAAATATGCTTCTAAGTATTTTGCAGGACTTACTGGTTGCGTTCTTACTGCTTACACAAAGAAGAAACTGTTTTAATCCTATACTTTCTAGGCTTAAAATTGCTCAACCACTACACCAGAGCCAGTCTGGTGTAGTGGTGGAGGCCCTAGGCTAGAAACCAGGAGACCATAAGTTCTAGTCCTGCTTTAGGCACAAAGCCAGCTGGGTGAACTTGGGCCAGTCCCTTTCTCTCAGCCCTAGGAAGGAGGCAATGGCAACCCACTTCTGAAATCTTGCCAAGGAAAGTGCAGGGACTTGTCCAGGCAGTCGCCAGGAATCAACACTGACTCAAAGGCACACACACACACACACACACATCTAGATAGTTCTGACTGGATTTGGTATTTTTGACTACCAGATCCTTTTCATGGATCTAGGATAGTTAAAGATATCATTGTAATCTATGTGATTATTATTACTGTCATAGATAGAGGAATTCACACAAATTCTTGGTTTAAATAAAGATTAAAACTGAGTTACTATTATAGGTTATGTAATTAATTTGTGTACCATTTTGTATTTATATTTCATATATTTCTAAATCTATATTCAAAGAAAGACCATATGCATGTGTGTCTCTGATAGTATGGATTTGTTGATGTGTATCTTTATAAAAAGGAATTTTACAAGATCAACATTCACAATGGGTGACCACTGCCTCTGTCTAGAAGACTCATGAACCAGTAGACAAGTACGGTGGTATGCTGGTAATGTTTAAGAACTGGTACCACTGAGACTCCCCTTCATTCTTCTGGAAGGAAACCTTCCAGGCTGAGAATGAGGCCCTTCTGAGCTTGCTCACTGGAGTAAGCTATGGCTTGTTAACCTGCACTGACAGGTTAATCTAATTAGTCCTATCATTATATAAAGGGAAGCGAGTCCCTCAAGCAGGAATCCAAGGACAGAAAGGCAGAAGTGATGGTGATGTGTAAGAAAGAACCTCCTCTGCCTCATTCTTAGCAAAGATTCAACTCTCAGCCTGGTTAGCTTATGAGTGTGGAAAAGCACCGCCCTTTGTCTTTAGCATGCTCTGAAGCTATGTATTATTTAAAGGACCTTTCAATCAGATTAAAATGCAGACAGACCCCAAGCATAAGGAGCTCCTTCTGGCTCTGCACCTTTCATGATCACACGTGCTCACATGCTTTGTATCAATGACCAGCACAGGTCAAACTTTCTTCTTTCTGGTTAGATTGTAATCCATCAGCTTTGACTTAGATTGGACACCCAAACTGGGACACATAACCCAACATATCGAAGGAGAACCCAATAGGGAATTCTGCTCAAAATGTATTAATATTTTTTTTTATATTATAACTGTTTTTATATTTTATTGATGCTTTTATTGTAAATCAAATCCTTCAGCATCTGAATGCAGTATGTAAATGTACCAAATAATAATAACAATGGTAATAATAATAGTGGAAACAACAACAAGATAATAATTATCAACACCACCAAAGCAGGCCATGAAGTTGGAGGGCCAATTAATTAGTTCCCAATTCAGTAACTCACTTCACTTCATGGACAAAAGCCTTACATTACAAAAACAGAAACATCATTAGCAGAAATATGGAAATATATACTGGAGAGAAAATTAAAACATGTCAACACACTACAAACATTTCACTTCTTTGATTTATGAGAAATATAATCACAGTACCATTGCTTATTCCTTCTTTGCAGGTGGGGTAGAAATTTATTTTCAGTTTTGTGACCACCTAATTTCACTTCATTATGGAAGAATAGGGCACTTGCTGTGAGTTTATAATTTCCGTTCTGGGCTCTCACTTTAGTGTACTGCTTTCTTTAATATTTTTAGTTGTATTTCTCATACAGTGATCAGAGCCTCCTTTTGCACTTTGGGGCAGAACTAGATTTATGCTTGTGTAAAACTGAGAGGAGTTAGACTTAGGAGTTAATATAATGAAGGAAGAGCACCTGGAATCTGCTAAACATTGAATGCTTCCAGTGACGATAAAAGCATAAGGCTAATGGTAAATAAGGTATTATTTTTTTCCTTTTAAAGCCATCATCATGGCTGCTGAAATGATGAGGCCTATGTCACATCCATTCCTGAGGAAAGAGGCAGCTGGTAGTAGAGGTTCTGCCAGCAGGACCCCACAAGCTTCCCAGATTTGGTTCCCCCAAATTTAGTTTTGCTTTTTAAAAAAAAATCAGTGGAGGTAATTCCCTACTTTTCCTCTTTTTCCTCCTTCTTGATGGATAGATTCTTTAGAGAAATAAAAAAGATGCCAGGGCTACTGTTTGGCGAGGAAGTTTGAGTGATGAATGAGGGCAAAAGAAAATGATTAGTGTGGATATCTTCCCAGAAGAGGTATGTCCAGGATACCTTCAATGCTACTACTGCCACTGGCAGGAAGGCTTTTTATCTCTACCCTGTGCTCTTATCTGAAACCTGCTCCCAGAGATCATCTGATCAGTCTAAGATTTACTCCTGGATGTCATTAATAGGCCAGATCCAGCCTCAATAGCCATCTCCCATCATCTCAAGAGAATTTGGGACCCCTCTGCCTCGGTTGCTCTGGTGTCTATGACCAGGTTCACCAATCAAGTTGCTAGGAAAGCAGTTGACCTGCAAATATTTTATCACAATGTCTCAACTTTTCTTGAATCCTCTGGTCCAGCTATTGCTGCTATACTGTTACAGGCAGGAGAGTGTCATTAAAAAGCCATGAGAAGAGAATATGGCAAACTGTATCTAAAGAACCTGCAGTTTTCATTTGGAGCAGACAAATATGAATCAACTCAGGAATTTTCTGGAAACACAACGGCACCCATTTAGCTCTTGGGAAAAAGGGACCCAATCTCCAAAATCTGGGGCTAAAAAACAGAAACCCTACTCAATATGCAAGGCTGGTCAAGCAAGCAGGCTCCCTGCAGGCCATGATTCTATACCCTTTCCCACAATTGTACAACTACAGGGATTAGCTATAGCTGAATAGGAGTCAAAGGAAGAAAGGAGTCTGGACATCAGCATGGGTGAAATATGTACCATTTTAAAAACAGGCAGAGAAGACCGAAGATTAGAAATTTCATCAGAGAATTAATTGAAGGTTGCTCAACATATTGTTACAACCATTTTCTTGAATGGCAACAGAGCTTGTTTTGGAATGGCAAACAACAGTAAAGGCACTCACATTTTATGTGGGAAGAACTATTCCCCAGACTATTTGTACTGATGTGCCAGACACAATATGGGAAAGGAATAGCTGACCAAATGCACAGAACAATCTTTATAGTAATTTGCCATTTTCAGGCATGTCTGAGGCTTGTGTTTTCATTTTGAATGCTGGTGCCCCTTTTTCCAAAGAACCACTCAAAAGCTCAAGGGAGGGAGAGAGGATGAAAGATGTGGCAAAGTTATTTGCCAAGGATGTGGTCTCCTAGGGATTCATTTTTGCTATTTGATGGGCATTTTGCTAAGTTATAATAATATTTATCATTTTTAAAAAGTCCTAAAGTCATCAAAAGCTTATGTATATTAAATAAACTTTTTGAGCCCACCTAGTTGAACATTCCCTTCTCTCTTGCCCAGAAACACTCAAACTTCTATTATTGCTTTCTCCCCACTGGAAATTGGAGAAGATGAGTATTATGGATAACCGAATGGGTCAAATTCAATTCCTATCAATTTAGCACATGATTGTTCAATATAGTTATGGTTAGGAAATCTATTGAACATTATAAACAAGTAAACTTAACTTACAACAAGTTGGGACTCCCAGGAATCCTAAGCCAGTGGGAAGGGAGTTCCAAAATTTTGCCCTTAGGCATGGTTGTCAAGCTCAGATTTCTGAATATTATTATCCTCAGTAAAATAATTAGTTCTAATCAAGGAAGGAGGGGAGGCTCAAATTCATTTGAGATCTGCTGTGCTCCAGTAACATAGAGAAAAAAGATGGTGTTCCCAAGGCAAATGCAGATCCTATCTTCTCATGTATATTTGAGGCTCCATTCAACTAAAGTCTTGCCCTCTTAAACTTACCAGATTACTTGCTATCAGGGATAGTGTATGGCATTCCCCACCCTACCCTAATTTGGAGAGTAGGAGCTTTTTTTCCCAACTGGATTCAGCATTGCTTCAGTTGTGACTAACTTGAAACTGGATGCACACCCTGTTCCTACTCTGACATGCTTTTCTCTCTATACCATCCAACTTTCACTGAGTATTCAGGGTGGGGAGTCAGGGAAGAGATTTAAGGAAAGGGAAAGTGGCATCAGAGCAAAGGACTATTATTAGCTGGGACAACATTTCAACCCATATTAAAAGACTTAATCCCCCCACTTTAGAAAACAGAGGATAAAAATCACATGTTACTGAGTATCACAAATAATGACCATATATGGGTATACAAGCAACTACAACACATTAAATTTCCCTTACAGACTTTAAGTACGACTATTTTGCAACAATGAAAATCAAATAGCGTGTGAACATCTTAAAACATTTATAAAATGACATAGAACAGCACTAATTTCATCCCTTAAACTCCTCAACTCTCCTACTTCCCCCACCCTCAAAATCCACTCAAAATGTCTAAAAGGCTGGCCCTGTCTGCTCTGGAAGCTGCATGGGTTGGATGTCTCCTGCAGCCCATGAGATGTATATTGTCATCCCTGATTTATTCCATTAGCTTGATTGTCATAAAAAGTAATCCCCAAACAGGGCACAATAAAACATCGCAATGACTATTTCATTGTAATGTATTACATCATTCTCTGGTAAATTTCCCTTAACTACCATTTTGTTTCCTGGAACAATAACACCTTAGGGATACCCCATCACTACAATTAGTGATGTTTCGTTGTAGTGCACAAATTGTGCTCTTAGTTAGTGCATACACCAGAGATCATTTGTCACGGGTAAATCACTGTTTTAAAATTGCAGAGGTTCCATTGTGAAATATATGGAAACCCACTGACAAAAGCTTAAACTGTTAAACTGAGGTGCTACTGTGGTGCTTAGAAACTATCAGGATGGGCAGGAACAAATTCAGACTGTCCTAGCATGATGGAGCAGCTATGGGTTTGGAAGACATCTGACTCCATGGATATTCCATCTCTGATTCTGGAGGGGGTTGTAATCCCCCATAGTGAACTGGTTCATAACTTGAGAATCTTCCTACACAAAGAGCAGCTGGCAGCTGTGGCCAGCAGGACCTTTGCATAGTTTTATATTCAATGACAAACTTTTTTAGACACCTCCAATTTGGACTATATGTGGAGCTATCTTTGAAGCCACTCAGAAGCTGCAGTTGGTCCAGAACTCAGAACTTAAGTAATTATGGTCATGCCTTAGTTTACCCATGTTAAACTGCTACTTCAAGAGCTACACTGGTAACCAGTTGGTTTCTGGATGCACCTTTAAAGCCCTTCATGACTCAGGACCTGAGTATCTATGAGACCACCTTGCTGCCAATGGTTTCTACCTGCCCAATTAGACTGGGAAAAGAAGGGTCCCTCCAGGTTCCCTCTCTTAAGAATGTTACCTACAGGGCTTTCGAAGGCAAGACTTTCCTGTCATGGCCCCCTTCTCTGGAACAGCATTCCCTAAAAGATTCAACTTGCCCCTACACTTTTGGGGTTCAGAAATGCTGTTAAAACTAGATTATTTCAACAGGTCTTTGGGGGTAGGATGATCTCAGAGGGATTTCTCCTTTGTAAGAATATACGTGTATATGGAGTTATGATTCCTAAGTGTAGGGATATTTTATTATCTATATTGTTTACCAATGATTATTTTTGTTTATATATGGTAGGAAAGTAAGCCATTCAGATTCAGCTGAGGATTGGAGCACTGCATAAACTGGTACCGAGGTGTCCACTGGGGGATTGAAAAAGTCAAGATCATGGCCACAACTGCCCATTTTTTAATTGTGTTGTGATACACATAAAAAAGGGTGGGCCTTTGATTGCATGGTTGTGGCTGCTATCTTGACTTTTTGGATGACTTCCCTACTCTAGCTTGGTAAAACAAACAAACTAAAATTAGTGTTGGAGTACAAGTAGTCCTTGTTTAGCATCTGCCTTGCTTAGTAACCATTTGCAGTTATGTTGGTGATGAAAAAGTAACTTTACAACCAATCCTCTCATTTACAACCTTCACAGGTCTGTAAAGCAAAGGAAAGCTGAAGTAAAATCATTAAGTACAGTTGTGGTTTCATTTAGCAACTGCTTTGCTTAATGACCAAGTTGCCAGTCCCAATTGTGGTCACTAACTGAGGACTATCTGTACATATGAACTGTGTAGGTTGCAGAAGAAGATACTTGGCGAGAGGTGGTTTTCCTCTTGCTTGGACTAGAAAGCAGACAAGACTGAACTGAACTGGGAAAAACCCAACTGTATAAGTGCACAATTCCATACACACAGACGTTTCCCTCAATGCGTGGAATTGGGGTACACCTCCAGAATTAATTTTGGAACCAGATTCACATCCTCTTATACAAATAAACAAAAAAGGCAATGCATTCAGCTGTTCTGATGTCAGCTCTCACTTACAGAAATCTTTTAAAAGTTGTATATTATTTCACAAAATGCTTAGGTAATCAGGTTTCCATTATTCAATGTCACATTGTGGTACTTATTTGCTTTTATGTCTGGAACCAGAGTACCAGAAATAATCTATATCTTCAGGAAACCATCCAAACAAACAAAATGGACTTTCTAACAATACTTTCATGTGCTTGCAATTTTGTAAAGTATTCTTTTTCCACTCTCATTTATTCCCTATCCTCAAATGGGATTCTCAGTTTCTTTTCTAAAAACGAATACCTCTTAAAACAACATGAAATATAACACACAAAAAACCCATCATGAAATATAAATTTCAACAGTGGAATTAAATTGCAAACAGTGTTATCTGTAAGTAGATATTGGGTCTTTTATAAAGAAGCAGAAATTCTTTTCCTGGAGACTTACTGAGATTAGGGTCACATTGCAGTATATTATAATATATAAATCTCCATAATCTTTGGCAGATTTATTACCTACCACACTCATAGTGCCCTGTGAATCTTTGAAGTTCATAACAGGACCAACCGGCAATATATAATCAAATATAATTTGGTTGGACAGTCAGAAATTAAATATCACACCACTTCTCTTTGATTGTTTATTAGATATAACTTCAGTATATAATTTATAAGGCATTCCTTGAAGAGAAAGAGAATATTTGTCTATTTTGAGGAAAGAAGATCAATAACCCAAAATATGGATTTTTGTGATAGAGCAAATGTTGAGATGAAATGCATAAGGATTTTGGATCAGAAAATTGGAGAAGTGTGTTTATTCATATTTTAAAGCAAACACATTTGCTGATATCCAAACTTTTCTGTCCTTGATTCTTCTTTCTCTCTCAGTCATATGGTCCTTACTAATGCGTTTAAATGACAAATACTATTTTGTTTTGACTTAAACAAATGTCTGTGCAGTGCCAGGTACGGAAATGGCATCAAGTGGGTGACGAAATAAATACAGTCTTGATAGAGAAGTCCAGCACTGCATAATACCGTACTTGTAGAACAAATCACTCCAGAATGAACATTCTTGAAGTTGTGCTTGCTTACTAAAGTAGCTGAGCAGGTAAAAATGTACAAGTCAAGCTTTACAGCTCAAAAAATCCCTCCCCCACTCTTGAGAATAAATGAGTAATTATGACTAATAATGTCTCTTAGCTGTTATCCTGGGTGAGGCAGATTACAAAACTGATTTCTATCAAGGCTTGGTCTTATGTCAATTGCCAATGATACATATGACCCACCCAAGAAATGAGGTCTAAATTTTGGATTTTTGTTCTTATCAACATTTGGTTTGATGTATTGTTCTGTGGAGCAGAGGATTCCCTCTCTTCATAGACTGTTGCATGCCAGTAATTATATTATCCCCAGTTCTGTCCTGAGCAACAGGGTTGGAAAACGAACTAGAGTAATGGCTTTCATTTAAACTCACCCTAAATTTGTTCCACAGACTGTATAATTAGGGATGTACCATCATACAATAGTAGATTGGATTCATTTGATTTTATGACCAGTTCCAGTCATCTGTAATGAAAGACACTTGCCATATTTTGCTAATGCCTTTGTACTCAATCAGATCGCCACAGGCTCTGCTATCCACATGTGTATGGGGCATTAATTCTTGTTCTAACAAACACAGCTACTGCCAAAGGGCTCACAGGATCAGCAAAGGAGGTAGCAGAGCTATTATAATGCCAGAAATAGCACAGGTGGCCATAGATCCCACCCACACCTTTTCTGGAAAAGTTTGATATGCTGAAGTACACAGTGCAGCATGTTTTCCTGGGCATTTTTGAAACTGTGCAACCTTGTTGCACTATATGCCAGTTCAAATCTTGATTTGCTGCACAAATTACATCAAATGAAAAGCAC
This sequence comes from Candoia aspera, assembly GCF_035149785.1. Lineage (NCBI taxonomy): Eukaryota > Metazoa > Chordata > Lepidosauria > Squamata > Candoiidae > Candoia > Candoia aspera. The sequence goes on from NC_086153.1 coordinate 103,021,310, forward strand.
TTCAGCTCAGTAGGAAAACAATTTATTTCTCTGTTTTTCCCCATCCTTGTTGTGCATCTGAACATGTACTCAGCTAGGGGGGAATGCTATTTGTACCTATTATAAAAATAAAACAGAAGAAGAGCCCTGCTGGATCAGACTATCTAGGACAACTTTCTATGTTGCACAGGGGCCAATTAGTTGTATCCAGGATGATTACAAGCCTGGACAGGATATAAGTGCTACTGAAAACATGAAGTCTTTGCTCTTGGCAGTTTTATTCAACCTTCAGGATTAGGTAGGTATTGATAGTCCCACCTCCCATGAATGAATTTGCCTTTTAAACCATTAAAATTGATGTTAATTACCACATTGAATGGTTGCAAATCCCATTGGTTAATTATGGAAGTATTTCCTTTTCATCAGTCCTGAATCTCTTTACATTTACCTTCTACAGATAACTCCAGGTTTTAATACTGTGTGTGAAAGAGAAAAATAATGTTTTTTTCCGTACCATTTATGGTTTTATTTACTTCCCTTGTTTCTCCCTTTACCCACTTACTCTTTCCTCAGAGGGGAATCACTTGGAGTCTGTTGCTGCCCCCCCCCCCTTTTAGCATTACAATATTCTTTTTGCAACAGAGTGATTGAAACTCTACCCAGAATCCCAAGGATGGCCCCACCCAAGTCTTAAATTAGAATATATCTATATGCATAGCTTTATCTTCAGTGATTCCTAGCATGGGATTCATTTTTTAAAAATACACAGCCTCTGCATACGGGGTTGACATTTTTAATGAACTAACCACTAAATTGCACTTTAATTGCTACAACAGGTTTTTGAGAAGATACTTTCCATTCACACACATGTCACCTCTCCCATGTTATCATGCATTGTTGATGGTAGCAAATGGGGGATTGCCCTGGAGGCTCATTATACCTGCATTTTCCATGTGGCATAAACCATTTATGCATGCCATCAGTCTCACCACCCTCCATCCATTGTTCTTATCCTCTTATATCTTTGTAGTTCTCTTTCACTCCTTGAGGAATCTGTGAGCAAGAGATACTTGTTCACTAGTCTAGAGTGGAATACTTGACTTAAATACTTTATCATAGGGGAGAGATAGTATCCATATTTTGAGTTTTGAGGGATACTTGCAATGCAATCCTATAAATGCCTGCTCTGAAATATGCCCCTTTGTGTTTAAGGAGCTTTTTCCATTCAAACAAGTATAGGGTTGCTATCTCTGCCTAAACATATTTATGAGAAACATTCTCTTAAGTCAAGATTTACTCTCAGTGAGTTCATGGCTAGATCCATATAGTTTTCTTAGCAGCAATACAGGAATGTTTTTCATTATCCTTCTGGGTTGATTTTCTTCTTTTTTATATAGTAGTTTTATTAAAGATTACAGTTTTTACAACAGTAAAAACTAATACAAACTAAAAAAAATTAAAAAGTTCTTAATTTTTTACTTTCCCTATCTCACCCACAGCTCTAGAATTTCCTGATGCTTTCCCATCTAAGTACTAACCAGAATCAAACCCTGCTTAACTTGTTGGGATTAGGCAAGTTCAGCGGGATCTTGGCATCTGAGAGAATATGCTATTCGAATTAAATAATCCATATTTCAAAGGAAAGTTGCAGAGAACAGCATCTTCAGTCAGCATGCGCTTTCTCTCTACTTAGTGCTTGTAGAAAAAGTGTTGAAAACTGCATCAGGGGCCAAAGAGGGTCAAATCAGACTGCATGCTGGTTTACATAGCAGTGGTCTTTGTTTTTGTTTAATTTTTTTTGATAAGAATTTTATTAGATTTCAGATAAAGACAAAAGCTACAGGAGACAAAAAACTACAAAGAGAAAAAAAGAAAAAATGTGGTAACACAAGAGAATTTTTTTTTTAAAGGTTATAAAAAGTGGTGGCTTCTGACTTTTAACAGCAAGGATACACAACAATCTCCATAATCAATCCCTTACAATCCCTGTTCTATGTGGGACTGTGATATTTATTAAGGATAATGATTAGGGGAGTGGAATGGTAAAGAATATGTATATTATAGTAATTATAGTAATATAGTAATATAAGTAATATATAGTAATATAAGTAATATATAGTAATATAAGAATATTATAGTAATTATTTTTTGTGAGCCAATTGCAAAATTTCATTTTAATGTGCACCTTGGTGTATAGTGGAATGACAAGAAAAGTCTATTCTATTCTATTCTATTCTATTCTATTCTATTCTATTCTATTCTATTCTATTCCATTCCATTCCATTCCATTCCATTCTATTCCATTCCTTTATATTAAACCCAAATCACATTATTTCAATAAATAATTAACACAATATAAAAATCACTAAATACACCTCCCCTTATGTTAAAAAAAGAAAAAGAAAAAATATAGAAACATCCTAATCAACTTCCCCCCACCCTAACCCTAACCCTAACCCTTATTATTATTATTATTATTATTTCATTTTTATATACCTTAATAATCTTAATCCAAATCATTAAGGATAAATGAAGTCAACCAAATCCTAAAAGCAATCCAGATAAATGTTCTGAAACCCTTACCCCACTTCAAAATAAACCAAAGACTTTACATACACACAGAGCTTTTTCATGAAGAAATCAAACAGCCCAACTGCCACCCTTAAACGCTCCCACTTCTCTTCAGGAAACCTTCTATACATAATAATCCCTTCTTTTTCATGGCATTCCATCAAAGAGTTAATTTCACTTGTAGCTTGCAACTCAATCTTTGTCTTCAATTTCTTCAACTCAAATCCAATCTTCATCCAGCATTTCAACAGAAGCCCCAATCTCACTATTAGAAAAGATATTTCTATCACTGTTAAGATCTTCAATTTCTTCCATGACATCCCCAGCCAGATGACACATTTTAAACCTCATATTTTCCACAATGTCCTGAATACCTTGCATAATAGCTTGGCAGGAATCAGAAAGCATCTGTTTAAAGTCCTGGTGGAAGTCAGAAAAAGTCTGCTTGAAATCCTCCATGTCTCACACAGTAGATTATGGCGCCCCCTAGATACTTAACCAGCAAAAGTAGGAGATAATAGGAAAATTACCAGAATGTGTTCACACAAGTAAAAGTAAGCTAACAGACAGTTCCCCAGGGAAAGTAGCAGCAGAGAGCTGCAAGTTCAAAACAGCAGATTCAACATGTAGGAAAATGCTAAAATCTTCAAATTTAGTACAAAAATAATAACAGGGAGACGATTATGTAGTCTCAACCATCCTTAATATTTGGATGGAAAGCAAAATCAAAAAGCTTAAAAAGATTTTTTTTAGAAAAAATTAATCACAAAAATAGTGATAAGCACCAAGAGAGTCAGTTTCTCCTTGCTATAAAAAGCATCTCTTAGGGTACACATACTTAAATAATAAATTGGGTGATCTAGAAATGAGGTGGCCAGTCTTAATGTCCCTTAAGGCTACAGCGTGGCTTGGAAATGGTGGTGCCCCAGCCCCCCAGTTGCTCTTACCAGTTGAACACGAACTCTGTTTACAGTCTTCTGGCTGGAAGCTGCTGTCCGCAGGACAACTGGGGTGATTCCGAGTGTTTTCCTTTGTCCGGAAAAACACTCCTGGGCTTCAGGAAAAACCTGCCTGAGCCCCAAAAAACTGCCACGTTGTCAGTTCTGCCCTCAAAGCCCGCAGGCACAGCTGTTCAGACCACCCTATCCCCACCAGAACCAACATGGTGGTGGTTTTTGTGATGACAGTTTGGAAAATGTAGAAATACCCAACATCAGGTATTGCAACACTTCAGACCAACCTCCTATTTCTTGACTGTTCCTTTTTCCTTCCCAAAAGCTCCCATTAAATTCTCAGTTACCTATTCACTCTCTCATCCTGGTCCCTAACTTCACATCTGTTCCTATCAGCCTTCCCTTGCCCTTTTTGTCTGTTGTGTAACAGGACTGTAACTGTTTTGGAGCACTAATATGTGTCACACACGCCTAGGAGCAAAGGGCATCCACACAGCAGCATGAAATCCAATAGAATCCACCATTGTAAGGAGAACTTAGAAGAACTGTGTCATAGTTCAGGGGGCTGTTGTTGCTTTGGCACTAAAGAATACCACTTGGTCTTTGCCAAGACTGGTGTCAGCTGGTGAATTATAACATTGGCAGACAGGACACAGATAAGGAGAGAAAAAAATATATAATGACAGCTGCTACACAGAGCTGTTCTTTCTGGCCTAGTGAGTACAAAAATACATTGTGTAAATACAGACAGACAGCTTCATTATGCAACTGTTCGATGCCATGTTTCAGCAAAAGTTGTAGTATTGGTTCAGGAAACTGTACCTCGAGTCATCACGTTCATGAGTTATTGCTCTTGGATGCACCAGAGAGGATCAAGAAACATAAGAATTTGATTTTTGTGGAAAAAGAAATAAAACTTTGGATGAAGAATCTAGCCTTTGTAAGCTGTTTTCAGTGAGATGAACAATTTACACAAAGAGATCAAAATAGAAAGATCACTGCATCAGCTGTGACAAATCCACCAGTAGGGAAGCAAAATTTCACATTTTGGCTGTAGTTCTTGGTTATGATTTCCATTTTTAGGGTTCTAAGAGAGGCAATAGCTTTCTTTTTGGGAGGAGATCCCCAAATGTATTAGTGATGGACTGCAATTATATGCTGGCCCAGCATTTGCCAATGACTCTGTCTACTTTCAATGCAGGAGATATACTCCCTTTTAGTGGACAGCCATTTGGAAATGAATGTCATGAGCTCTTCCATGATTAAGGGTTATACTTATTCAAGGTCAGTGACATATTTGTGAGTTCCTACGACCCTGCGTTTTCCTGAGATCTTTGCAAGCAAAGACAATTCACTTTGATGGCTAATACAGAGCAAACACTGCAAAGATATTTAGTTTTCAGATGTATTAGTTACCCAATAGTTAGAAGCTCTCTGGGAGAAGTACAGCAAACACAAATACAAATCAGTGCAAATGACAACACAATTAAATGATCAGTTCATATAGCAATTAAAAATGCTGAATTCATAGTAGCAAATAATAGCTGCAGAAGCAAAATAAGGACTGTAAACATCCCCAGAGAGAAGCAAAACACTAGTGATCTCTGTAAACACAACAGACCAGCAGAATAAGGGGATTAAATGGCTTGAGAGAATAAAAACAACCTTGCCTGTTCCCAAGATGAGAACACAATAGGTGTCAGACAAATTTCCCCATAGTCAGTGTTTTAAGCCTTAAGGTTCTCACTGGAAACACCAGTCCTGAGCAGCCTTGCCCATTCTTTGGCAGGCAAGCTCACTAGTCCAACCTTTGATAAGGGTCTCTCTTCTCTGCCTTCATCAAGGCAAATGCATTCCAAAGACATACAAATGAGATACATTTTAGTGGCAGCGTCCTGACTCTGCAGTGCCCTCCTCAGGGAGGTTGATTGATTCACTGAGTGACTGAACAATATTGATAGACTGCCTCAATCTGTACAGATGCTGGGCAGTGTACCATAGTTCTCAAGATAATGCCATTTATCATCCTCAACAACTATGACGGTCACCCAAACAGAACTACAGGCCAAAAGCTGACTGGAACAATTCTATTTTTCTATTTCAACTTGCTTCCAAAAACAAGGAGGGTTGGGGTCAGCTGTAGTTCTGGGAGTGAGGAATTCCTGAAGGTGGGGGCCACCACAAAGAAGGCCAGTTGCCTGGTCCACATCCCCTAGATTACCTTGGCATCAAAATACTTTTTCTTCTCATGCATTTAATACATGTAAGTTTCACCTCTCCCATTATTAAAGACTGACACTTTCTTGCATTTTATTATATATCTTTGTTGCTGCTTCTTAAGCTGTTTTTTTTATGGCTTTGAGAATGGAGCTTTTTAAAAAAATGCTACTTGAAAATATTATTATATCAAACTCAGTGACATGTTTCAGGGCAAATACAGTGAGAATATGAACATTGAGATGAAATATAAGATTATTCCTCTCCTGAAAGCTAACCTGAAGAACACAGGCTCTCTCCTCTCTATCTATCTGTTAATTCTCTACAGACACTTCCCTGTCTCCATGCCGAAATACACTTTTCCCCCTTTGTGGCTCCCTTTTTTCCCTGGTATAGCCACTATTAAACAGCCGTTCAGAAAGTTCTCAATTCATTTATTAATCTATTCAATCCTGGTGTAAGCCCTGGATACAGATTAACTACCGAAAGAATTTCCCCCATGTTGTGATCAAGCAATGTGCAGAGGGAAGTTAATAGTACTTAAGACCAAAGAAATGTAGTTTGAGAGAGAAAATATGTCCTCTTTTTTTGGCATCATCAGACAGACTATTAATTCATAAGACAGTAAACAGTTGTTGAGTTTTGCTCTGAAAGATTTTCAAAACGTGCCAGGATCCATTCCTATTTATCTGCAGTGTAAGCGAAATAAACAATAAGGTTCCAGAAGACAGAGAACAAATGCCAGGAACAGTATTTATTTGGTGTCATCTTTCATGCTTAAGTAGTTCTATGACTCCCTTGTGGAACTGCAAATCCTTTATGAAGCAACAGATTGCATTCCTGGTTGTGGAATCACACTTAATAGTTTCTTCAAAGACATTTGAAAAGAGCTGTAAAATCCCACCATTAATATCCCTTTCGTTTCTTTCATTAAAGCAAACTTTTAAAAAGTTTTCGTGCTTTCACTGAGCAGAGAATTTTTCAGTGCTATGAACACACACTTAGAAGCGTTTTGCCTCAAATAAAGCCTTGTTAAAATAGCTAATTTATTCAATCACTGACAATAACATTAGTTATGCAGCCTTAGCATGGCCTTTGACACTAAACAACTGATGTAGATGCCAGAGACAGATTGACTGCACTCTAGTGTCTAGTTATATATAATTAAACCTCATTACTCTGAATACATCTTGCAGCAATCCTATAGGTGTCTACTCTGAAGTATGTCCCACTGAGCTCAATGGATTTTAATGGCAAGAGAAGTGGGTATCCAGTTGCAAGTCTGAGAGCAAGCAAGAAATTCTTGGTTAACATTCTTTATGCAGAATCATTGCATTTGAAAAGCTGTAGATAATGGAAAGCAACCATTATTTACTTATCCAGTATAATGCTCTGTTTTGATCCAGATGATTGATGGCCTTCTTGTGTTCATCTCCAAAGGTGTTACTGGCTTTCTACAGAAACAGTATTCTGTGAAGTTATGACCTGACTCTGTGTATGGGAGTTATTCATGCAGTCATTATCAACTGGACAATTACAGCTTTAGGGACACAAAAATAGAAAAATAAATGTACCACTAGCATCTCCAGCTGGATGTGGAGACATCCTGGCTTGACTGTGTGACTGATGGAAATCCACACTGAGTAGTTTAGCTTAGCCAGGCAAAAGCATTCTTCTAAAATAGACTATCAGTGGTTCATTAAGAAAAAAAATCCAGGTCAGTTCCTGGCTATGTCTGGGAAACGCTTCACTCAGAAATCCTTCAGAGCCTTAGAAAGTCAAGTCAGAATAGGCTATGGTCTAATTTAATACAAAGCAGCTTTCTCTCTCCTATTATTAACAGTTTCTCACATTAGACATCTCAAATGCTGTCTTTCTCTGCCTTTCTTCCTATACAAACTGATGCTGCTGTGGGAAAATGCAGATTTCCAGTGATTGGCAAAGATTTAATGAAGACCTATCAATGGTTCCCTTTCTCCCATAACATGAACCTTTTCATAAGCAATTTTCTTTAACATCATACATTTAATGTTACTTTTACTAATATGTGTACTCCTCCCTCATATATGCATTTCTGTGTGCCTGTTTCTAATCTGAAAACTAATACAATTTGGGAAAATTCAAATATTGGAGTTGATTTTAATTTAATGTTAGAACTGGATTTAGATAGTGCAAGGTTGCACAAATATGTGAATTGAATGAAATGTTAAATTTATTAAGCCACTATTGCTTAAAACCAAGGGGACCTAGTTGTTTATTTACGTCTCACTAGTTTGCTGAGGCTTATGCAGTTAGATAGAGGAGAGTGGATGCATCCTTCTAAACCTTCCTTCTAAGCCTCTGGGTGGGATGCTTCCTCTGAATGCTGCATTATATCCTGTTGCATGCTGGCCTGGTGATTGCAGGAAATGAAGTCAGAATGCCATGTGTTCACACTCAGTAACAGAAGATCTGGCAGGAATTGGCTGTTGCCATCTGTGCCGGATGGTATTGTGGTCAAAAGTAATATTTAAACTATTTGATCTAAGATATACAGGCTTGGCTTTCAATCCTTTAAAGTAGGAAATGTCAAAAAGGTAGCTTATGCTGTTACTAAATTAAATGTTTCAGAAGCTTCTTTTAATGCTGAATTGTCAACTGCCTCTCCAGACTGATCAACAAGATCAGAAAAAATGTGTTAAACAGAATTCCTAGGTTATCTAAGCTCCTCAAATTAGGGGCATTCAAGTGAAATTCCTAGCAGGGCTTCAGGAAGAAAATGGACAGACCACATTCTCCAGTGGCATCTGTGGGGCCTAGTGGATGTGCATGTCAAAACAGGTAAGATGGTGGTCACAGCACGCAGTCCAAGCCATGCCCTTTTTGCACATGAGTTGATGTTGCATAGGTGTACAAGGGAGGTAGAGTTTCAATTGTATGCCACCTCAGCTATCTTGTCTGCTTTCACACACAAACACACACACACTGAATTCAATTGCCAGTATCATTAACATGCTGGAATTTTATGGGCAGATCTGGAGAAGGAAGAACTCCCACGTTGTTCTGACTCATGACCTACAGCAGCTGCATCATTGCACTGAAGCTAGCCAGCTGCCTTATAGGCATCACTTTGAGATGGACCTCAGAAAGCTGTGCCATTTGTCTACACTCACTCTTCTCAATTGCCCAGTTAGGTGGCAGCACCTGGCCAACCATGGAGATCTTGGAAAGCTAAATAGGGTTACTTCTGGTAAGCATCTGGATGATGGACAACCAAGGGCTATGAGACTGAGAAATGAATAAAAAAATTTTTTTAAAAGGCAATGGCAACGGCAACAGCAAACCACTTCTGTATTGTTGCCACTTCATAGATATGTCTAGGCAGTTTTGAGAGGTTGAAGTTGACTTAGGGAGTCTTGACTTTACCTGTCACTTCCAGGTTAAAATATGATGTGCTGAAGGTGGTGCTGAAGCATCTATTGAGGTAAGGATGCCATTTGCCAGTAATACAACTATATTATATATAATTCTTCCAAATAATTATGGACCATGGCTATACAGGTAGCCCTCATTCAGTGACCACAATTGGGACTAGCAACTCTGTCATTAAGTGAAGCGATCACCAAGTGAAACCGTGACCGCGCTTATGATTTTATGTAATGGTATATGGGAAAGACTTTGAGAGGTGCAGCAAAGAGATGCTGCCTAGGGAATGGTCAGATAAGAGACAGCATAGCCCATATCTGGATAGTGGGTGGGGCAAGAGGCTCAGAAGGGACCCTCCCTAGTTTCTCAGGCTGTAAAGGAGACAGCAGGAGAGTTATACTTTCAGACCTACAAAATTCTGTTAATGTAGCTTTACAATAAGGTAGAATTTGCTTATCTGGTCTTCTTTCCTGTCTGGTCTACCTGGTAAGACTGACATCTTACTTCAGCTTTCCTTTGCTTTACAGACCTGCAAAGGTCATAAATGCAAAGATTGGCTGCAAAGTTACTTTTTCATCAGTGTCGTAACTGCAAATAGTCACTGTACAAGGCAGTCGTTAAACAAGGACTACCTGTATAACTCATTGAAATAATTGTTTTAGCATCTGAATTTCTGGATTTTTTGATGAGTATGGGACACTTTTTAACATTCTTTCTTTTTATTTTTTTTCTATTTCTTTTGGTATGATTTCAGGGATTCATGCTTCTCAGAAATCATGCATCCCAATTTGAACTGGAAGAGGATTATTGTAAACCTCCCAGAGTTGCTCTTTGAGTGAGATGGGCAGTGACGAAATTTGAAAAATAAATAAATAAACAAACAAACAACTGATTCTCTGCTTAAAAATCCTATCTTCACCAACATATTTCTAGTCATGCTGATGAAAGAATATTGGATTTCAGAAGTAAAGGTGTTCTGACAATTATTTAATTAAGAGGAAAAGAAGATTTAGATTTAATCTGGGATAGCTGGCTGATCCTAATTAAACCTTGAGAAACTGAAAGCAAACTTTCATACAGGCTGACCTGACTAGATGTTGCCTATGACCAAGATAGGCTATTATTGCGCATACTTGAGGCTCAGTAAAATAACACACAGTGACACTTATTCACCCAGTTTGCAAGAATAGATAGAACTAGAGGCCTATCAAGATAAAAATTCCTAAAATACAGAATGGATGTACAGTTTGGGGAATAAAAATGAATGTTTGTTGAAATCAAAGTGCTGAGGGGGCATTCTGTGGTGTCCCATTGTCTTCCTTTGTCCAGGCAGAAGGAGAGATGACAACAAACTTCTTCCATAACTGTAGTTTCTGTGCTAACAGTCCTCAGCCAGGGACAGAGAAACCAATAGGATACTTTGGGTCCCATCAAGGTGACTGAAGATCCACTGGATCCTTGATTATTTTATCCACAAACATTTCTCCAGCAAGGATAGGAAACTGTGCCTACTGGTACACAGTAGTGCAGTAAGATTAATGTGGCATGCCCTATGCCACCAATGATATGACAAAAATGAACTTTGTTTTACCACGTATCTGGGAGAGTATTGAGACTTAAACCAGCCCATTTTTAGCCCCATCGCTGGCAGGGGATTGCTGGTAAAGTAGTCACAGTGATGATAGGTTTGCAGCCATCTCTGTAGGACCTCCATAAATAAAACTTCTGCTTTGTGGTTTCTAGCATCCATTGACTCTTAGATCATCTTCCCTCTGACCAGAAAATTGCAGTCTTATAATGGAATTGTAAAACAATCAATGTTATTACATCCTTCTGAATCAAAGCTCTTCATTAAATAAATAAAGCAAATTTCTGTTGAAAATATTTTATAAATACCTAGAATTGCAGTGACTCAGGGAATGGGGAGGAAGGGGAAAAAGGGACTATGAATGTAGGAAGGATTATTTTAGATGCCAGGTGACATAGAAACAAACTAGGTTACACGTGGCCATAAAAAAAGCAGTGGTATGTATCCTTGTCAGTTCTATGCAGCAGAATCCAGAAAGAATGTGGTTCACCAAACATCAGCAACCAACTTAGGTCATGAAATTTATAGCCCTGGGAAGACTGATATTTATGTTATGATTACTGTTTGAAAGGAAATAAAATGGGATGGGAACAGGGTGAAAAATATAGTTGGTTTGGAAGAGACCAGACATGAAACATTCAGAATATTTGACATGGAAAGTTTAGATAATGTACGATATCAGGCAACCTCAATCAGTGTTGAGGCCATGAAATCAACTGATGAATTTCAGTTCGGCCATTTTTTCTCTCCAATCAGTCTGTACAGATACTTCTTTCATATACTGCCATCTTGAGGTCCATGATAGAACATCCTGGGGAATTAGACTGTTCCCCATCTGGTTTCAGGATATTGCCATTTCTGATGGTATCCAAGTATTCACCAGAAGAATAGTTCTCCTTTTGTGCAAAGAATGTCCAGTTTATCCAACATAAAATTGACATATGATAGATTATATGACATAGGAGGATGAGCTAGTGGATTATTGAATCTTCTAGTTTACTCCTGCACTTGGATCATTTGATGTAATCTGTTACTGCTAGTTGATTGTTCCTCAAATCAAATAAATTTTTATAATGGTCATAAACCAACACATAATATTTGGTCTTCAAAATTAAAAAATTGAGATCAGTAATTTTCCACAATCAGTGCAGAGCATTCATAAATGATTATGAGAGAGTTGTGGGTGACAAGTGGAGTTATCTAGGTGCTTTTCTGAGCTTATCTTATTCCTGAGGATCTCTGTGATTTTGCTTTTGACTTCCTTGGATGGATATACCTGATTAAAATCCTTCATTTGTGTGTGTCTGTTGGTAGAAGATGCAAGTATTTAAGTATGTGCAATGGACAGTTGGTTTCTTATATAAAGCAGGGGTTATATGTTCATTGCCCTGTCTCATAGTAGGGTCCAGAAACTTAATGCGTTTCATGGATTGGTCTAGGCCGTCTTGAATTCAGTGATATTTGTTCCCAGCTAAGTATGTACATATTTGCAGCCACAAAAATACATTTAAAGCTAATATTTAATAGTAACAGAAATTCATGTTGACACATAGCCAACATTTTCAGCATGATAATTGTATTAGTCTTTAGTAGGCAGGCTGGTTTTGTGGCACCTTGACATTAAGAAATTTATTATCATATAAGATCTTGTGGTTCATAGTTATACAGTGTGACTGTGATCAACAAAAGCTTATGCTATAAGGTGCCACAAGACTTTAATCGTTGCCAAACTATTTTAATTTCCATAGAAAAATCCATGCAGCAGCTTGGGAGATAGCAGTTCTGTCTTTTTTACTTATCAAACAAAAGATGCTAGAGTCAGGTGTTGGTTTTTCTGCTGCTTGCTTTATTAAAACTTCTGGAACTCCAGTGAGTCTGCAAGAATTACAATATATACAGACAGTCCAAAGTACCAAGTGACAGTACAAGACAGTACAATAATTAATCAACCAATAACAATTACAGCCAGTACACTATACTGCTCCCCACTAAGATACAAATCCATATTAGATTTACAGGCATTATGATGGCTTTTTTATGTGAATAGGATGCCAACATAAACAGAAATCATCAGTGTGTCCTATGGTTCCAGTAACTGTAGAACAACCACCAACTGCAGTATGTGTCTCCTTCAGGTGTAGGTACTACTGGTGGTAATTCAGGAATTACAGTTGAGTCTCCAAGCCCATAAAATGCAACTTCTATTCAGCTGCTGTCCTATATCAGTATGAAAAGATTGCTCAGCATTTTTCAGGTTTCTGACTTGAACACTTCCTAAATTAAGTTTAAGTAGATCCAATCTGGAATGGAAGATACAACCTAAGAAAATATTGTTGGTATCTGATTTATTGAGATACAATAGGTATTCAGTCAATTTGTGATGTGCAGACTGAAAACTTTCAAGCTTTTGATCCAAAACTTTCTTGAAAATGGACAACCCTTTCTGTCAACTTGTTTGTAGCTGGGTAATACAGTACTGCTGTTATATCTTTGATTCCATCGTTTTCCAAGAATATCCAAAATTGTTCAGCTACAAATTGTAGTCCATTGTCATTCAGTAATTGTTCTGGAACACCTCTTCCCACCAAGAGTTCTCTCACCAGTGAGCAAGGCTGTTGTTGAAAACATTGGAAATACCTCTGGCCACTTTGAACATGCATCCACCACAACTAAAAAGATTGTGTCAATAAATGTTCCAGGAAAGTCTATAGAAGCTGTTTGTTGTGGCTAGGAAGCCATTCTCCCAGGTGGAGAGGTGCTGTTTTTGGCATCTTTTGAACATGTTGGCAACCTGAGCAACTCATTGCATGGTGTTTGATTTGTTGGTCTGTTCCCAGACATCAAGCCACATAACAATATAATAGTGCCTTCATCTTTACTGCTCCAGGATGTCCAACATGTAGCTCTTCCATACACTCATCCAACCAATTGGATAGTATGGTGACTCTCAGTTCCCACATAATGCAACCATTGTCAAACATATGTTCATCACAGCACTGATAAAGCTCCATGAGTGTTGCTATATATTTCAACCATTCTGGGTTGTTTTATAGACTTGAGACAATGATGGGTCTCTCCCATTTTCTCTTTGAATCACTGCAGCTGTGGTGGGAAGATTCTTGACCTCCATGAGAGAAAATACATATCTGTGCTCTTCAAGGAACAAAATCTGAGGCTGCATTTGAGCAGCTGCTGTAAGCAGAACCCTTTTTTGAGGACTAAAGATTGACAGTAGTGGCTGATGATCAGTGATGACCATAAATCTCTTCTGTTACAAGTACTCATAGAAATGTTTAACTTCCTAAACCAAACTCAGCACTTCCCTGTCTATTCATACATAGTTTTCTCTGCAGCTGTGAGTGAACATGATGCAAAAGCTATTGGGCATTCACTGCTGTCTGGACATGAGACATAAACACACTGATGCTAATTTGTGAGATGTCACAAACTATTTTTACTGGGAAATGTGGGCTATAATGTGTGAGTAGCATATCTGATGTCACCTTTTTATTTTGCTTCTACAAAAGCTTGTTGGCACCATTTTGCCCACTGCCATGCCATCCCCAACTTGTAGTAAAGTTGCACAGAGGACAGCATGGTGGCTAAATTTGGTAAAAATCAGTTTACATTAATTAACAAAACCTAAAAGGATCACAGCTGTGGCATGTTTTGTGGACTCAGGGCATTCATGGCTGGTGTAATTTTCTTTGCACACTTGTGCAGGCCTTGTAAATTAATGGTGAGACTGTGTTGTGTAGTACTAGGTTTTAAAAACTTACATTTGTCATAGTGTGTTCTTGTCAGCCTTGTGTACTAGTTCTATCTTTATTGTAAGGCTACATTAACAGAATATTGCAAGTCTGAAAGTATATCAGGAATATCTCTCCCCCCCTCACAGTTACAGTTCAAGAAACTAGGGGGAGTCCCTTCTGAGACATTTGCCATGTCTCCATTCCCTCTGTGAGCTCAGCTGCCTCTTATCCGACCATTGCCTAATCTGCAGCAGTTCCTCCTGTCTCCCAAGGTCGTTCCCACATACCATTACAGTTCTGGTGCCATATCCCTCTATTCCCTGGTTTTGCAGAAATACCTCTTCATTTTCTCTTGTGATAATTATATCTAAATAGCACTGGGTACTTGAATAATCTTGTTCCACCTGGTCCATGATTATTTGCCAAAGCACTGATGCAGACACTACTAAAAAAATGTCTGTTTTATCAATAAAACCTTTTGTGTTTATTCATGGTGAGAAAAAGAATTTTCCTCTATTTCCATCTATAAATAAGACTTTGCTAGGTCTGTTTTGCTGAAATGATGTCCTCCTGCAAGGTTAGCAAAAATGTCCTTGATTCTAGGCAACAGTATTGCTTAGTCTGTAATACCGGACTAATGGTAACTCTAATATCAGCACAAAACCTGTCAGTTTCTTTCTTTTTAGTTTCTGGAGCTACAGATGTAGCCCAGAGGCTCCTATCAATGTTTGAAAGAATTCTCTTCACTTTCTATTTTTTTTCATATGGCATATGGAACTACACCTGCTTGGTGAAATCTGGATGTGTCACTTTCCTGTAATGCTACTTTACCTTTAATTTGCTTGGGTGTATTGATGCCATCTTTGAATACAGCTGCATCATCATCCCATATCCTTCATTTTCTGCTTGGTGGACTCCAAGGCAGGTAATATAGTGTGCAAGCTGTTGTTGGAACTCCAGGCAAGTGGCAGCTTCCTCAGCCAATCACAACCCCAGAGCTCTTTGAACCTGCTTATACATTTAAGTCCAACAAACCTTGCTGGTCATTTTATTTTACAGTTACAGGTATCGCTCTAGTAGGAATGATCTTTTCTTCAATATAATTTTTAAATTGTATCTCTGGTGGCTTCATTTTGTATCTCTGAAAATGCTGCTCAGTGTCACCCTGTGATATAACTGATAAAGCTAAACACTGTCCAGTTGCACTGAAATGGTTTTGCCATTGCCTTCTGGTATAAGCCATATTTAAGCTAAAGAAGAAGAGGAAAGACAATTTCCATGATATGATAGCCGCCATTTTCAAGCAGAAAATCAGGAATTGCTTTGAAGTTCTGAACCTCACTGAGGGAGAACCAGAGGAATTATTTTGAAATGTACTTAAAGAAATTGTTAAGGATGAATATGAAAAGAGACTGTCAAAAATTAAGAAACCAAAGAAAGCAAACTGCATGTTTCTACTATTTGTTTCCATTTCAACTTCAGTTATATACACAGTGATCTTTATTATCACAATTCCATACCCAATTGTACGTGTACAATTGTATTAAATCTGAAGATATTAGCATTTTCCTACATGTTGAATTGGCTGATTTGAACCTTCAGCTTCCTGTTTCTACTTTCCCTTGGAACTGTCTGCCTATCTCATTCTTTCTTGTGTAAATACATTCTGGGACTTTTCCATATCTTCAACTTTCGCTGGTTAAGCTCCTAGGGGGCACCATGATCTACTGCGTGAGACATGGAAGATTTTAAACAGATTTCTTCTGGCTTCTACCTTCTACCAAGAGTTTATGCAAGATATTCAGGGCATTGTGAAAAATATGTCTAAAATGTGCCATCAGGTTGGGGATGTGGTGGATTTATTTATTTCGTATGGCATAGCAGAATACAAGATATCTAGATCATTTAGCCATTGGACAGCAGTGCCCTCAAGATGATGTAGTTCTTGCAGGGAGCCAGGGAACTTTCTGAGGGGACATTTCAGTGTTGTGATGTAAAGCGCCATGTTGTCAGCTCCGCCTGCTAGATCCGCAGGCACAGCTGCTCAGTCCATCATTTCCCCACTGAAAGCCCTCTTTAAAAAAAAAATCTTGGAATACCATGATCTGCCAAAGTAGACTTCATCAGCCGTATTCCAAAGTTTGGCTAGAAGTGGTTGTCCAAACCAGCTTATAACAGCAAAGTTTTTTTTAAAAAATCATGTACAGTATATTTGGGAAAGTTGTATAAAAATATATGTTAGGGCAAAGTTAAAGTTATATAGACAGCCAGTTAGGTATAGTGGTTAAGGCATCAGATAGAAACTGGGATACCTGAGTTCTAGTCCTGCCTTAGGCACAAAGCTAGCTGGATGGCCTTGGGCCAGTCTTTCTCTCTCAGCCCTGGGAAGGAGGCAATGCCAAACCACTTCTGAAAAACCTTGCAGGGACTTGTCCAGGCAGTCTCTGAGAATTGCACACGATCGAACGGATTAAAAATAAAAACACTTACATAAAGCATATATAAGAAAAGTTCCATAGAAGTAGGAAGGAAGGAAGGAAGGAAGGAAGGAAGGAAGGAAGGAAGGAAGGAAGGAAGGAAGGAAGGAAGGAAGGAAGAACTGTATGTTATATGAGAGAAGAAGAGTATTTTGGCTAGAATTACACAGTAAAAACATATGTTGGGGCAGCCACAAAAATTGCACAGAAAGATAGGTATTATGGAGAAGGTTACATCCAAAATTTCAACAACAACAACCCACTCTGAATACTTTTTAAACAATTTCATAAGGAAGGGAATAGAATGGAATAGACTATATGTGGTTGTGGCCTTTTCCGGACATGTGTGGCTTTGTAAGATGCTCCTGGCTGTCTCCACACACATGTGCCAGCACCCTTCTTTGCTTCATTCCCAGCAAACTGAAGTGGTTGGGTATGCACACACATATGGAGATAGCCAGGGACAACTTAGAAGGTACCTGCACAAGATATGGCTGGTTTAATGATCCAGAGAGAAGTGCTTCCTATGCATTCCCCCATGTTGCACAGCATTTCCCCCAAAGGATTGGCAGAGTCCTTATGGCTCGCCTTGATTATGTAATCAATAGAAAAACACCAGTGCAGTAAGATATGAGTAATATGCTTGTAATCATAGCATTCATAGGAGTAAACACAGCCCTAAGAGTATGCAGCTGTGAACAAGGTAGCAGTAGAATGCTTGGACAATTCTTCCTCTGTAAACCTACTACTTAGAGCATTTAACAAAGCCTTAAGTGAGTGAATTGTGACTGTTGCTATGGTAGTTGGAAAATAAGGAGTGTTTTCAAGAAGAGCTACGCACAAGTTTCTCCACTGAAGAAGCATTTGTTATGGTCAAACTAAGACACTTTCTCCACTGATAATAGAAACTGCTCTGTGCAGTTTAGTTCCGTAACTTCTAATGAAGGATGAAACACCTTCTCTAAAAAAGGAATAGAGGATCTGCAGCTTTACAGATGTTACTAAACAACAATTCACACAGTCCTAGCCATCAGAGTCAGTGGG
Source organism: Candoia aspera (assembly GCF_035149785.1). NCBI lineage: Eukaryota > Metazoa > Chordata > Lepidosauria > Squamata > Candoiidae > Candoia > Candoia aspera. The sequence goes on from NC_086153.1 coordinate 103,039,296, forward strand.
AAGAGATGCTGATCTGGAAGTCTTACATTTTCTAACCCATTTGCATACATTATTATTTAAAATATGCATATTTAAGCTTTCCAGATGTTAATCTGGAATTTGTACATTTTCCAACCCATTTGTGTGCAATATTATTCAAAATACGCACATTTCCAAATGTTGTGGTATAGTTCTCCAACTTAACACATTATATATAATAGTTACATTTATTAGAAAGTTCACACAAAAATGTATGTATTCCTGGAAAGAGAAATAAATAACATCTTGAAATGAATTTCAAGCTGGAGAGAGAAGAAAGAAGCAAAGAATCTGACATGAAAAAATGCATCTATCCTTTGTGTCTGACTGTTAAGACAATCTATATGTAAGGATGAGGAGTTTGCAAATCCTCCTCAGAGGCCATCAGGCACATCTCAGATTACTAGCATGGAACTACTGTGGGAAAACCTCCTAGGGGAGAAGCAGTCAGCCATATTCCCTGAGACAGCCTGTTGCAGTCCAGGGCTGTTTGCCATGTAGTAAGCCAAACCTGCACACAGTTCATGTTAGATGACAGTGGAAGTTGGGAGTAGCAGAGACAGCACACCTTCTCACAGTCTAGCTTTCTCATAGAAAAAAATGGGGGCTTCTGGCGTGCTGGCAAGGGAAGGAGAAAACTGGAGACATAAAGGAGAAAATCTTCTGAGGAGAAAGGTACTAGGCATAGTAAACCAAAATGGATGTTAGATACTGTTGGCCATTGTTGGGAAAACTCCTACAGCAGATCTCACCTGGGGACATTTTGGAGGGGTGGAGCTTTCTATGTAGTTGTAAAGACCACCCTATTTCACTGAAGGGAATAGGCAGGTCCTTTTGTGGATTCATTCTGGTCGTTGTACAGTATATGAAGGTTTAATTGAGCTGGGAAGTCTGTCTATGTAGGAATCTGTTTGCGATGGAAGCATACACAGAGAGGAAGGAGATTTGGCATCAAATGACTTTGACAAACAGTCAAAGTGACCAGCAGGTCACGGATACATGTTTAGTGCAGCTTGTGTCTGCACAAAAGTATAGAGAGAAGAGTTCACACAGGCATGAATCAATCAATGAATTAATTAAAAGCAGTGCTACAGTTGCCTCATATCTGCTTTGGGACCCAGTCTGTCGGAAGCATTGCAAGCACAGCAACACACAGGTCATCGCTGTGAAAAGCAGACAATGTTTGTTTCTTTTGTAATAAAAATAAAAAAAATTACAACCATTTCCTTCACTGAGGAGTGTTGATAAGCAACCCAAGGTGCACCAGCAGAGTTCCAGGTGAAATTCATTTTTATATCTTCATGATGTCATACAATAGAATATGTGCTTCTCATTGTTCACAGTTGTTGAACAGCTTTTAAACTTGGATTTTTTTCTATAGGAACAAAGGCATTATGTTCCATTGCCCCAGTGTCTTATGTTTGGGCAGGATCCAGTTGAAATTAATGCTGGAGCGATCAGTGTTTTGAAAGAATATCACTGAAAATTCCTGAATAAAAACATCAGAGGACTCCACTGCCCCTCATACATTCATGTATTTAAATTAGTTCTATAATGTACATTCAACATGTAGAGTTTCTGCACATCTGGGGCATTAGGGTTCAGGCCCATGTTAAGTTTTGACCAACATTCCCTACTTTGGGCACAGAATTTGTTTAAATGTCAGCATAAGGTTTACGAAGGAAAAAATACATAGTCCTTCAGTTGTGAGTTTGCATTGTCTGACTGTGTATGTTATACCGAAAAATGTATTTCTTTTAATATGGTTGCAATATCCAATTACTCCTAGACCAATCATAATTCACTTTTACTAGGAAGCTTCTTTTCCTGTGCCTTCTGAAGCTGAAGAGCATTTTCTTGCAGAAATACAGTATATTACCACATTATTGTAATACTTCCTCATTTAACATTTTTGTTTGGCTCTCAGAGGGAGAATTATTTTACATTGCTCACAAGATCTGTAAGTTAAAAATGATCTGGCAGTACTGCATTGGCTTGTCCTTGATGGTTTCTACATGACTTGCTATATGATTTCTGAAATGGGGCACACCTGACCTGCTGTCTTTTTCAATACCAAACTCTCATTAATGCAGTTCATCAATAATGATGTAATGATATTACTGTGGCAACTCTTGATAACCAACAAATTCCCCGAGATTCAAAGGCAAGTCCATAGCATTTACTGTACAGTAGATTTGCAGATCAGCTGAGGAAAATTCAGGAACTGAATAAAGCTCAGGAATAGAAATTGATTAAAAACTGTTAAATTTATCTTCTTCTTAATAGACAGTTTGGTCTACTGGTTAACGCAATGGGTTAGAAACCAGGAGACTGAGAGTTCTAGTCCCGCCTTAGGCATGAAAGCCGGCTGGGTGACCTTGGGCCAGTCTCTCTCCCTCAGCCCAACTCACCTCACAGGGTTGTTGTTGTGGGGCAAATAGGAGAAGGAAGGAGTACTAGGTATGTTCATCGCCTTGAGTTATTTATAAAAATAATAAAGGTGGGAAATAAATAAATAAAGAAATAAAATATGTTACTTCAAAGGATGATATTGAATTTATATTTCTAGGAAGCAAGGCATAATGGGAGGCATAAAAATAGAAAGCCAATATTAATGCAGATTTTGCTGAGAAATTATATTCTTTTGGGCATTATTCATTAACAGATACCTTTTAATCTTTATTTTATTATTTAAAGAGATGACAGTATAAAGCATTCATTCAAAAACAGTATTTTGATTGCTCATAAACTATGCTTTAGTTTTAAAATAGCATTCCTGTTTCAGTGCTGAGATAAACCCACAGAGTCATGAGTGCAGAACAGATAGAAAAGATGTGGTTGTGATTCAATGGCACTGATTCATATGTAGAACTCCAAGCCTCAGGGTTTCCTCACTCTTTTCTAAAAGTGAGAAAGTATCTCCCTAAGCATGTTGTTTTTATTCATAGAACAAAATGAGGAGCTCCTGAAGAAAGTATTATTATTACTATCTATCTGTCTATCTCTATCCATCCGTCTGTCTGTCTGTCTGTCTATCTATCTCTTCATATATACATATAACATACATTCATTATGCACATTATGTATATCCTCATGTATAGCATAACCATGAGGTTTTGGAATGTTATATAAACATCTAATATGTCCCAACCCCCAAGATGACTAACCTACCTTTAAGATAATAAAGGTTAGGAAATAAATAAAAGCCAACACATTAGGTTAGGATTCAGTTCAGTGGCTATAAGAGCTTCCACTTCAAGATTTGAAGGAAGAAAATGGCTTCACATGAACTTTGTCTCTGGCATAACTAGACTAATGTCATAGAGTCAGAATATTCTGCTTCCAGTGCTAAATATGTCATTTTACAGTTCACCCAGGTAGATGGAAGAAGGAAATAGATGCCTGCCTATTATTTAACACTATTCTCTTTTCTAAAAACATGTTTTTTTTAATAAGAATTTTATTAGATTTAAAGGTAAAAACTTAAAAAAGAAAAAAAAAACTACAAAAAGAAAAAAGAAAAGACTAAAAAGGTGTGAAAACACAAGAAAAAAAATAATTTTAAAGATTACGTAAAGTGGTGACTTCCAACTTTTAGCAGCAGGAATATACAGCAATTTCCATAATTAATCCCTTACTCTATATCAAACCAAAATCACATTATTTCTATAAATCATTCCATTAGCATATTATAAAAATCACTAAATACAATTGCTCCTTCCCCTTATATTAAAAGAAAGACATATATAAACCTCCTAATCAACTTCCCCTCAAAAACAACATTTATTTAATTATTTCCTTCCTACCAGTATTCTATACATTTCTGTCCACTATAATAAAGATCAAACTAAAAAACATAAATTATCTGCTATTATAATTAATAATACTGCAATTACAACAAGCTTAATTCTATTAAACCTAAAACCAGCATTTATTGATTATACTTTATTAAACTTAATCCAAATCATTAAAAAAGAGTATGAAGTTATACAAACCTTAAAAGTAATCCAGATGAACTTTCTTAAATCCTTACCCCACTTCAAAATATACCAAAGCATTTACATATCTCCACATTACAGACAAGGCATTTTTCATAAAAAAAAAATCAAACAGCCCAACTGCCCCCCTTAAAAACTCTGACTTCTCAGCAGAAAACCTCCCATAGAAAAAAAAAGCCTCTTCCTTCCCATAACTTTCCATCAGAAAAACAATTCCATTTATGATTTGCAATTCAATCTGTCCTTTTAATTCCTTCAGTTCCACAATCTGGTCGTCCTCAGCAAAAGCCTCGATCTCACTATCAGTAGAAACATTTCTATCATTGTTAAGCTCCTCAATTTCTTCCATGACATCCCCAGCCAGATGACACATTTTAAAGGTGATGTTTTCTACAGTGTCCTGAATATCTTGCATAATAACTTGACAGGAATTGAAAACAATCTGTTTAAAAATCTGTTTAAGCTCACAACAGAACTCTGAGAAAGTCTGCTTGAGATCTTCCATGTTTCAGTCAGTAGATTATGGTGCCCCCTAGATACTTGACTAGTGAAAGTAGGAGTTAATGGAAAATTTCCAAAAAATGTTGACACAAGTGAAAGTATGCTAATGGACAACTCCCAGGGAAAGTGGCAACAGAAAGCTGAAGATTCAAAACAGCAGATTCAACGTGTAGGAAAATATTAAATTCTTCAAATTCAGCACAGAAATAATAGCAGGGAGGCAACTATTTATTCTCAATCCTCCTTAGTATTTAGATGGGAAACAGGCCAAAACTTTAAAAAGATTTTTTAAAAACTAATCCCAAAAATAACAATAAGCACCAAGAGAGATTGCTTCTCCTTGCTGTAAAATGCCTCTCTTAGGGTACATAAACTTAAAAAATATACAAATTGGTGATTTAGAAATGGGGTGGCCAATCTTAGTGTTTCTTTAAGGCTACAGTGTGGCTTGGAAATTGTGATGTCCCAGCCTCCCAATGTCTCCTACCAGATTAGCACGAATGTTGTTTGTGATCCTCTGGCTGCAAGGTGCCATCCTAGAGGACAGATGGGATGATTCTGAGCAGTTTCTATCCATGAAAAAGCTCCAGGGCTTCAGGGAAAACCTGCCTGAGCCCACAAAAACCTGCTGTGTTGTCAGTCCTGCCCGTGGAGCCTGCGAGCTGTTCAGATTGCCGTATTCCCACCAGAAGTCCTGAAAAAGTGTTTTCTGTGGAAGCCTGTGCATTTATATTGGAAAGATTTTTTTCTGAAACAATTAAAAAACAACAGCATCTGGAGTCCAGTTATTAACACAGATCAGAGAGAGAGAAAGAGAGAGAGAATGATGAAAGAAGCTGGTTAATGAACCAGACATACAGAAATGGAATTCAGATATCAAGCTAAGTCAGTGTGGCTTGTTTTAAGCTTAGAATGATATGTGAATCCTCCCATTTTATGGCATTCCATTGTATTCAGTCTAGGCTGTGGTGACTTACTCAGTTAACCAGACTTATAAAAATCCTTGGTTTTAGCTGAACACAGACACTGAAGCAGACCTCTACATTTTCAGAGGCACCAACTGCACCTTTTCCAAATTCCTCACACACTATGCACATTTCATTGTCCCCATTCTCAAGTGACCTCAGTCTTCACTTAACAGGAGTTGGAGCAGACATGTATTTATCTTTTTAACTGGGATCCTTCTAATTCAATTTCCTGCTATAAAGGTTGGGGGAAGCTATACCAGCTGTACAGGCTTAGCTTAATGCTGTAAGTGCAAAAGACAGTGTATTTCAACCCCAGTGGCAAAATATCATGGTAATAAAATGTTAACCAGACAGGCAGGTTTGGCCCCTCTGCAAGGAGATAATTGCAGCTGACCCTTTGACTCTTCTGTCAGCAGATAGTTAAGTTTTCCAGGTAAACAAATGCAGAAAAAAAAAACCCAGGGAAACAGAAATCAGCAAGGGTTGGGGTGTTTTCTACATTGTCTCTCCTTTATAATGATTTGTTGGCCATTAGACAAGATCTTGAGCCCAGTGCAGTGTGTCCCTGTAGCCCACTGAAGAAGTTCTTTCCCTTAATGCCAAGTAATTAACTGACCTGGAAAACTAAGAGAGGCAAAGAAACAAGGCCCTCTTGCCATCAAGAAGAAGACGGTCTTGGGGAAGGAGGAGATATCATTCCAAATATTTTCCTTATAAGGCACCCAATTTTTGGAGAGAGACATTCTTTTGTGCTAAGGACATGTATTTGGACATGTGCAAAAGGGGCAGGGCTTCAATCATGACCACCATCTTGCCTCTCTTGACCAACCTGAAGTGTTTCAGGTAGTGTTTGGTTCATTCATTAGAGGCTTGGGAAAGCTGGGTGTGATGGTTCAGTGTGATGACTTGCCTAATGTGAACAAAGAACAAAGAAGATGTTACATATATTGGTAGCAGCCACCGTGCATTTCAGTAGCAATTATGTGGGCAAATAGAGTTGTGGGATCCTGGAGGCCAAATTTAGGTGAATAGGTAGGATATTGCTTTTGAGCTGCTATTTGGGCTAAAATGAATGTTAACTGTGGAGTCAAGAAAACCATAGGTCATATGACACCCATTTGTGGGAGGATGGTGTTAAAGCATCTCGTTTTTCCAATGCAGATTTCTATAAAAGAAACTTAAGGAGGCACTTAACTTTTCTACTGAAATCAATGGGAGTTAAAAGTAGAATAAAGCTGAATTTTTTCAGAAGCCATTTTGGGGGGAGATGTGGATTTTGATTTTGCTCAAAGGCATCTCATAGAAACTGAAAGCAAGATATTTGGCGAATATCCTCCACTCCTTTTTTTTATTCTCAGCTGTCATTCCCCTCCCTATAGACAAGGACACAATGGCCCCTCCAGCTGCCAGCCTTCCTGTCACACCAAGCCCTCTGATTTCCCAGTGATGAGGAACAGAGCCTGAGCGGTTTGTTCTGACTCCTTATGCTTTAGCCCATTGACTTTTTGTAAGATTACAGTGCACATGGAACACCCACAGCCAGTTACAAGTTTTCTACCATGGCCAGCCACACAAGAAGGAATATCTCATCTACTCCCTCAGTTTTCTGCCAAATCCCACCTCAGTAAGTAAGTGTGTGTACGCACACACACACACACACACAATCACAGCAGCCAATCTTCTCTTGTAGCCAGGATACCAGAAGGTGGGGGGGGGCAGTGTGTGTATGTGTTTGCACCAGGCATCTTGCCAATAACTGCCAAGATTCTTTCATGCAACCATCTCACAAAATGGTCTTGCTTCAACACTCACTTTCCAAAATTGAACATGCCCCATTTGCAACAAGCCTTGTAATTGAACCAGAAAGGACCCAAGACACTTTGCAGGGTTAAGTGCCCAGCAATATTATCAACTGGAGCAAGGGGTGGTGGTTGGTCCATTCATTTTAAGGTTACTGCTGCACCCTATCTGGAAAAGGCCAATATCTCAAAAGATGCAGTGTGGGGCAATATGAAAGACGAATAGCAACGGGAAGGGAGGGAGGGAGTATTTCCCCCCTCCCTTTGGAGAAATTATGTTAAATAATCTCATCCATATATATTCCCTTTATATAAAATAAGGTGGAGAATTTCAAGAGGCTGGATTGTGTTCTGCATATTTTATCTTTATCTGATACAGTTTATGATTTTTTTTTTCATGGCTGAGGATCTCATGGAATATACCTAAGGCAAGAGAATATGATATCACTAAAATATGGATTGGGTTTTCTTAATATTAAATGGGTTTTCTTGGCGACTTGGAATTAACTGCTCCGGTTTCACTCCCCCATCTGTTATTTCTATATTATTTACTTTCCAACTGGAAATAATAGAAACCTTTTATCTCATAGCACCAGAACTAGAAATGAGGCCCAACTCTTCCACTGCTCTTGCTTCTTTAATAACATGTGTTTCAGCAGTGCTTACTTAACTTTTTTTTTAAAAACTCAAGATCTCAGAGAAGTGAGTGTTGACTGCAATACGCAATGGTGGAAATATATTTTGATTAGCTATTGTTACCTAAATGTAGGAAACAGCTGCAGCCAAGTTTCATGGGATAAATAATATCCGAGACACTGTTTCAGTTAACCCAATTGTCCTGCCAATGACTCCTTTTAATAAAGGAGAAGCTCTCCATGCTTTAAAGTCCTAAAATGATGCCCTCAGTAGGCACACTGTAATCAACTATATGCTTGAGCAACTTGAGAAAAGAGATTTAAGGGAAGCCTAACTCTAATCTGAATTGAAATGATGCAAAAAGCATTATTAGAGTAACCTTCTCTAATTTAACTATCTCCCAAACCTGAATTTTGCTATAAATAATTCTAATGAATCACTGTTTAACATTTAGAGCAGAGTTTTTCAAACTATGTTCCCCAGAATGCTAGAGCAGTGTGAGAACTTTGTGGGGTTTCAGGAGAACTAAGTGCAAAAAAAAAAAAATACTCAAACACAGCTAATTTTCTATCACTGGAGCTTTGTCACGTGATCAGGGATTCCATTTCTCTTAAAACCAGGTTGCACTGAATGAAAAAGTTTTAAAAACCCTATTTAAAGAGTAAATTAGTCATTCAGAAGTTTGACTGTGTAAACCATGCCAAGTTGCAGAATATCTTTAGGAACATGGGATCCCTAAAGCATCTCATTGCATTCATGTGAAACACACATATAGGACAAGAAGCTACTGTCCAGATGCATCACAGCAACTCAGATTGGTTCCAGGTTGGCAAAAGGGTGACACAAGGCTGTATAATCTCTCCTTCTTTATTCAACGTATATGGTTCATATACATTGAGGGAGACTGGATTGGAAGAAGATGAGTGCATTTTAAAATGGGAGGAAGAAGCATCAGTAACTTGTACTATATTGATGACATTTCTGTGATAGTTGAAAATGCAAAGGATCTGCAAGCTCTAGTAATAAAAGTCAAGGAGCACAGTGAAAAAATTGGGATTAATTTTAAACAAAGACGACCAAACTAATGACAACAGGTAGAGCAACCAGCTTTAAAACCTCCAGTGACGATATTGAAGTGATGAATACCTTTTGCCTTTTAAATTGACTATCAACAGAAAAGGAATCAGCAGTCAAAAAATACGCCACAGACGAGCATTTAGAAGGTAGCAATGAAGGTCTTGGAAAAGATATTCATATGCCAGGATGTGATTATACCGATAAAGATTTTTTTTTTTTATGTATTTATCATATTTCTTCACCGCCCATCTTGTACAGCAACGACTCTGGGCGGTTTACAAGTTTACAAGATCAGAATCATGCGAGCAATGATTTTCCTTGTGACATTCTATGGAACTTTTGATGCCTTTGAACTTTGGTGTTGGAGAAAACTCTTGAGAATATCATGGACAACCAAAAACCCCAAACCAGTGGATCACAGAACAAATCAGGGTTCTCTCTTGAGGCTCATATGACCACATTCAAATTATTATAATTTGGGACACATTATGCAAAACCCAGCTCCCTTGAGAAGTCCATAATGCTGAGAAACATGGAAGGAAAATGAAGAGAACAGCCACCAGCAAGGTGAATATACTTGATTACATCCACAGTGCCCACAGTCCACTCTGTTAGAAGATCTGAAGGCTGAGCTAGGGACAAATCATCCTGGAAAAGTCTGTGTAATTGATGGCATATGATCAAGATCTAAAAGATATCTGTGTGCATGTCTGTATCTCTGTCTCTGTGTGTAGGGGTGTGTGTGTATATGTGTACACACATGCACATACATACATTTAATAGAGAACTGTAGTACTAAAACTTGGAAACATGCACAAATCAAATATTAATTGTGTTTTGATCTCTGTTTTAGTTCAGGAAGTGCAAATCAGTTTGGTTTGCTAAAAAACGTAGTTAATAAAACTCTTCAGCATTTCCTGTAGAAGCTATTCCTTCTGGTCAAACTAGAAGATATTCTCTCCTCACTGAGAAATTCTCTCAGTAACTTGTTATCCTGGAATACTATGGAGTAGAAAGTGTTTCCATTGATTAGATCTGTCTCAATACTTGTTCAAGGGTCTAAAAATTACCGAAGTGAGAAGGTAATCTTGTAAACTGTTGGACCGTTAGACACTAATTTGTAGCTGACAAGATAAGACCTAAAACTAAGTAGCTTAATCAGTAGAGATTTAAAAGGAAACATGATGATTTAGATCCATTATCTAAAGAAAGTAGGAGAGTGAATAATTAAAAACAAAGAATTTATAAACTATAGAAGGAAACCTTGTTAGATGTTGAACAATATAATGAATAACAGTATTTCTGGATTGGTTCTTTATATTTTTTTAACCTATGTTTCAGAAATCTGATTGAGATTTACAGTATTCATATCTAGAAGCTGATTGTGATAAATTCATTGTTCCCATATTTTCAAAAGTTCGGATAGGATGGCGCTAATGGCCATCAAGGGGCTTGTGGAACCTCCCATAGCTTCTGATAAGCTCCTTGTACAAACTGAGGGGTTTTTTTTTTAAACTGAATATTTTAATTTTAAAAATTAAATGGGAGGCTGACATGTTAGAAAGCAAAATGTCAGTTCTGGGCATAATTTTTTAATTTACCAGAATGCCTTTGGGTCTCACAAAGGAAGGGTTAGACAATATGAATGGTAGATGGCTGCAGCCCAGTGCTTCATCTGGAAATGTACCCAGTTGCCCATGAACATATAAGACAGAATTGTAGGATTCCTCCTGGGGGCCAGGTGGGATTGCAGAGTAGACCATGAGCCTCACATTACAGCCTAAATTACTGACAGCCTTTCAAGGTAGACCAGACAAGGAAGCCAAAATTATAAATGCTCATATTACTGTTATTATAAGATTACAGTAACAGAATTTTGCAAGGCAACTCCCCCTCCTTCCCTTTATCTTTAAGAGAACTAGGGAGGGTCAAGCCTGAGATGCTTTTTCAAGTTACATTTCTGCCTCAGACACAAATTTCACTTAACTGTCATCTCGGTTGTGGCTCTTCACCCTGTTTCTCAAGGTTATTTTTATAGTCCATTACAATTATATTTTGAATTGATTCTGGGTAAGATTCCATCGCCAACTATCATCCATTTTTCTGTGCCTCTTCTCCACTTGATTACATCCCCCATCCACACCATAAACAGTGCTATTCCATAGTACCCTCATAACAGCTCCAAAAGGCTGATTAAATCACAGCCCTTACAGAAGGCTTGTGATCAGGAGATATGGAGGAGCTGGGGAGGCCTTTTTCAGCTTAACCAATGAGATCTAGCAGGGAGAAACTGCTAAAATCCCACACTTTGGGAAGGTTTGGGGGGCTGAGGCAAGAGGTTCTGCTCTTCTCTTGCAGTGCCAACATTGTGGAACAACCTCCTTGAGATGATCAGGCGGGTTCCCTCTTTGCTAGTTGTCTGCAAGCTCCTAAAGACCGAGCTTTTTCAGAGCTCTTTCCCCTGATTTGAGCTGTTGTTGCCTTTTATTTTCTTCCTATTCTTGTAGAGTTGTTGTGTTTTTATTTTTGTTTGGGGTTTGTTTTATATTGTATTTTTCTATGTGAGCCATTGAGAGTCATTTCTGATTTCAGCAGGACACAAATATGCTTAATAAATTAAGTAAGTAAGTATGAATTGACCAAGAGCTCAGCAGAGTCAGAAGGAAAGAATGGTTTTCTGAGAGCACGGAAACTCACAGGCTCTAACTCAGATTCATCCAAATAACCTCCAGGAAAGTGGTGTTGTCAGGAAAAAATCAGAACTGCAAGGCAGGAAGTGCACAAACGCAAGGAAACTTCCTGAAAGTCATGGTCTGTTTAGAGTCCCTGTGCTCCTGCATAGTCCTGCATTCTGAGTTGAATTATATATATTTTTCATCTGCATTACAATGGAGGTTGGAAATGTTTTGTACAAAGCTCTTCCTTTGGAAGTGTGCTGGAAACAACGTCCTTAGTAAATATCTGTGTTCTGCTATCTAACTTCACTCCAAATATCCGACTGACTTACTAGGCTGCCATCTGATTTGCACTTTGACTTTATCTAATCTTGTGCCTTCTAGACTGAAATGTTGGTTACACGGTTTCATTGACCCTTAGATGGTCTCTGGACTATGTTTTCTGCCTATTGTTGTAAACCATCTTATGATTTCAGGATAAACTGTTGATGAAATGATAGGTCACACTTCCAACGTGACCTATATTACCAAATTCTAAGAGGAAGGAGAAAAAGTGAGAACCAGTTCTTAGCATTTCTCCCAAGCCCTTAAAATGTACATACCTTGATGCACACTTTTATGCATAATCTCAGAAGTACCAGCTGCTGGATAAAAGGACAAAAACTGCAGCACATTAATACTGTACTCTTTTTTCAGAGTAGCGTTATGGCAAGCCAAGGGCCTCTTGCTTTTTAAAAACTCTTGTGAATGATTTGATCCTCCTGGGACTTGCATTGTTTAAAATGTTACTCAGAGCTTTACTACAGCAGAAGCCAAAATGCTGGGCAAGCAGATATTGTGTAGGCGTGTAGGCTGTGTCTTCCTTTATAGTTGAAAACAGATTGAAAGGGGAAAGGAACATTTCTTCCTGTGGACCCACATTGCCCCCTTGGCAGGAAGCCCTTTGCAGCTGCACTTCTGGCCACCTGTGACAGCAGCTTTCAATAGTGGAATGTCTTGTGATGGAACTCAACTCTGGGGCAGGCTAGGGTGTTTATTTGGAAAGTAAATCAAAACTTTCTAGGTTTTTAAAATATGCCAAGATGGCTTTTTGCCACTGACCCTCAGCTCATGACCTGTTTCTCTTTTTCTCTTACTGCTAGAATTATTTTAAGAGAAGGATTATACATCTATTTGTAAAAGTCAAAGCTAGCTGTTGGGCCATTACTATAGTCACTGAGGGATGAGTGAAGTAGCACATCAGAGGATAGACCACATACATTTGCAGGGAAATAGTAGGCTTGTCCATCCAAAATATTGAAAACTCAGCAAGGAGGGGAGGGATCCTCAGGCACCACAATCTGAAGTCTTGCACAAGACAAAAACATATACTGACCCCCAATCCATATTAGCCTAACAACTGAAGTATTGTAGGAAGTAAATAAGAAAGGCCTATAGCCAAGGTGAAATAGTGGAATATTCCTACTGAGGAAACAGTCCCTCATACACCAAACTCCACATCTCCATCTAATTGATCAGCAAAGAACTACAACAGCTTCATGCCATAGAAGGTTCAGAGTCCTCCTGAGTGCTCAGCAGCATGCAAAGCCTACCAACAGATTATGGGAATGTTATGGCAGGAAATGGATTGTGGAGGAGAGACTATATTAATAATTAACCGCATTATTTATGCTCAGATTCTTTTCTTTATATCCAGGCATGGGTTGGAAGGGCAGAATAGGTGTGTCTTCCAAATGAAGCAAAGTAACAGTATAAAATTGTAAAAATGAAAAAAAAAAAGAAGCTAGTTAGATAAAACAGAATGACCCAGTCAAAAATATTGCCAAAGTCCTCCAAAAACTGGTGGGAAGTGGCCAGTAAGTTTTCAGGTGGCAGTTTGGGTAATTAGTGGACAAACTTTCAAGGCTCAAGTGAAAGCCTGAAAAGTCCTGTAAACAGAGATGCTTCCAATCAGATTCTTCTGGAATCTTCTGTCTTCTGGAAAGCCATCAAACAGAGGATTATGCAAAGTGAACATGTGGCTCCCTAAGTGGACACAAAATCTCTCTCTCTCTAGCTATCATCTATCTCTATTTATCTATCTATCATCTATCCATCCATCAATCATCTCAGATGCAAATGTAACCCCAAGTGTTCTCACTGTCCTTTTTTTTTTTTTTAGAATATTTTATTGAAGAACTGAGGATGTTAAAAAATCTTACTTCTTTGCCTCTGGTGTGGTTTCATCAGGAACTTCAGTTCTCAGCTTGGCCACTCCACAATGTTTCCACAACATCTGTAAGGACTAAATTCCATGCAAGACTAATTCTATCTACATTAGCTGATGAAGTCAGAAAACAGTTGGCTATCTACCCGCCGCCCCAATGAGGCCAGCAAATCTCAGTAGTGTATCCTAACTATCTTAAGGCAAATTAATACTAATCTAAAAAATCTAGGCAACTTTCCCTTGGCTGTGTACTTGACCCATTTTACAGAAGCCACTCCCCACCCCTTTTTTCTTCTTTTTTTCAAGTTGCAAAATAGCTATCCTTTCTCACTGAATAAGTATTACATTTGGTGGTGTATGTTAAAATGCTATTAATCAAATATAAACAGCAGAGCTAGATTCCTTCCAGATGAGCAAACATTGTGGTGGGAATCCCAGCAGTGAAGATCTCCCCTGCTAATCTCATTGAGCATTTTTCTTTCTCTGCAGGAACTCATCTTTCTCACCATATATATGTAAAAGTTCATATGTTTCCATAGACTTGCTGCCAAAAATACTGTGAAAGAAGAGAACTTGGAGTCTCTCTCTCTCTCTGTCCTGGTCTGTATCAAGCTGATTTCCATTCCCTTCACTTACTTTAAAGGCACAGAACCCTACCAAGGTCTGTGCCCATCTGAATTTCCCCAGTTTTCCTGCCTATTTCAAGAACATTTATCACTCAGAAGGGATGAGTTTTCTTAGCCAGTGAAGGCTTTGCTGTTGCCTGCATAACAGAACAAATGAAGTGTTCAGAAGCACCACTGTCTGAAAGGATTCCTAGGATTTGCAGTGTTCTGTGTCTTTCAGTTCAAATGTATGGGGAGGGAGAGATGCAGTGGCCTACTTTATGGAGTTCAGACCTCTGTTTGAATGGAAGATGCAGGATGGCCTTCTATTTACAGTAAATGATAATTCAGCACAAGTTCATTTTAAAGTCAAGAGTCATAATAAGAATGAGAAAGAGATTTGGAGTTGTCATCAATTGATAACACTTGGCGACTGTCTGTGCACAATGATCTATGTGGACAAGCTGTCGAATAGCATTATTAACTACGTATTTAATAATAAAATCCTTTTTTAACACTTTTCTTTCAGCTTCTTGAGGAATAATAATTGAACACTTGAAAGAATTATTGTTGGTGGTATTATTTGAAGTATACAAAGTATTTCACAGTTTCACATACTTATTCTTTCCAGCAATTCTGTAGTTCAGTATTATTAGCCTCCATATTGCCAGTGTGGAGACTAGTGCTGGGTAAAATAATGCTACCAGTTCTCAGTTTGATGGAAGAGAATTTGCTTTAGATATTTTTCAGAACAGAAGAGAATATGGGGGAAGCTCTCGTGGATATGGTCATGGGCTTCCACAGGTGGAGCAAGGGTGGCAAGTGATATTATACTGCAAGTGATATCATCATACAAATTATGCAGTTTATGTACTGTACATCATGATATGATCCAATTTATATAATTCACATTTTTTTTAGATATTTTTATCCCACCTTTATTATTTTTTATAAATAACTCAGGTGGGGAACATACCTAATACTCTTCCTCCTCCTATTTTCCCCACAACAACAACCCGATGAGGTGAGTTGGGCTGAGAGAGAGTGCATGATTACATCATGCACACAGGTACTGTAGCTTCTACCAGACTCCTATGATCACAGGCATCATGCAAGGGGGTTGGGGGGCACAAATGGCTATTTGCCTGGCATCAGACAAATGACATGACTGAAGTACTTCTGTTAGACTAATGGTGTTACATAATTGTGCCATTTGCACCCTGATGACATGATGCATCTTCATCATTTTGGTTATGACTTTATGGCTTGTTATAGATGCCACATGTGTCTTTCTTTGCACCATCATCTCCTCCGCTTCCTATGCAGCTTCCTATACAGGTTCTTGGCTCCCTATGCTTTTATTAAATCTCCAGGAAGAACTCATGAGGAAACACTTCCTACTGGGCATTTTTAGTAATGGTATTTTCATGACTGAGAAGGCCTGCCCTTGAGAAATTGTTGGACAACAACTTCTTTTTGTCCTTGAGAAATTCAAAGAAGTTGTTCACCCAATATCTTTGCCCACAAACGTGATGGAGAAGTTTGAAAGACCTCTGTACCAAATTGTAGTACAAATAATAGGACCAATAGTGAATGCATTAACTTTCTAGACAGTCACCAGTATACAATGGAGCCAGTTTGGTGTAATGGTTAAGGCACCAGGCTGGAAACCAGGAGACTGAGAGTTCTAGTCCTGCCTTAGGCCTGAAAGCCAGCTGGGTGACCTTGGGCCAGTTGCTCTCCCTCAGTCCAACCCACCTCACAGGGTGGTGGTTGTGGGGAAAACAGGAGGAGGAAGGAGTATTAGGTATGTTCCTCACCTGAGTTATTTATAAAAATAATAAAGGCAGGATAAAAGATCTAAAAAAAATAGTGAATTCATGGTAGAGGTGAAAAATAAGCCATGGACTTTCTTAACAGTTGTAGAGCTAACATTCTCCAAGTTCTACAATATACTAACTCTCAGCTATACCTTGGCCAGACAGTCAAGCCATTCTATTTTTATTCTCTGTGTCAGAAAATCTTCAAAGGAACATTTGATGTGAGATTTTTCTGCTATAGTACATTTGAAAATGATGGCATCAGGGGAATTACATATACCTTTCCCACCATCCAGTTTCCTGTCACTCAGCCACATATAAGTCTCTTTTCTTAAAAACATGAAGAGAGATGTTGAAGAAAGGAAAAAGTCTTGCAGATGCATTAAAAAACAAAAACAAAAACAACCTGAGCATTTTTTGTGTGCAGGCTGATTTATAGCATTATGACCCCGGAGTGAAACATTGAGTTGTGTTATATATGCTACTGGGAATTATTTTTATATTATTAATCTGAACACCAGTCTTTTATTTTCTCTTTGATTTCAGAGCTCCACAGCTACTTTAAACAATATCATTCTGTCGTTTCCTCTACATTTTGATTTGGCAACTTCACTGCAGACTCACAATACTTAATTACTTGTGAGAATATAAGCAAGAAATAGGAAGCAAGTAAATGATTCTTTAATGTGGCCCAGAGACCAGAAACATCAATAATAGAGTAACTGAAATGTGAATTTTAAATTCTTTTTTCATTAGCCATACAGTCCTACCCTGTGAAAGCACGTCCCCTTGCAAATTCTTAATAAAATTTTACCCCACACAGACCCCAAAAAAGGAAGGCAGATTTAATAGGATACCCTCCAAGGAGCGTACCTGGCCATGTCACCAAAACAGCCAGTCGTGTCCTGTTGTACCACAAATATTTTAGGTATTGACATAGTACATTTATTCTGCCTGTTAGCGAATGTCTGTCAGAATGGAGTCTGACTCTGATTTGGAGTAGGGGGAGTTGGAGTTAAACATTGGTAATAATGATAAAGGCAGGAAATTTGAAATAGAGCATGATTTGGCAAGGCATGAAAGTTTGGAGCTTTGGATTGGTGAGATCCAGGAGACAGATTTGCTACCACCTATGAGTGCATGGGAAAGGTGAGCTGGAAAGTGCGCCAACAAGAAACAAGCCTGATTGGCCACAGAGGAGAAATGACAGGAAGGTAACAGAATAAAAGGACTCCAGCGCCAGGAACGGGTTGCCGGAGACAACCGTTCGCTAAAAGGTCCATTGAAGCCTGCATCCATAGATCTCTAGTTTGATCCTGCGCCTCCAACTGCCAAGTCCACAAACTCCGAGCCGGTCCGTGCCTGCAAAGACTCAGAGGCTGCAACTGAGTCCTTCCTTCCAAATCCGGACCACATGCTTAGCGCCGCTTCACTGCGTTTCCCAGCCAAGCCTCATCCTGCTGCTTCACTGCATTCTCCAGCCCAATCTCATCTTGCCGCTCCGCTATGTTCACCCACCAAGCCTCGCCCAGTATCTTCACAGTGTTCTTCAGCCAAGCCTTGCCCGGTCGCTGCGCTTTTTCCTTCAGCCAAGTCTTGTCCTGCCGCTTCATGGTGTTCTTCAGTCAAGCCTTGCCTAGCCACTTCACCACATTCCCCAGCCAAGCCTTGCCTTGTCACCTTGCCCTGTTCCACAGCCGAGCCTAGCTTTGCCGCTTTGCTGCAAATTGCAACCGAGTCTCACCCTGCCACTTTGTGGTATTCTTCAGCCAAGCCTTTACCCATTACTTTGTTGTGTTCTTCAGTCGAGCCTAGCCTAGCCATCTTGCCATGCTCCACAGCCAAGTCCTGCCCTGTCATCTTGCCATGATCCACAGCCTAGCCTTGCCTTGCCACTTTGCCACGATCCACAGTGGAGTCTTTCCTTGTTGCCTTGCTGCGTTTCCCAGCTGAGCCCAGCCTGGCTGCCTTGCCGTGTGCTACGCCAGAACTGTACCCAATGAGATTTCAGAACTCTGCAGCCCAGATTTGTTCCACCTTCCTGCCAGGATGGGTTTGAGTGAAGACTATTATTGCTGCCATTTGAACTAAGTTCTAACTTGTGTAAATAACCGGGAATTTGTAAAGAACTTTATTTTACCTCCTCCTGGTCGATTCATACCCAGAACGGAACAATGTCCCTGGCCAGCCAGTTGAGTTTTGGCTCACCCTGTTATTTGTGGGCAAACAGCCAGCTACAACCATAAGGGAGGAAAACTGTGTAGCCCCATACGGTGGTGCTGCACAAGATAACAAAGGGTCTTCAGCACAGCAGGTAGTCCTGCTCTCAACACTCCTATTGTTAAGTTATGTTTTATTATGTTAATATCTGTTTTGTTGTGTATTGTTCATTATTTTATGGTCTGGACATTCTAATTCTTGCAGGCTGTGTCAATGTCTGGCTGTAATAAAGAGCTCATTCATCAAGAAAGCAAGTCCCCTTGTGTTCCACAGGATTTACTGTATTCATGGATGGGAAGTTGTCTTGCAAGGTTACCAGATCACAACTTGGAAAATGGAAGAGTTACTTTAGATCTGTCTCTTTTCATTTTGCATGTCTTTTGTGGTAGAAAGATGAAGGTAAATTCAATAAATATTTTAAAAATACAGCAAGACTAGCAGGCATAGGACACATCCAGAGACCTCTTTAGCATGCTTTCCTCCAGTCCATGAGGTGGCACAGAGTATTTGACCTGTCCCCATAACCAATCTCTACTCTATTTCATTAACAAGGCCAGTGAGTGGTACTGTCCTGTTTGCTGTTAGGGTAAGTTAAAGTGCAGCAGTACAGGAAAGTCATACACCAATTATTCTCCCTAATGTGGGGGAGCTGGTGAGTTTGCGCAGATGACTAGAGCAGTGGGTTTTAGCCATCCCTCAGAATCTGATCTGCAGGATGGCTGGGGGCTTTCCATTCCTGCTTTGTGAGAAGTCCCTGCCTCTCTTTTGATCACCTGCAGAGCCTGATCCATACAGTAGGATGACAGAATGTCAACTCATAAAGAAAAAAAAAATGTCCCAACTGACAGCCACTTCGCTCAGCAAGTGCCAATGATTTGCCAAAATTGGCTAATAGGAATTGGACTGATCCAAGCCTCTGCATGTCATCAGTACAGCTGCTGCTGAGAGAAGATAGCTCTGAATTTAAGAAGCCTCAGATATGGTCTAGAGATGAAAGAAAAGCTGAATCAGGAGGATTAGACCTTAAACAAACTTTAGAAAGTCATCCTTGAGCCAAAGGTAAAGGGACATATGGATGTAATTTCTCCTTCACATTTCTTCCATCCTCTTGAATTTTATTTCTGTCACTGATCAGACAGAAATTTCTTTGTCTCCTACTTGACTGAGGAACTAAAAGCTTTGTGCCTTTTTTCCAAGTTGTGAAAAGCACATTCCTAAAATACTCATTTCCTATCCCCAGGTTTTAAGTCAAATTATTGACATATGATATGTATGACTGTGCGTTTGTGTTTACATTTTTATTAATATGACATCTAGAGAATGGGGCAGGAGGTAGGCATATCACAAATATAAAAGAGTAAAAATGAAAAATATTTTAAAATAGATACCAACCTACAATCATGTCTTCAACGCTAAAGCAAAACTAAAATAAGATTGAAAATGAATTTAAATGCATGCAAAAATAAATAATTAAAATATCTTTTGTTTAAAAAAATAACTCCATGTCCATTTGTGAACACCTTGAAACTCACTAAATGTTTGAGATATTCTTTAGACTCTTAAGATGAATAACATTGTACTTGTTTCCATGGAAAGTGCTTATATAATGTTCAGCTATTTTTGATATCCAATGCACATATTTTTACATCTTCTGGGACATAGAATTCATCAACTTCTTTCCTTTGAGGTCAGTGACAGAGGGAGAATCCACTATCAGTTCTCCTTTTCAGTATCTCCCCATAGCCAGATATTTGCAAAGTCCTGAAATCTCAGTTTTGGGAAACCTCAATAAGAGTAC
Source organism: Candoia aspera (assembly GCF_035149785.1). Taxonomy (NCBI): domain Eukaryota; kingdom Metazoa; phylum Chordata; class Lepidosauria; order Squamata; family Candoiidae; genus Candoia; species Candoia aspera. The sequence goes on from NC_086153.1 coordinate 103,059,617, forward strand.
ATTGAATTAAACCAAAGCCAAAATGGCAGTATTTGGAACAATCCATTTCCCTGGAACACCAGAACAGGAGGAGAAAGAAAATCCCAGATTCAGTAACTAACAAGTCCATCTTCACATCAAGGGGACTTGAAATCAAGCTACTTTTGATTGGCCCAATCCCATTTTTTGGAGTGGAGGGAGAATTCTTGGGAGTTGGGAGAGATCCTTATTCATTCAGGGTACCCAGGGGTAACTTATCCTGAATTGTCATATTATATGTTTTGCAAGCTGTATTAGTTAACTTGGACAAATTTAATTTATTGCCCAGAGAATTAATTCCTTATACTTCTTCCTTAGCCATGGCAGTCTGTTGTACCTTATTCCAGAAGGAGCATCAACATTCCTTACAAATATTCCAAACAATGAAGTATAACTTAAAAACCACTGCACAGATTTCTGTGAAATGTGAACATTCTTTAGCTCCTTATCAAACTTTAGTGTGCCTGCACATATCAGTCTATGCTGATGCAAAACACAAACAGCCATTTATGCTTCTCTCATGTTAAACTATGGGCAATGGAGTTTTGCCACAGTTCAGGAATTATATTAAATCATTTCTGGGGTAATCTAGACTGTTAGGGCCACTTTTTGACTCTGAATTAGATTTCCAAAGTTGATCAGTTAGCTGAGCTCCAAAAGCTGAGCTGAGCTGAGGTACACATACACACACACACACACAAAATGAAGAAATGGCTAGAGAGCTGCAAATGTGGCTTCATCTTACTTTTCACCTTCAGCCAAACAAGCTTTGGCCTTCTTAGTGCACACTACTGAAGCACACAGAGTCCTATAACAATTGTCCTTCCGGTCAACAGCTAGCTATATATCCAGAAGAAATATTATTCTCTAGCTATACAAGTTTCTGGAAAGACACTTCACTTCAGTGGAAAGTTTGCTGAAAACGCCCTTTTGAAACAACTCTGCAAAGTGTCTGGATATCTTATTTCACCCCAATTTCACCCTGTGTGGCTTCTGAGCATGCAAAAAGGTCTTTTTATCAAACTGAGGTAGCCAATCAAATCAGAGGGGCTGTGCCTTGATGCTTAGTGGAAGGATATTGCTTCAGTTGCATGAGGAGCCTGCATGAAGCAGATCAGGACCAATCCACTCAGCCCAACAAATCAAACAGTTTGATTCAGATACATAGATGGCAATTTGGATGACACCACTCTCATTCTTCCTAGAGAATCTGTTTGTTTAATAACTCATCAATCATAATTCCTTCTCTTTCCATGAAAGGGAAAGATGAGCACTACTGTTGTTTTTATAATCACAGAAGCCAATCTTAACATATTGCTTGCATGCAATGGATCTTTAAAGACAAAGACAATTTCCTGCTGTTTCTCTGAATACAATGAAGAAGCATCTAGTATTGCACAAAAATACAATGGTCTGTGAATGAAAAGAGACTGTAGATGGAATGGAAGCAGAGATCCAAGCTAGTGTGATGTAGTGGCTAAAATATAGGGACACCCAGATTCAAGTTCACCCTCAGCCAGTGAAGTTCACTGAGTGATTTTGAGCCAATTTCTCAACCCAACATATCTCATAAGATTGCCATTGTGGGAAGAAAATAGAGTTTCTGATGGAAAGGCAGGATACAGAACTAATAAATAAGCTTTGCTTTCTCTGACTACTTTTCTGGAATGTGGAATAACAGGGATATGATTGTCATCATACTTTTATGTTTAAATTATCATCCTGTAATCCCTAAGAAGATGCCGCAGGATTATGAAACACCCTCTTCATCTGTAAGAAGATGGAGAAGAAGTTCTGCTGAGGCCCTCTGGATCAAAATGGAGTGTTTGTACTACTGTGGTGCCCCACTGATAATGCAGCACAAAATAGGAGGGTGGTTGAGTGGTATGGATTAGCAAAGATCCTAGATCTTCCCATTTCTCTGACCCTTACAGGAACTAGGTCTGCCCAAGATCAGTTAGAGTAAATGCCCTTCTGTTTAAGACAAATGGGGGGAAAGTATATATAGGAAGGGATGGTACTATGGACCCACCATTCATTGTCATGTTCACTGTTTCAATGTAGTTTATACATCATAATGTTTCACATGCCATGGCGCTGACGCGCGTTTCTGTTGGGAGGGAGCTGCTGTGAAACCTTGTACCAAGCTCTGTATCTGTGTTCGTTACAATGGAATGTGTTTGGGTTATGTGCTCTGCTCAAGGTCTTTTCCCACAGACCATCAGAAGCTGTTAGGAGCACCTGGGATTGTGAACTCGAGAAGATTCTACAGGGGGAGGGATTTCATTTGCACCGAGGGTTTTTAGTTTGAATTTGGCGCGCTTTCATCATTCTCAGCTTTCTCTGTGATCCTGCATACTATTCTTTAATAAATCAGGTATCTTTGAATTCCTGCTCATGAGTCTGATAGTGTTTTAGAATAGGCAACCATTACACTCATATTTTAGAAGTTATGCTTTTGTGGGCATATTGTGGGTTAGGCTATTATAACATTATGCTGGGCAATTAAATTTGGGATTGGTTAAAATTTCTAAAAGATAATGGGCATCATCAGAAAATACAGATAAGATGTAATTTTATTGATGTTATAAGATGTTAATTTATCATTCCCTTTCTACAGCAATCTTGGAAAGTCTAGCTCTGTGAGAAGAGCCATTGAAGATTTATTAACACTTTTACACAGCACTACAATTTCCAGGATTCTTTGGGAGGAACCAGGGAAGGAAGGAAGGAAGGAAGGAAGGAAGGAAGGAAGGAAGGAAGGAAGGAAGGAAGGAAGGAAGGAAGGATAGCTAGAGAGAGAGAGAGAAAAAGAGAGAGAAAAAAATTGTCTGTAGAGTACCTATGTCATGAATGTGTATTTTACTGTGAATATATGGCAGATATGTGTTTGTTTCTGCACTGCTTTTGAACAAAGTAAAAATATATGACAAACTAAAAATTCAAATTTAGCTATATTTGCCATAGAAATATGAAGTCTGCCTACATATCTGTTAGTAGCACGGAAACCTTAATTTTTCTAAATTACCTACAGCATCACATTACTCTTCTCCCAATGTGAAATTGTTATCTTGTTGCTTACTACTTGCTTTCAGCTGAAAAGTGCCTGAAGAAAGCACTGTTTTTTCTTTGTTTGTTTGTTTTTTGTTTAAGCCAAAGGAGTTGGGGAGGGGAACTGTGTGGACATGAATGAAATAAGTTTTCAGTTCAGTTCTCTAAAGCATGAACTCTATATGAATTGAAGATGGAATCTAACTTCACAGGAGAAGGAAAAAATGCATATTTCTGGCGATAAAGCACAGGGCAGTAGATTAATTTGGGTGGACTACTTGTAGCAAGATAAGAGAGTTCAGAATATTGAGGATTTGGTTCTGTTTTCATCTGTGCTTTCCTTTGCAATCACCCCTGAAACCTGCAAGGAGCAATGCTGAGAAGATAAGGCTGCCAGTGCTGAATATCTTAGAAGATGTGGAAAAAAACACCCGTTCTGAAATGAAAGTTAGTAAAATGCTGAGGAAAAAATTATACACATATTTAAGATAAGACTGGTGGCATTGTAAATGATGAAACGTGAGAGGTGAAAAATGCATTTATTTATTTATTATTTGTGTATTTAACAAATTTATATGGCCACCCATCTCACTGAACGTGACTCTGGGCAGTTTACAACCACAATTAAAACGATGTCACTGCTATTAAAAAGCTTTAAAATATCAAAATATTAAAAATGTGTCTCCAAAGCTTAATAGTCACAACTGAGGATTATGTTTGGTAGCTTTCTACTGCAATTGTTAGTAAACTGTTACTATGATTTTGAAGAAGGCAATAATTATCTTGACAAGTTGAATCAGATTGCTTACTAAATGAGAGAATCAGTAAGATCAGCATGCAATACAGCAGCTTATGAGCATTCTTTCAACTTTGATTGGTTCATAGATTGTGGATGGTCCATTCCCAGTATGTTAAAAGCTCATTGGTCAGAAGGTTCTGCCTATATCTCCAGTTTGAATCAACTCTATTCCATTTTGTTGTATGATGGTGGGTTTTGACCAATAAGTCCTAAAGTGCCTATAAAAACTAAATCACAAGTCTCATCAGAAATTGAAGATGGCCCTGTAAGTCTGCATCTGTGCTACTGAGTCCTGGACTTTTTGAAGGCACAATTTTGGAACCAGGCATTCACTTGGCTGGAAGCTTCTCATCAAAATTCTTGCCTAGCCCCAGTGTCCTCAGATAACTGAAAGTCCAAGTTACCAAGAAAGAAGCCTCTTTCTTGAGTAAGATTTTACTCAGAACTAGTATACTGCTTGCAAAGTGACTGTTGGCAGCTGAGGCTTATATATGGTTCCAAAAACTCTGCTTTCATGAATCTTCAGTTCCTAGCAACCAAAAACTAGAAGAATTTATATCTTATTATCTTGGATCTTGTGCAATTTCCTGGACCATTTTTGCACAACTGGAATTAGCCTCTTGACCCCTGTTGTTTAGATTTAATTGATGGCTATTTTGGGACTCATGTTTCAGCTCTGGGTTTTTGTTTGTTTCTTTACAGGTGACTACCCATGCTTGGCTATGACTGATTCTTCTAAAGCAACTAACAATGAATGCAAATGAGTAACACCATAACTCCTACATAATTCTGATCATTTTGATATCATTCTGATATGTAAATTCAAAATAAGCAAGATTTTTTTCCCCAGTGTTTAAATAAATATTCTACAATGTTTATCCCATAACTATAGTTAGAATTTTGTTACTTATTTTGTGATATTTTGTGGTATGGTTTTAGTAGCAATGAAAATCATGGCAATAGAAATTTGAGAATAAGGACATTCCTAAGTCTTGATCATTTGTAATTCAAGGAGCAACATAAAAACCAGTCCAGTACTCCTTGATGTCAAGGAGGTGAGGTGATCAAAAAATAAAAATTTCACCTTCCACAGGCACCTTAAGGGCACATTGGCTCAAGCCCTGCACATATTTCTGAGCCCTTTTGTATCATTATAAAAAATAGGAGTATTTCTGAACATGTACTGAGGGTTTTTTTTCACCTGTGAGAGCCTTTCTAGAATTATCTTCTTTTTTGTGCTCTATGGGATGCTGGAAACTTCATTTCAAATTATATTCACAGTATAGAAGATAATTTTATCAGAACCATAGCTAAAGATTGTTTATGGTAAATGCTCCCTTCCCCTCATATGTATATTAAAATATGGGCAGTATTCCAACAGGGTTCTTACATTCCCTCTTCAGTACCAGTATGCTTATTAGTTGGGACTAGAAGTGAAAACTCAAATATTTGGTTCTGAATACTACTTGCTGACCCATTAGATAACACTTGGCTGTGTGCATTCTTTCTCAAATTGCTGTGTCACAGAACTGTATAGATAATAATACTTATGACAGTGGTGATGATGTAGGTTGGCAAAATCAATATCCACAGTAGATACATGTGTGCCTGTGTCTGCTTTTCACAAAAACATTCATGGGTCTTCCATTTAAATTGTATTTAAGCATAAGAAGAAGGTATTAATAGACCCTGAAGTTTTCAGTTACATAAGGTAGAAGATCAAAAAGAGTTCAGTCAAGACTGAGCATGCTCAATTGCCATGAAATGCTGAGTGGGTAGGAGTATAGAAAGCTAAGCAGGAGAGGGAATGGAAGGATATGCCTTGACCTGGAATAATCAACCATGTATCATGTTATTGCTTCACTTATTCACCCTAATCTTGTATGCAGCGCAAGATTTATATACTGCCACTGGGATACTCAGTTCTTTAAAGTAGAGCAGAAAAGGAGATTGCTAGCATTTGATGGCTCCTGTCTGTTTTCTTACTTTATAGGTTGAGAAATCATCAACAGGACCATGCATGGCTTTTCCACTCGTGCCCACAGGCATCCTAATTACTATAGGCCAAATTAACGTTTATTTACTGGTAAAGCTGACAATTGACTTCAATCAAAACAGTGCAAAACTGGCAGGGAAGTACAGGAAGAATTTTGCAAAGCCTTGGGCTCCAAAACAGAAAGAAAGAAATGTATTTTCAACACTTTTAGAAGTGAAGATTGTAAATGTTCCCAGCCTGGAAATATAGAGGCAGCAGATACCAAGCATCTTGAAAGGGCAGCAAATTGTTAGCTATTTAATTCATCTTTACTTTAGTTCTTTTATTTGAGAGGGAAAGAGGCACTTGGACTTGTGAGATTTTCTGTTTCATGTGGCAAAAGAATTTAGCAGGCCTGAGTATTATATGGACTTAACAGTGGGGAGGAGGCATCTTAGAAAGCATTTTTTGAAAAATTGCCTTAGAAAGCAAGAGCCCTTCATTTATCCCTCTTCACAAGATCTGCAGCCTAGGAGAACCTACAAACCAAGGGTGAGGTGTTGTAAGGCCTGTTTTTTTTTTCCTTCTAAATTTCATCCAACAGCACTAAGTCATACTAATGAAAACTATGCATTGTAAATGGATATTAATTCCATCTGTTGGAGAAGGTAATGTGGTCAGAAAAAAGTATAAGCATGTGTGTATGTGTAAAGGAACTAGAATGGTTTCAGCTACTTGGATCTGCAAAGGAATTTGGGATATTGTGATTTCTCTACTTGGAGTAGAGATCAACTATCCACTAATTACACAGAAAATATTTCAGAGCTACCTAAGAAAATCCACCTACACAGTCAAGAAAAATACACAAGAATTGGTCTGAATTTACATAATCCTTAGGGGGCTGTAGACTATTAATAGCTTATTTTGACTTGCTCAGTCTTTGCAGAAGTAGTTATGTGGTTCCCTACCATAGCACACCAATTCCCTCAAAGTACTATTGATGGATATCTTACCTGCTCTCAGTGCAGCATCCCATTATCGCCTTGTGAGAGCTGCTAGCTGTGATATTATTTCTAAGGACACTGGATTGCATCCTCATATAGAAGCACTCATACCATTTGCAAGTAAGTATGCAAGCAAGCCACCATTTGCAATTTAGGTAGGGTCTTGTCTTTTAAGATGGCTGAATTTGAGCAGATAATTTCTGAAAGGAAATGTACATGCCTTAGGCCTTTGTTCTATGTATTGTAATTTGTTGTTCTTTAATTGTATATGTGGGAGAGCCAGTATGGTGTAGTGGTTAAGGCATCAGGCTAGAAACTGGGAGACCATGAGTTGTAGTCCCTCCTGAGGCACAAAGCTAGCTGGGTGACCTTGGGCCAGACACTCTCTCTCAGCCCTAGGAAGGAGGCAATGCCAAACCACTTCTGAAAAACCTTGCCAAGAAAATTGCAGGGACTTGTCCAGGTAGTCACCAGGAGTCAAGACTGACTTGAAGGCACCAAAAAAAAAAAGTATATGTACCAGTCCAATTTTGAACTGAGAAAACCTCATAATAAAAATGTCTAAAATGCTGATTGACATGAGCAATCTCCCAACTGTCATTTCCTTTCCATAAAGTTTCCTATACATGTTTAGAGTAGACCATACAACTGACACTTTGAAATTCTAGTGTACACCAGAGAATTAAAGTTAGTTAAAATTAAGCTGCGCTTAGTTTGTGACAGCTGGCATCATGAAACAATGAGTTGGCCCACATATAAAATGACATTATTTCCTTCTTGCATTTATTTGTGAAAGAAATATGTATATGGAAAGAAGAGCTCAGGGAGTTGTTGACTTCCTCTTCTTCCTCTTTTCCTCTTGTTCTCCCTGTTTCAACTTGCAAACATTATTTGACATGACAAATGGAGAAACTCCAAGTTTAGCTTATGTTTGCCAGACAGTACGTTTTAGCAGATCTACCCTTTTCTGAAAATGAAAAAAGAGGGAAGATTTAAGCTCCGTATCTTCAGCTTAATGTCCCCATCCTGTTTCGTTTGTAACTTTGGCCATTATTAAAATACACAAGAAAACCAGAATAACCATTGTAATAATTTCATTTTTCAGACCTCTTCTTTCAAAATGCTGCCAGGTAGAAGATGACACCCCACCCCTATCCAGTGTGTTCATGCCAGGCATTTCTTAGCCCTGAAATCATTTCTGGTACGCAGGGGAAAACATCTTTCTCCACTGAACTGCATCCATGAAATTTCAGCCTTCACCTGCTGCCCCAGTATGACTCCCATATGGGACTTCCAGCAGTAAGTTTGGGGAGATTGCCATTTATACACAAATGTACAGTACATTAGGGGAAAAAATGAAATGCATACATTAGGGAAAGTTACATGCAATCACAAATGTTAATTTTCTCTCATTTTAAAAACAGTTTTAATTTCAATATATTGCAAAAGTTGGACAAAGCATCTAGAATACGTATTGCTCCAAAATACTAAATATTCAGATGTAATATATTCTTTAGGCCAGGGTTTCTCAACCTTGGCAGCTTTAAGATGTGTGGACTTCAACTTCCCATGGCTGGCTGGGGAATTCTGGGAGTTGAAGTCCACACATCTTAAAGTTGCCAAGGTTGAGAAACTCTGCTCTGGGCAATTCCTCGAGATTCAATTAAAGTGCTTTCTTCCCATCTTGGTGCCATGAGAAAGCTAAAGTAACATAGATTTTGCGTTGCCAATCCTATCTGCTGGTCTTCTGGATTTGGCAGGCAAAGTGGGAGAGGAGGCTCTTTATGACCTGGGTCTCTGAGCCAATCCCCATCACAGAATCTGAATCTGGTTCTGCGCAAGAATTATACATTACCCCCACCACCACCACACTGCCCAGGAAGGGCAGAAGAATATTATATCAATTTTCTCCCCTCAGACTCCAGCCATGCTATCCACCCAGTAGCCAAACTTTGCATGGCTGAAGTGAAAACATGGAAACAATTTGTACAAAAGCTATAAATTTTCCAGGCAGGACCCACTTATAAATTTTGTCTTGTTTTACTCTTCTTGGTATTGCTGATCTTTGACTGTACGAATCAGTTTTGATTTGAGTGTGATGGTGATGAGGCTGCACTATGAACTAGGAGGGAGAGAGAGAGATTTATTTTTCTCCCACTTTATTACAAGCCACCCCATTGCCACTGCTGGTCAGCTGCTATTGAAGCTGGCCCAGTTCTCCATGCCAGCAAATTTTCCCATTGCCCAGAGCAGAATGTTCCTCGATGACAGTCCCCCGGGGCCAGAGAGGAGGGCCAGTAAAGTGGCCAATAGGCACGAGGCTGATCCCACTCCCAGGAGTTATCTAAGAGCAATACTGACAAAATAGCCAGTAAAGTGCATCAGATTGTGCACACAGTAAAACTGCCATGGCTTATTAACTGCTCAAAGGGGAAAACACTAATAGGGGAAGAGCTAAGGACAACTTTAAGCTGTCTCCCATATGTGAGACAAGACAAAGGCAAAGTCGCAGGGACAGGGCAGGGAAAAAGCACATGTCTCCATGCAGTGGTTAGATGCACCTGGAGAAAGGCCCCTTGTTACCCTATTGGTCCAAACAACCAATTGTAGCAATATAACACTGCACAGATATGAGTACCCAGCTCAGTGTGCAGCATATTCTTTGTATACCCCACCTCTCAGATTCAGTCTCTGCATTTCCAGTTAAAATGACTTGGATCAGAAGCAAGCATTTCACCTATCTTTTGACTCTTGTTAGAGAAGACTGGGAAATATACACTCATACTCACTTTGTTTCTTAAATCAAAGCACAGTTGAAAATAATAAACTTTACAATAAAACTTATAATTTAGCAGCAGGATAATTTTTCATTCCATGGATGAAAATCTAAAGCTATGACCCAGTTTTTTACAGCAGCTTCCCCCAGGCAGTTTGCTTTTCTATTTAATAATGGATAATACTGTCTGTGATCATGTTTGTTTTATTTTTAAAGAAAATTATGTATATTATAATCTATTTTTGTGGGGGGTTTTGACATGCATCTCTGGCATCTTTTTTTAAAAAATGGAATATATGATATTCATTCCCTTTATCCACTCAACTTTATTTTAGTTTTTCCAGCAAAGTGCAATATATTGCTTTCTAAAATTATAAATAAACAAGGAAAATATGGGCTAGGAAAATCTATGATCTTAATGTCATTTAACTCAGAAAATAAATTGATATGAGCAAGCACAGCCTAACCACAAACACAGCATGCTGGATCTTGGTCCAAAATTTCATTTTTTGTCTTTTTCAATTGGCAGCCAACCAATTTTTTTTAAAAAACAGTTAAATAGCTCTCCAAGACTAGCAGATTGTGGCAATTAGAGGGCTGGATAGAGGGTCATTTATCTTTTCAGTGTTTTCTTAAAATTACACTCACGGCTTCATTAGTTGAGTGCAACGTGATTTCATTTGTTCAAGTTACAATTTCAGCTGGCTATTCCTCTGAGCATTTAGCTCACCAATCTTGGTTCTATTAGCTCATGACCTTGATACCAGCCATCTTTCAGGATACAAGCTGCCTGCAAGGATGGATGTTAGCTGTGTATTGTTTTTTAGTCCGTTAAAACAAATGAGGCACCATCTTCAAACACTCCACTGCAGTGGGCACTGCAAGAGGTCATCCCCCTTGGGGAGATGCTTAAATGGGAGACAGATGGATTTATTGACTTTTTTTTGGTGCGGGGGGGAGGATATAACTCTGTGACACATCCTAAAATCAATGACTATATCTGTTCATCATGCTGTACTCTTCCCTATGTAATTAAAACCAATTACTTTCTGGGATCCTGCTGTTCAACTGACAGCAAATAATAGTTTGTTCTAATTCAGAGTATGAGTATATGTCACTGTATTTTAACCATTATCATATTTTGGTCTACATTATATGGATGCTTATGGGCCAAGAACAGTCTGAAAACATATGCATTGAAGGCACGTTTCAAAGATCTTATATGATAAGTAATCTATTTCAACATCAAGAATCCTGATTTATTTTTATGTCTCAGATGGTAATTCATAGAATGCTGTTTCATATCCTTAAATATAAAACAGTGAACATGTGTTGTAAATGGGTGATTGGTGATATTATGATAGACTTATATTCACTTTGTGTCTTCACTGTAAGACCAGAAAAGAGCTGTCCTTTCTCTCTTTGAATGCACGAAGTCTGACAATACTGTTTTCTGTTTTTAATCCTTTTTATCTCAAGAGACTTCAGAACCACAATTTCAGCCCCTTTGGCTCAGCAGCCCATCTGTGAGGCATTTGGGCTTGCCAGTAGGGCTATGTAGATCTTCAAAGCAGCCCTTTGCTTTGACAAAGCTTCAAAGAGGTGCCTTTAATTGAGGTGGTCCTGCAAAGTGCCCAAAGGGGAGTCATAGTCCTTCAGTCCTGATGCTGAGGGGGAGGTTTTGCACATGTGCTGTGCATGCTCAGAGGCCCACTTCTAGTAGAACAAAGCAGCCAACCAGCTCATTGCCCTCCTTCAGTGCTTCAGCAAAAGGAAGAATAACTTAATTTTTTAGAAGGCTGAGATGCTGCACCAGATCAAGGTGAGGTGGGGGCCAAGCCACACTGGCCTGATTGCCATGCTCTATAATTCTTAAAAGTCTCAAGGCCTAGGCCAGCAACAACCATTCATGTGTGGTGGGCTCCATTTCACATTATGAGTGAGAATAGAACATCTTCTTTAGCAAAATGACTGTGTAAAATTTTGTTATAGAGCTTTGAAACTCTTCAGATTTGATCCCTGGAAGCCCTTCCACACAGCAATCTCTTTTACTCACTACCACCTCCCAAAGCAGCCTGGTGTTTGCTGCCATCTGGTCTCCTGCTGAAAGAAAGATGTAAATAGACAGAACTCTTGATCATTTCATCTCTTCTCTCTTTCCTTGGCTACTGTAAAATCTATGTTGAGCAGTGATGATGAATTAACAGTATGTTGATACCTTTTTCAGCTTTTCCCCCAGTAACTGCAATCATGGCTATACCAGTTAGAGAAGGAGAATAGGGAAAGTAGAGGATACCAAAAGCAGAGTGCTAATGCTCTAGCTGTGGAAGAGAAGCTGACTTGGCCTCAGAAGCTGGGAGGTTAGTGAAGCAAGAATTCCCAACAGTCAGAAAAATGGCTACCCATAAGTTTCATTGAGCTGCAGCATTGCAGAAAGAGTCCAGCTTTCAGTCAGTTTCAGATATATCAGTGCCAAGCCAGGAAAATCTTGATTGAGCTCTCAAAGCCAGCTGATGTTGAATAAGTACATGGATCCAGAACTGGTTCTGGTGCAAAGTCCCCATGGGGTGGTACCTTGTTATATGCTGAAATTCATTTTTTTTCTTAATTTGGGAGTGCTGTAGAAGATTCTTTTTGCAAATATATTTGAATACCTTTAGGAATACCTATTTTATGAAAGGTTGGCTTTTCTCCTGTACCTTTAAAAAAATAATCTATTGGCTGTATGTCTATTTAACCTCAGTAGAACTGGCTGAGCCCATAGAATGGAAGGATGGAAATTTCAAACCTCCTCTCCTGGAAGCCCTCTGATTTTCACACTTTGGGCCTACCTCCTGCTTTGGGGCAATGATTAGGGAGTTTGTCCTGCCCCACCGATCTTCCAGAGGATGCCTCACCTGGCATCCTCCCCCAACCCCATTGTGTGTGAGAGATGGGATTCTTACACCCTGTGCTGCCTTTCTAGTAATCAAAAGGTAAACATTAAAAAAAAATCCAGAATAATTTCTCTAATGCAGCCTGCTGGTAATGTAACTTAAAGGTACGTGGCTAGAGGATTTCAGCCCTTCCTTCAAAAAGCAACCAATCTCACAAGAAATAAACAAAAACAAATATAACACAGAAAGAAGAGAAAAGATAAACTATAACACACACACACACCCCTTTAATTTAAATCTTAAAATGTGTACCCTTTATCATTATAAAAAAGGCTAAATCAGATCAGCCTCAATCAGATTTAGCAACTAAAAGAAAATCCACATGAAAATGCGTAAGAAATATTTCAAGGAGACCACAAAATGATACTGGTCTGCCTCAAATAAACGAAGTCTCTCTATAAGAATCTTAGAAGACCTGTTGCAGAAATTCCAAATTAACATGCAAGTTCCCAGAAGGTCCTGAAGGAAAGTTTAAATATTCATGCCCAGCCTGAAGTGTGTATAAAAGTTTGTGATTAAACCAAAATTTCTAAATTATACAGTGAAATAAGAAATTAGACTTAACTCCACACAGAAAAAGAAAAAAAATCCCAAGTAAACTTTACCTACACATAGAGAAAATAGCAATTTTCTGAGGCAAAAGTTTCTCTGTTTTATTTACCTGCCCTTCCTCCAGCTTTGTGGGGAGATTCCATTTTAGTCAGAGATACTAAGGAGAAGGTAAATCCCCACTCTTGTTCAAACTGTCTTGCTACAGGTCCTCCCTAGTTCTGCCATACATTGTTCTTCAAAAGCCAAATCCTTCCTGTCTCTAGCAGAGGGAGAAGCTGGGGAATTCAGACTGTACATGACCATGAACCATACCTCGCTCGTGGATATGGACAGACACAAAGCTAACTGGCTATCAGAGTCAGGGTTTAGGGCTTGCACATCTCTTTTCCACTTAAAAATGCAAAGAACTTTTTTCCTTTTGTGATAACAATCCATCTGATAATACACATTTCCCAACTTTCTGACTGGGAATTCTGAGAACTGTAATCCAGTTCATTTGGAAGGCACCAGGATGGGGAAGGCTGCAATACCTGTGACAAAATATAATATTATAGTGCTATGATACTAAAAACTAAACACTAAACAAACTAGTCAACACCAGTCAAAGCTTATGATTCATTGATTTAAATCTTTCCCACTAAGTCCACCACTTGCCATAAGATATTCCATAGGACTATAGTTGGATCATTGATTGATTTGTCCTCTGCAAAAGTTTTCATTCCAGACACATTTTGCTTTGCTGATAGATTTATACAAATTGACACAAACCATGGAGGGGGAGCAATTAACTCAACCTTTATACATATCTCATAAGTAGACAGATAGTTGCTTGAACCTATTTCTATTTTCAAAGCCTTTACTGCTGTCACTGAATTATTCATTCTATGCATTGATTCACACAGGCAAAGAATAACATTCCATTTTTCGAAAGCGTTAATATCCATATATTGTCAAGGAGCATTAGAATTGACATTTTAAAAAGCTGACTTTTTTTTCCTTAATACATACTGAGATTTTCTATAACCTAAAAATGGCTTGTGGACTGGGTTGAAGTTGGTTCTGTCCCGAATCTATACAAAGAACTGCTGCTTCAGTGAAAACTCATCCATATTTAAGAGTAGATGATAAAAAATTATTCAAAATAGCCAGGGAGACTAGAGCTTGATCAGCAGGTCCTGACCTCATAGCAGCAAAAACAAAATCATCATGTTAATTTCCATGAATATTTTATCGCCAATGACAGATTATCTCTTAAAATGCTGCTGTGGCCATTGAGTGTTCATATTTAATCTCCACAAAATGCTCCTGGAGTTACCAGTCTGAATAGGTTTCATGCATTAGTCCATTTGGAGTTACCGTTTCAGTCAAGTCATGTTCCTACATATTTTGAAATTTGCAAACTAGATAAATAGGGGAAAGAATCCCTTCCTTGTTGGTTTTAACCACTTTATAGAGGGGGTGGGTGGGGGTGGAGTACAGATAAATAACAAATCAATAGCTGTAACATGGTTTCTTGAATAGCTAAATGTGTTTAAAAGAAGTTATCAAGGGTACTGACATTCAGGTGTTATTATTACATTAAACTCATTCTAAGTTTAGACCATGCTAACTGGTGTGTGTGTGTGTGTGTCTGTGTGTGTGTGTGTGTAAGTTAACACCAACATTGCTAGAGGGCACCAAATTGGGGAAGCTATTTTTGACATCCTACAGTTCCATAGTTATTCTGGAAAATGTTGTATATTTGCTACTGCAACCTTCTGATGTCATAAAATTGTAGGATTGAAAAGGACTTCAGAAATGATTAGTGCAGTCGCTTGCTCACTACAGAATCCACTACAGTATCTCTGGCAGATGAGCATCCAGCCTCTGATGGAAGACCTTCAGAGAAGGAGAACTCACCACTTCATGTGGCAGCCTGTTCCTATGGTTGATAGCTCATACAGTCAAGAAATTCCTCCTGACATCTAGCCTGAATCTACATCCTTGTAGTTTTAACCCATTGGTGAAAGGTTTGGAAGACTGCATTTATGCATTCAAAGAGATCAAAACAATTGAAATTTAAGCTTTACTTGGATTATTTTTGACTCAGAAGGCTGCCTCTGTGCTGTGCTAGAAACTTGTCACAGTGTATTGACAAGCAAAGTTAGCTGGTTGGTAATTTGAGGGGATGGGCAAGTGAGCATCACATCCAAGGTATCATATCAAAACAAGCATCCATATTGCCATATATAAACATCTCTGATGAGGAAGCCAATACCAGTATAGTTTACATGCAAAGCTTTTTCAGTACAGGTCCTGGCTCTATAGGCATGAAGGCCCATTCATTCTCATGGATGCAATTTCAGAGGCAGAGCTTATTAAAACTGTTTGCTGGGAAGTTAACACTTTCTTGGAATGCCTGGTTAGCATGTTTAAAGTTTGCCATTCAGGGTTCCACAAAGCCTCCTTTGCTCTGCTCTTTAGCCCTGTTTTGGCTGCAGAGCCATCAACCTTCTTGAGAATTTCTGAGTTCAGCCTTAGGAGGAGGAGGATTGATTGATTGATTGATTGAATTAGCCACCCAACTCCCATATGACTCTAGGCAGCTTACAACCAGGAACCGTGTATGTGTGTGTGTATGTATGTATGTATGTATGTATGTGTATATATATATATATATAAAAGCATAAAATATACAACAGACTGGAAGAGCAAAATAATCTAAACAAAAGAAAACAAAGGACAAAAAGGGGGCTTTACCATCACCGTGTCCCCAAGGCTTGGGAGAACAACTAGGTCAATAGTTTCCTGAATGACACAAGGGTGGCAGCCACACCAATCCCAGGGGGAAGTGCTTTCCTTTCTGAAAGCAATCTGGGGCCCCTCGCTTCTAGGAATGAAGTGAAACGTCTCATTGAGGTAAATCATGTCACCTTTTCACCTTGAAAGAAGACTGCATTCCTTTGTGGTTGATATGAATCTTACCCATCTCACAAAGTCCTATTTTATATATAACTTTTTACCCCACACTTTTTTATAGCCTTTCCAGATCAAATAACTTATTAAAAAAAAGTAGCAGTCATGCAAAAGAATGGTGCCTCAAAAACTGATGACGTGCTTCACATGTTCTTGTTCTGTCCCCTTTTGTCCTTGCCCCAACCCAGACTGGGGTGAGAGCATTTGAAATGCATAGGGCTGGTAGGAGATTTTAATATTTTAAGACACAAAACCATTAATTTTGCAAAAAGTCAGAAGCTGAAGGAAAATGATTGGTGAAAACCATGTTGTGATGTCTAAGTGAAGAAAGAACCAGAAACCTGCTTTTCCACCCGGTCAGATCAGCTCTTCATCATCTGCCTGAAAGCCTCCAATGAGTCAGAGAAGGGCTTGCAAAGGGCATTGAAGTGGGTGAGGGGAATAAGTGCCGATCAGTTTTACCCTATCACTGCAAAGGCTCAGTGAATTCAGCATAACTACAATGCATTAAAGCAACAGTGAGATAAAATAAGCCAGGCAAATAGAATCTAGGAACATTTTAACATTATTTATTAAATCTTGCCTCCACTTTTCTATCACAGGGCACCAGCACATGCCATATCTTTTGCCTACCAGATGGGACAGTAACAGGGGAGTATAGAGGTTAAGATGCTGAACTTGGATTGAGAAGGCCCAGCTTCCAGTCCTCACTCAACCACAGAGCTCACACTCTGGGCCAGTCACCCTCTTTCACTCCAACCTACTGTTGGATCCAGGAGGCCCTTATCCCTATATTTTCAATGTAGCCATTTTCTGGGAGATCGTTGGAGAAAAAATAGAAGCTGCCAATAGGTATCTAGAAGATGCCATTTTTATTTTCCTCACAGCCCCTAATTAACTATCAAAGATATCTTGGGGAGAAATGGTGGATCTCAACCCCAGCTTTTAAAGCATTGTGGGATCTTACTATATTCATACATTGACATTAAGGGACAAATGGAATTATAATGGGAGAAATATATATATATTTGTGTATGCATGTATGTATGTATGTAACCTAAGAGACGGCTTTATACATGGATTTCACCCGATGGACAACACCGAAATCAGATTGACTATATCCTTTGCAGCCAAAGGTGGCAGACACCTCTACAGTCGGTAAAAACAAGACCTGGAGCTGACTGTAGTTCCGATCACAAACTTCTTACTGCACAATTTAGGATCAGACTAAAGAGATTAGGGAAGACCCACAGATCAGCTAGATATGAGCTCACTAATATTCCTAAGGAATATGCAGTGGAGGTGAAGAATAGACGTAAGGGACTGGACTTAGTAGATAGCATCCCGGAAGAACTATGGACAGAAGTTCGCAACATTGTTCAGGAGGCGGCAACAAAATACATCCCAAAGAAAGAGAAAACCAAGAAGGCAAAATGGCTGTCTGCTGAGACACTAGAAGTAGCCCAAGAAAGAAGGAAAGCAAAAGGCAACAGTGATAGGGGAAGATATGCCCAATTAAATGCAAAATTCCAGAGGTTAGCCAGAAGAGATAAGGAATTATTTTTAAACAAGCAATGCGTGGAAGTGGAAGAAGACAATAGAATAGGAAGGACAAGAGACCTCTTCCAGAAAATTAGAAACATCGGAGGTAAATTCCAGGCAAAAATGGGTATGATCAAAAACAAAGATGGCAAGGACCTAACAGAAGAAGAAGAGATCAAGAAAAGGTGGCAAGAATATACAGAAGACCTGTATAGGAAGGATAACAATATCGGGGATAGCTTTGACGGTGTAGTCAGTGAGCTAGAGCCAGACATCCTGAAGAGTGAGGTTGAGTGGGCCTTAAGAAGCATTGCTAATAACAAGGCAGCAGGAGACGATGGCATCCCAGCTGAACTGTTCAAAATCTTGCAAGATGATGCTGTCAAGGTAATGCATGCTATATGCCAGCAAATTTGGAAAACACAAGAATGGCCATCAGATTGGAAAAAATCAACTTATATCCCCATACCAAAAAAGGGAAACACTAAAGAATGTTCAAACTACTGAACAGTGGCACTCATTTCACATGCCAGTAAGGTAATGCTCAAGATCCTGCAAGGCAGACTTCAGCAATTCATGGAGCGAGAATTGCCAGATGTACAAGCTGGGTTTAGAAAAGGCAGAGGAACTAGGGACCAAATTGCCAATATCCGCTGGATAATGGAAAAAGCCAAGGAGTTTCAGAAAAACATCTATTTCTGTTTTATTGACTATTCTAAAGCCTTTGACTGTGTGGACCATAACAAATTGTGGCAAGTTCTTAGTGGTATGGGGATACCAAGTCATCTTGTCTGCCTCCTGAAGAATCTGTATAATGACTAAGTAGCAACAGTAAGAACAGACCACGGAACAACGGACTGGTTTAAGATTGGGAAAGGAGTACGGCTGGGCTGTATACTCTCACCCTACCTATAAAACTTGTACGCAGAACACATCATGCGACAAGCTGGGCTTGAGGAATCCAAGGCTGGAGTTAAAATCGCTGGAAGAAACATTAACAATCTCAGATATGCAGATGATACCACTTTGATGGCTGAAAGTGAAGAGGAACTGAGGAGCCTTATGATGAAGGTGAAAGAAGAAAGTGCAAAAGCTGGCTTGCAGTTAAACCTCAAAAAAACCAAGATTATGGCAACCAGCTTGATTGATAACTGGCAAATAGAGGGAGAAAATGTAGAAGCAGTGAAAGACTTTGTATTTCTAGGTGCGAAGATTACTGCAGATGCTGACTGCAGTCAGGAAATCAGAAGACGCTTAATCCTTGGGAGAAGAGCAATGACAAATCTCGATAAAATAGTTAAGAGCAGAGACATCACACTGACAACAAAGGTCCGCATAGTTAAAGCAATGGTGTTCCCCATAGTAACATATGGCTCCGAGAGCTGGACCATAAGGAAGGCTGGGAGAAGGAAGATAGATGCTTTTGAACTGTGGTGTTGGAGGAAAATCCTGAGAGTGCCTTGGACTGCAAGAAGATCAAACCAGTCCATCCTCCAGGAAATCAAGCCAGACTGCTCACTTGAGGGAATGATATTCAAGGCAAAACTGAAATACTTTGGCCACATAATGAGAAGACAGGACACCCTGGAGAAGATGCTGATGCTAGGGAGAGTGGAGGGCAAAAGGAAGAGGGGCTGACCAAGGGCAAGGTGAATGGATGATATTCTAGAGGTGATGGATTTGTCCCTGGGGGAGCTGGGGGTGCTGACGACTGACAGGAAGCTCTGGCATGGGCTGGTCCATGAAGTCATGAAGAGTCGGAAGTGACTAAATGAATAAACAACAACAGCAACAATGTATGTATGTATGTTCTCAAAAACACCATTGTTGATTATTGGGAAAGGATGGGAAGAATTATCTTAAGGGAATAATTAAAAGTCTACATTCTTTAAGACCAATTCCTTTCTTCCCCAAAAGGTTAGCTAATGGTCAGTGTATCTTGTTTTGCTGGAAGACTTAATCTAATACAGTGCTTTTCACTTGCAAACCATGACTTGAGAAGTATCTCCTGTTCTCGGGTCTTTCTAATTTTGAAGATCAGGGTGGTGGCTATGATGTTCACAAAATAATACTTTTTCTAAACTGTTAGATAGTTCATCCTTTTAGAGAGCCATACCTATTCTCTCCTTTGTGTTTCTTGTGAGAATATACAGGTAGTCTGTGCTTAATGACCGTAATTGGGACCAGAATTTCCATCGCTAAATGAATTGGTTGTTAGGTGAGACATCATGTGACCATATTACTTAGCAATGGCAGTTCCAGTAGTCTCAGTTGTAGTCGTTAGGCCAGGACCATACCTTAATTAGGCAAGGACCTCACATTTCTCCTGCCCTGCCACACTCACCTCTGCTTCAACTCGCCCCGCCTGCCTATGTCCTCCCCCAATCTCTGCCCTTTTGGCCACCCTGCACTCACACTGGAAGCTGCCAGCCCTTTGCAAGTCTTTTCAGGAAGAAGGGTGGGCCAAGAGCAAACAGAGGGCCTATGGGCAGGTTTGGTCAGTGCTGGGCCCGCCTCTACCCTTCACTGAAACCTCACAGGCTGGTTGTCCAGGAGTGCTTCAGAATGTGCGCTGTGCCTCCAGGAAGCCCTCGTTCTTCCACTTCCTCCAGTTCTGCTGCCAACCTGAACAGGGCCTCCCACACAACCTCCACTTTTGTCCTAACAGCCAGGAACCACGCTGAGACAAGGAATAGGTCTCTAGTGTTTTATTACTGCTACATTAGACAGAAAATCCTAACAAACTGAAGAAACGTGGGAAAAACCCAGACAGATAAACCCCAAAAGTTAAGGCGGGTCTGTTCTGTGTCTCTTTGAATGGCTGCTTAACTCCTCAGTACTATGCATGTGTTTCCCCCCCTGGATAGGGGCCCCCTCCTGCTCACCATCAGAACTCATGACACTTTTGCCTGGGCAGCCACCACTGCCTCTCTTGCCTTGCCTGGTGACAGCGGGTGCCATGCCTCACCTTGCCATCCCATCTTGCTGCTTCCTCCCTGGCCAGGCCTGGTAAGCTCCTTTTAGCAGATGACACTGCAGACAAGGCTCTGCCGCTCTGCTGTGTTTGCCATGTGCATCCCAGGGCTGTAACTTTGAATGGTTGGTTCCTGAACAAATGGTTGTTAAGTGAGGATGATAGTGTATGTATCTTTATTATTATTATTATTGTGTGTTTTTTCTTTTGTTATTAATTAAAAAGCAGTAAAATTATTTTTAAAAAGTGAAGACTACCTGTATCTACATAGAAGCTTTTAATTTTTTGACTGTGTATCTATTCACTTCACCCTTACTCAGCTGGGTACCTTCCAGAAGTGTAGACTTCAACTTCTAGAAAGTCCCAGTCAGCATGGCCGTTGCTGAGAATTCTGGAGATCAAAGTTCACACATACAGATTGTATCCAGGCTGGAGAGGGCAATTTACTTATAAATGGAACAATAACAGAGTTGAATTGCTAATTGTCTTTGATGTACAGAATGTGTCCAATACCTTCAACTCAACTGTAGACGCATTTAAAATGGGGAGAGTGGCAGAGAGTTAGGAAATGTAAGAGAGGTCAGTGGAGGAATGATACATTACACTGCTTTGGTGCAGAAGGAAGGAGGTCATGTGGTCCCTGGCAGGCCATCAGTAATCTGATTCCTTATTATGAATGATAAAGTATTTGCAGACATGATGAACAGAAACAATCTGATATGTGCTGATGCTCAGGCACCATCCACTAATATAGGGACTTTCAGTGTTATTAGCCTAGAAGAAAATGATGGTGCTTGAAGATTTTGCACACAAACACATACATACACACACATACATACACACATGCATACACACACACACACACATACACACACACAATTTACATATATACAAATATATGTATATTTTTGTATAAAGAGAGATTTTGCTTACACATGCACACAAAATCTTCAAGCACCAAGCACATATTTTTTGCCAGTTTATCCTTATTATATGAAATTTGTATTGCTTTCACCATAATCATTCCAAACCAAGAGAAATATACTTTTAAAGTCTTTCAAGTTTCTTGAGCAAGTGGTTTCTGCTTTGGTGCCAGCTTCCAATTTAATAAATCCAATACATTGTAGCATATATGAGAAAGTATAAATTACAGCATTGAATATTGAAATAAAAGATGATATGCTGCTATTATAAGTTATTTAAATCCAGGTTATGTTCAGTTCAACCTTAGGAAAAAAAGATTTTCTGTGCACAAAGAAAAAAAAATTCCTTAATATACTCACTCCAAATATCAGAGGCCAAAGGATGTGTATAGCAACTTGGGTTTTGAAGACATACCTACACTTCAGTATCAGCCAGTAACAGTAATAAGTAATAGTAATACACCTTTCTCTGCAGGGTACCTTGGGAACCCACTTAGAGCATTTCCAAACAGCTGTAACAATCAGCCTGCAGAATGCACCATCTACTGGCAACTGTAAAGCTGACTGTACTGCAAGAGATTTCAGATTGTTCAAAATAATATTTTGGTACACTGACTCAGAAGCAGTTCAGAACCGCTGTGCTTCATTAATTAGAATAGCAGTACTTCTGCAGTAATATGTTTGAAATGAACAAAGGTATAGCCAAAGTACTGTGGATTAGGAGATGTTTGATTTGTAAAAGTGAACTGGACAGAAGGACAGAATACATGGAACATCTATAAATATAGTGAAAGGTCAATCATAAAGGATTCATCATTCATAGACATGCAATCCATGGTTATGTATAGCCATTTCATTTGGACATACTGTACAAAAGCTTGATGCACTCATTTTATAATTTTACAATACATAGTTTAGTATACTATAATAATTATAGTTTTACTATAATAATAAAGCAAAAGGCTGCATACATGTGGTTCTGCTACTACTGTGCAAAATCAGTAGTCTTTTATGTTGTATTTGATTAATTTATATAAAACGTTTTATCTTTTGCCCTTTAAGTTCCTCTCCCAAGGTAATTTATAACAACATTTCAACAGAAAACGTAAATCAATAGTAGTGTCAATAAAAAATAGCAATTGATTATTTAGATTAGTTTTTGCATTTGCCATAGTTTTAAATTGAACCAAGAGATCTGTTTCTTTTGGTTGCTAGCACAGTGAATTTTGCAGCTTTTTCATTCCCACCTCCCCCTTTCTTTGCATTTTTTTTTTTAAAAATAGTTTTTATATTGTATACTGTTCTTAACTGGGAAATTATTTCAGTATTTTAACAAATTACAATAAATCCCTCAAACTAATAAATATATTAAATAAACTGCCCAGAGTTGTTGAGAGTCAGGAGTCACATAAATTTAAATAACAACAACAACAAAGTTACCAGTTCAGAATATCTGTCATCAGTAATGATAATCTTATCAATGCTGATATATATATATATATATATATATATATTTCGGATTTAGTCACCACCCATCTCACTCAAAGAGCGGCTCTGGGTGGTTTACAATAAAACTAGAATAAATAAAGATTAAAATACAATAAAAGCAATATTCTTAAGTAAAAATATAAAATCCAAGATAAAGATGTTAAAAACTTCGTAATTTAATTCAATTCACGGGAGCGAAAAAATAAACGGGAGGGCTGGGAATGAAAAAGCTGCAAAATCCACTGTGATAGCAACCAAAAGAAACAAATCTCTTGGTTCAATTTAAAATATTTAATAGCTAAAGAGGGGTTATTCTGAATCAGGAACGATAGTCCAATTTATCAATTGAGGAGTTCAGCCTTCAACTGATGATGGTGTGGATGTTGCTAAAACTGATCCAGAATTTCCTTATGTGCCCAGATGATGGTGTAATGAATATATTACAATCTCTTTGGCCCAAGAGCTGAAGAAACATTGCTCTAGGCCAGCTGTAAATGCACTGGCTTACTGTGGAGGCAAAAGGATCCATAGAAAAGCCAATAGCCTGAAGGTATCAGCTTCCTAATTTTCATATTATGACCACCATAAGTCCTGTACATGTTATTCATGTGTTGAGAAGTCATTGGTAGAAAGTGAGCAGTTGTGTTGCTCTCATCCCTGATATTGCAGTCCCAGGTAGTTCTGATGTTCATACACAAAAGAATCTTATGTGCAAATACATCAGGGCTTCACATCATCCAGATACCATTTTTTTAAAGAATTATTTCATTTATTTTGTGACGAGTTTGAAAGAAAGTACAAAAAAAGGAAAAATACAAAAAGAAACCAGCTTACTGCAAAAAAATACAAAAAACCCCAAACCATAAACAACAATAAAAAATTGAAAGGAAAAATATGGTTATAAACAATAGCAAACAAAACAGAAGAAAAAGGAACAAAAATATCACAACTGATCTAAACATATCACCTGTATGTCAAATGTTACAAAATATAAAAATTTTAGAATTACAAAAAACCCTACACTCACTTGTTTTGTAAAATACCATGAAATCTGTGCCAAAGGGAAGCATACTGCATCATTTTACAGTAAGTCAAAAAGACTGCCTTTTGTCACATCATCCAGTTATCTGTGTAACTGGGTGTCCTATTGATATGGCATCCCAGGGCATCAGCAGCTGCTTCTACACAGGACTTCTTCTGAAGATATTTCTGCTCAGTGTGTGGCCACCAAGGAACAGGTCTACCCAACAATCACAACACTGAGGACTGGGTGAATAGTACTTCCTGAATGACAGCATCCATCAAATGAATAAGACCTATAACAATCAAGTGACAAGACATAGTGGTCAAAGGTATAGGAATATCATTAGGAATAATATTTAGATATCTACATAAGGAATGTGGAAGCACCAAGCTTTTCTGCATGTTTGCCAAAGTGGCATGTTGGGTGGGGGACAGAAACTGTTATAGAGTTCTTGACTAACAGCTGTTGGACATCATCTCAGATTTGAGAAACAGTTAAATGGACAGTCTACCAAGATGACTGTTTCTAGTTTTAATCAGATGAGTAACAAGTAGTAATATTGAGGAAGATTCTTTGGTCTGGCCAGATCTAAATAAATGGTATTATTTAGCATTAATCCCAGCTCTTTCAATAAGCCCAACAAGCAAAGCTTCCTTCTATCTATAGCTCCTCTATTTCCCTGATCAGAACAACATCAGTGACGGGTTAGTGTTGCTAGGCAACCTAGGCAAGCATGCTACTTGCTGAAATGATCAAACACTGTTCTCTGACAATGCATACAAAAATACATTCCTGTTTGTACACATTTTTCCTCCCTTACTGTGCATCCATGAAGAAGCAGGGTGCAAAATCCTATTAACAAATACACTGCAAATCCACCTGATCTTTAGGTATCAGAGCTTGCTATTTCCTGTTCATAGAAAACATTCAACTTCACACTCAAAGTACCATCTTATAGAATGTATTTTTCATATTGCCAGTTCAAAATTAGATCTAGTGTTAGCTTTATGTAGTTAAAGCTATTTTTCTTCCCAGAAGAAGAAATATGTTGCTGTCATACTTCAAATGAAACTCACAGAATCATACACTTTTGTGATTTTTCTCAGGGCGCATTCAAAGGTTTAATTTTCACATTCAGTCTGATAAGGTGATAGTACCTTGGATTAACATTAACCTAACAGGTTGTGTGTTAGTGTGTATTTTTCCAAAATGAACATTTCTTCTCAGTAGCAATAAAATTAGTTGAAGCTGTGCAGATGGAACAGGATCTTGGGAAAACAGTTACGTGTATGGAAAAGTGCAAAATCCAATGCTTTTTCAGTGAGATCTGTTGCCTAACATTGCTTAAGAAAGCAATGCTAATTGTGTGTCAGATGGGGCAGCTGCAGAAGAAAAGAAATGCATTGTCCATCACCTCCAAACCTCTAATTAGCAAGGGTAGGAGATGAGGCAACTTTTCCTTATCTTATTCTTCTAGTGGAAAGAAAAATAATAAATTCACTCCACAGAAACCAGTGATGGGAATCAACTAGTTGAATAGCTCCAACCTGGGGCCATTTTGGCCAATTCTCTTTTGTTTTCTTCTTACACTTGTAAATTTTAACTGGTAGGTCTTTGTGGCGACTGCTCACTTGAGGGAATGATATTAAAGGCAAAACTGAAATACTTTGGCCACATAATGAGAAGACAGGACACCCTGGAGAAGATGCTGATGCTAGGGAGAGTGGAGGGCAAAAGGAAGAGGGGCCGACCAAGGGCAAGATGGATGGATGATATTCTAGAGGTGATGGACTCGTCCCTGGGGGAGCTGGGGGTGGTGACGACCGACAGAAAGCTCTGGCGTGGGCTGGTCCATGAAGTCACGAAGAGTCGGAAGCGACTAAACGAATAAACAACAACAACAGGTCTTTGTGGCAATTTTATTGCTCTTAATGTATTTGAACCTGATGTTCTGTGATTTTTTAAATTGTAGCTACTCTGCTGGTCACTTACTGTAAATAAATACAATTTCAATTTCACTAAATAAATAAAGTCTGTGTGCCTCAGCCCATAATTAGCATATTATTAGCCAAGTATTGTTTTACAGTGAGCCAGCCAAAATAACCACATGTCTAAAATAAAATATTTTCTAACTTCTGTTGCTTATCACACAAAGTTGTAACAGTTTGCTTTTAAAGCTTTAAAAGGGGGATACTTGCTTCTAACTGTCAGTAGCAGCATTGCAACACCTGTGCTTTTAG
This sequence comes from Candoia aspera, assembly GCF_035149785.1. Lineage (NCBI taxonomy): Eukaryota > Metazoa > Chordata > Lepidosauria > Squamata > Candoiidae > Candoia > Candoia aspera. Next base: position 103,085,874 of record NC_086153.1, read on the forward strand.
GCAGGAACTAAGTTGAAACACACAATAATTAATACAAAATATCATATCCAGAAAGTAAGATAAAACAGTTTCTTGCTGGCCCAATCCTCTCTAGTTTTATTCAGAAATAAATCTGGCTGAGTTCAGATTTACTCTCATATAAGTTCACATAGGCTTTCAGTATCATATTGAACCATTCCCTTGAGTTACATCACCGGGACAGGACATCATTTAAATCTAAGTCATGCCTATACAAGAAAGCATTATTGTGCCATTGTTTCATGCTGTACTTGAAAACGTAGGCATCTTGGAGAAGCCACAATGATGTCACACATATCATGGCATCATTGCACAAATGATACAAATTTGCACCATTGTTACCTGCATCTACATAACCAACCTGTTTTCCCCTCCCTTCGCCCCACACCTCACCCCAGTTTAAATCCCGCATCAGTCTAGTCACTCCATGCTTCTGCTGAAGTGAGCTGCCGCTCATGACAGCTTATGAATTTTAATAAAATGTGTTACTTGGAAAAAGTGCGTTTGACTTTTTACAACCAAAGATTAAGATGGCTCTCCTCCTATAGTGTCAAATTTTGTAGTGGTCTCTGTTAGATTTCATTCTGCTAGTTTTGGCCTTTCTCCTACCTGTTAAGATTCTTTTGAATTTTATTTCTATCTTCTAGGGTATTTGCTTTCATGCCTAATTTTATACCACCTAAAAATGTGAAAAACATTCCCTTCACATCTTCTTTCAAATAATTTACAGAATTATTGAAGAGGAGAGGATCTGGAATGGATCTTTTTGTTACTGCACTTGATTCCTCACCCCAGACAGATGAGGGAGTATTGATGAGATTCTCTGAGTACAGTTTTCTAGCCTGCTATGTATCCACTAAATTGTTATGATACATAGGTCATAAAATTACCTTGCTAATCAGCACGTCATGGGTACTTTGTCAAAAGCTTTGCTGAAGTCAAAGGTATACGATGTCTTTAGCATTTTCATAATCTGTTAAAGAAGTTTATTCTTACTGGCATCCTCCAAAACGAGCTAAGATTAGTCTGACCAGAATTGTTCTTTGCAAATTCATATTGATTTCCAGTAATTAATTGTTTTCAAGGTGCTTACAGACTGATTATTTTATGATCTGCTGTAACTCCTGGAGGAAAGGTGAGATAGACAACACATTCATTAACTTTAAATCCATCATCTGATTAGGGGTATGCAGTTCAGCTTCAGTTCAATTTAGTGATTTGATTCAGATTGTCAGTCTGATTGAATCCAGTGCAGTTCTTGCTATTTCAGAATACTTGTGTGATGTGTTCTGATCCAGTGGGAGGCCCAGAAGAACATTTATGATCTATATTAACATCACATCATGCTTAGGTATGTTTGAATTTGAAAATATTTAACATTGCCTAGTTTCACACATTATGCTGAGCAAGAATGCAATTAGTTCGTTTCGGCTTACTGGGTCATACAAGCACAGCCATTGTGGCTTCTAACCCGTTGGTTTAGGTTGTTCAGCACAACAGTTGTGCAGCTCTACAGCAGGTCACTGATTTAGAAGTATATGATAAAGTAAGTAGGCCTGAGTTATGGAAAGTTTTCTGTGAATATGAAATTGAAAGTTGGTTGCTGAATGTGATAAGACATATATCAAGTAAAGCATGTGTGAGAATAAATGGGATGCTTAGTGAGCAATTCAACAAAGATGTGTGGTGTCCCTTTAGTTGTCTAATGTATTTATGAGTAAATGTATAAGAAATACTTATGGTAAAGTTAGAGGGTGTTGGTTGGGGACGTCAATGCATTTACACTTTTGTATGGAAATGACTCCATGTTTACTGGCTGAGACCCTAAATGATCCGTAGTGAATGTTAGATAAATTACAAAATGGAACAAAGAGTATGGATCTGAACATTAATGTACCAAAGACCAAAGTAGTTGTGTTTGACAGGGAAAATGGAATGAACAGTTGCAGGATAGAGCACGTTGATGAATTGGTATATCTTGGGAGAAGAAGGAAAAATTGAGAAATTTTAAGATATACAAATACTGGTAGATAGGCAGCAGGTATTATGCAGTCTGTTGTGAAGAATGAATATTTGCTGAAAGAAGCAGAATTGCTGTGTATAATACTGTGTTTCTTTGAGATTATTTTATTTTATTTGTTTGTTTGTTTACTTTATTCATTATTTATTAATATTAGAATATTTATATGACCAGCCCACTCAACGATGTGACTCTGAACAGCAGGCAAAAATCACTAAACAAGAGTACAAAAGAAAAATAACAAATACTACTACCACAAACTAAAAAAATTAAATGGCAATCAGGGCTTTAAAAAATGTTGTATCTCGCCAAAAGGAAATTCTGGTCATCCTGACCCAAGGGCCCAAACAGCCACGTATTAACTGCCTTTCCAAAGGCTCTCAGGGTCAGGATCAACCATATATCAGGGGGCAGTTCCTGCCACTGAGAGGGCATACTTCCTGGGCACTCTTGGTGGCACTGTTTCAAAGAAGGGACCAGGAGTATTTCCTTTCTATTGGATATAAGACTTGAGTGTGTCAGGAGATAATGTAGACAGCCAGGGAGATGGCTTTCAAGCAAAGATTCAGAAACTGTTATGTAAACAAAAAGGACAGAATCAGGGTGACTCCTTCCTTCCTGACTGGGGTATAACAGGTAGGGGAGGAAAAGCCTAAACAGACTTGCAAGATTCTATTACTGTAGCCCAGTGTTTCTCAACCTCAGCAGCTTGAAGATGGGCTGGCTAGAGAATTCTGGGAGTTGAAGTCCACACATCTTCAGGTTGCTGAGGTTAAGAAACACTGCTATAACCTATCTCAATAAAGTTTAGTCCTGGTCTTCCTGTGGAGTTGGTCTCCTGATCTGGTCTACCTCGTAGGGCTGACAAAAACACAAAATAAGTAGAATGCAGTGGGAATGAAGTACTTAAGAAGAGTATGTGGCAAAACAAAAGTTTAAAGAACAGAAGGCAGTGTATAGGTGCAGTAGAAGAAAGGATGTTTTGTAAGGATAGAAAAATATAGAACAGTAGAGTGGTGCATGTCTTGGCTAAGTTTCCTTTTTATTATTATTTCATGCCTTTAATTTCTTTGCCTTAATATTTCTTATCTATGCATAATATTGCTTGCCCCAAAAGGAAACAGAGTGATGGTTTTGTATCTGTGTAAGCAATATAATGGGGAAAAGAATAAATTAAATTCTTCACTAAAGACTGATATTTGTTATGTTCTTTGAAACTTAGCTCCTCTTATGTTTCTTTTTACAGGGATTAAAATATCCTCTAAGATCTTAGAAATTGGCTTTGTGTTCTTTTCTAATTTGCCACTATTTCAAGATGGTTGGATGCAGTTATGTTAATATGAAAAAAAGTTGTTTAAAATTCCTTCTTGAATCCTTCCTGAATCTTGAGAGCTCATGAAAATATTCCTTTAGGCAAAAATAAAATAATTTGCTCTCAGAGCTCTTTCTGGTAATTAATTGCCTTTTGTTCAAGAAAAAGCAAAGGAAGAGATTTATATTTTTTAAAAAAACAAGACTTCCACTAATAAAAATGTCTTTTGTGGCATTCATCCCTCCTCCTAACTAAGTGCTGTGTGGAATGAATCATATTAGCATCTATATTGAACCAACATTTTTTTTTTAATTTATGGATCAGGTTTTATTGAGAATCATGTCCATGTTTTAAAAATCTATCTGAAACTGCTGAAATACCAGCACTATAAATCTGAGACATTTGCTTGCAGCATGTTGAAGAAAATGGCATGTCTATAAGAACAAATTGAGCATTTAGGGGGAATGTAGTTCAAAGCAGTTCTTTCCTTAATTCAAATTTTGACACTGCTGAACTAATGCTATCAATCCTCATCAGCTTTTTAGATAAACAACAATATGAGTTGGGATGAGATATATAACAATAATAAATCATAATTATATGTATGCTATATTTCCACTTAATCCCTCAAATTACATACTCTGACATGATTTATTTAAAATCAACAGAATGCGATCAAAATAAGTGGTTTGAATATTGCAATGCATGAAGCTTAAAGTAAGAACAGTAGTTCCTTTGATAGTATTGTTTTGTTTTTACACAGGATTAGAAACAATGGGGAAAAATTGCAAAGGCTAATATATCCCAACAGAGAGCAACCTTGCCCAATTTGGGACTACAATTTCCAATGTTCACAGCCAACATGATCAATGGGAATGGGCTGACTAAGCATTCTGGGAACTGTATTCACAATTACCTTGATTGCCTTGGTATATGGATAGATGAGGAAAGTGAGACCATATTGGTTATTCTGAATTTTTCAGTAGTTTCATAAACTTTAATTATGATTCTAATCTGTCTTCCAGGTTGAGACTCAGGACACATCAGGAGAAAATTATTCATAAGAATATAATAGCTAAATGTTTATCTGTGCTAGCATTCTGGGACAAGAAGTTACAACTGGAAAGTTCAGAGCAGGACATGAGAAAGATAGCTCTCTTCTCTGTGTTGCTTCCTATGATATGATGCTTTTAATTCTGCAGGTAATACACACTCCATGAGCTTGTCTATCCCCTTTTTAAACTCTCTAAACTGACAAGCAATATCATATCTGAAGGAAACAAATCCCATAATTTATATACACTATGTAAAGAAGTACTTCCTTGTATAAGTAGGCAGTCCCTCTGAAACTATTGCCTTTTTCAACCTTTAGAGAGTTTTGAACAGTAGTCTGCTCAGTGAAAATTTCCATTGGCAGAAAAGAAGCTCAGTTCAATAGGTTTGCTAATCTGAGTGTTAGATATGGCTATAAATACATAGTGAGTGCTTTGGTTAAATGCTACAGAACAAATGCAATTTATTCCAAAGGCCTGCAACCGAATCTATACAAGCATGTGTCTTTTGGATAGGATTCTCTCCCAGTTACACCTTTTTCCATTGGTTGATACCTGCAGCTCTGGAAATTATGTGTGCATTTTGTAAAGAGCAACATCATTGTGCTAAACATTGGTTGCTACTTGCTACTAAAGCCTATGGACTTCAAGTCTAAACAATAACTTAAGCTACTATATCCTAACTTTGCACTTATCTTTGGCAGTTATTCCATTTTCTTGCAAATGCCTCTTCTGTTCACTTCTCCCAATAAAGCTGTTGTTCCTGGTTGGGCAGGAAGGCTAAAGTTAGCATTCATGAGCCCTTCTGGGTTTTGCTTAAAAAAGGCTCTGGATTCAGAAATATTGTGATCATTCCTTTGCCAAAATCTTTCTGGCAGAGTAATGAAGAGTAATTTGGGTTGAAACTGGAAAATCAAACCTGCTTTTTGATTTAATTATTACAGGAGAGTTAAAGAAGAGACAATGAACTCTTCTTTCCAGTAGCCTCAAATAATCTTCATTTTTTTCTCAGGGTGCTCATATTTGTTTGACTTGGAATCCCTACATAGTTTATGTATCTTAACTATTTTAATTCCACAGTTTCCCATGTGCTTCATTGTTAGAAAACATTGGTGTATAATTTTTAATTCCAAAAGAATTAGCAGATAGGGGAAACAACATTACAACATAGACATGGATAATCTGGATTTCTGTGAAACTACCTCTATTTGTTATGTCAGCATAACACACTGAGATATATGAGTTTCAATTAAAAAAAATGGTATTCAACAATAAAAGTATATACAGCATCTGTGAAGATGTATTTCAAGTGTTTGATCCATCAGCATTTTGTCCACACATTTTAGATGATTGTGTGAATATTTATGCTTTATCTAATCATATATATACAGTATCTGGACATATTCTGTGGAGTATTTTAGTTGCAGTTCATTCAAACAGTAACATAAATAATGATAAGAGAAGTGTTTTATAAACTACTCCAAGGCATCTTGCCAAAGGTCGGATAAAAGTTCTTTATATAAAGTTCACATAAAGGTAGACAAGTAAAAGGCATTTCTCATAGATTTCTGGTCAATTAAAAATGGCATGAGGGGACAAAATAGAATATATAATGGGCATGAGCAAATAATTTCGAGAATCTATTGGCACAGATCCTGGTTCAAAAAAACTACACAGATTGGGAAAGATTTTGTATGTATAAGCATCATTTATTAGGACTAATATATGAACAAAAGCTGTAATATCAAATGTTTTCATATAAAAATAATACAATTTCTCAGAAGAACTAAAAACAGAAAGTCATACAAGCACAGAATATATTTTGGATGATCCATATATCTCTGTATAAATCTTACTGTGCTTGAATATGAACCTTATTTCCATTCATTATTTGTTCCTGTCTCAACCTCAAATTCTTCCTAACTACCTTCGTCAGCTTTTAGTTGTTCTATTACTGCATTAGCAATTACTTGCAAGTCTGTCCCATTGGAACAAGCCTGTAATTGCTGCCACTAAATCTGCAAGCTCCTCTGGCCATTCTAGATAAATGGAGGTAATTTAAGAGAATGAGATATGATGCAAATAACAGAAGAGCATAGCAGCAAATGCAAGATAACATACAAACTCAAAACTAAGATGAAATTATATTTCCATCTATGTGCCATTATTTTTTAAATTCTGAAATTCACAATGCTCACTAATATTTCCATATTACAAAAACAAATGTAATTGAATCAGAGACATTTTCTTTCAGATAATTCTGCAAGAGCCCTTTTTGATCATGAGGTAAACAAAAGTTACAGATAACACCAGGATACATACTAATGCCCTGTAAGTAGTGAGTGCATCATTTCAGAGATAAGATATTTTCTTCATGAAATTACTACTATACAATTCTCAAAGATATCTCAACAACGGTTAGAAAATTGGGAATCTACCATGAATTTGCCGTCAGGGTAGGGCAGATACTTGCAATTATAATAAAAGAATATATGGCAGAAACAATGGTAACATCAAGAGAAGTATCTGTTATTAATATCAGTACTTTTAACATTCCATACCTTTCAAGGGTAAAAAAGTAGACTTCTTTGTATTAAATTTTGTTTTGTTCAAACCAATGAGCATATGCCAGCAAAGCTTAAACCTGAATTGGTTCAAACTTGGCCAATTCAGGGAAATCCTTCCTTTCCCTGAGTAAGCTGAGAACGTGTGCCTACACAGCCAACAGTTTGCAAAAAGAGGAGGAGGGGGAGGGGAGGGGGAGGAAGCTAGTGGCTTCTCTTCGCCTCCATCCTCACAATCTATAGTTTGCTGGCAGTATACACAATAAAACTCTTTGTGGCCACTTATTAACCACACCATGGGCCCAAGAAAACCGGACTATAGTTTGATTTTGAATTGCTGAAGCTGCCATCTACTAAGTTATTAATGCGTCTTCTAATACTGCGTTTTGGAGCTGGCAAGATTCAAGGTATAAAGCAGAAAAGTTATGGCTGGTACTCTACTGGCAGATATCTAAAGTGATGCAAATATATGCTACTAAACGCTTGACTGGCCGTATTATTTTATTCATAAACAGTTCCCTGTTCTCCTCTTCCTCACTTTTACCAAGAAGCAATGTCTTTTTGAGTTCAGGACATACAACTGGAGATGATACTGTAATAGCATTTAGTCCCAGAAACAGCCTGAATCTGATACAGAGCGATCCCAACTGGGCAGAAAAAAGAGAAATGAAGAAAAGCTTTGATAGGCTTTTTAGCCTGTAGATCTCTCATTTTTAAACTCTTGCTTGTTCCACTGAAAGCCATGCGGGAATTTCTTGGCAGATTTGAACTGCCTGGAGAAACAGAAGTTTCACTCCTCAAACCCTCAGCAGCTCTTTTGCACTGTTACTATCTCCCTGCGCCCACTCCTGTTGGCTAATGGGGGAGCACAAAAAACAACAGCCAGCTAGCCCCCTGCCTCCATGTTCATTTTTAATCATATCATATTTGCTTTTTGTGGCAAGGATGGGATGGGGTGGACTTTCCTCAAAATATCCAGAAATGTTGAGGGGATGGTGGCATGTTACATCAGCTTCCGGAGGAAGGAAGAACTCACAGGAGCCAAGGGGTGGAACAAAGTGGGAATTTCCATCGATAGGAAACTGCCCACCCAGAATTACATTCACATCTTTTCCTCTGAAGCAGCAGCTGAGTTAACTGGCCCAGCTTGCAAGACCAATGCAAGGCCCATGGCACTGTGGGCATGCAAGCAGAGCACCCAGCTTTGATCGTAATGGTTCTTTGGTGTGGAAGGGGGCAGAGTTTTCTCTCCCATAGGAATGCTATTTCCTAGCAGCAAGAGTGACTTCCCAGTGACTTCCTAAAACCCACTGGACCAAGGTTTGGATTCCTTTTTTAATCTTTACAATGGAGAACACTCTTAGCTGATTTGCTGTCATGATCACCGTTGCGATGCTTGTGACATTGCAACGGCTCGCATGACAATACAGGGAAATGGGTCCCTGGCGGATTAAGGTAAAGGCAACTATGAAACACAAAGGAAAGCAACAGGTGCAGGAAACTAAGTAACAACCGAGACCGGCGGCGCGGAAGACAGTGATACAAAGTTGCCAACAAGCAATTGACTAACAACAAGAGAGGCGCACCCGAGCTGTCAAAGGATTAAGAGCCTGATCGCCCGGCAATGGATCATTACCATTCAGGAAGATGATCGAGGTGATGCCCAGGGCGCAGGGGGGCTTAACGACCTCTCACCTGACAGGGACGAAACCGGTAGGGCTCGTGGGACACACCTGGAATAAGGTGGGGTGGAGCGTTGACCGGTGCGGGCTATTTAAATCCCGTTCTGGCGCGCTCCCCTCACTCTCAGCTTTTTAAAGGCATGCACTCTGTTCCTCAATAAAACCAGAACCTAAGCCTACGCTAGCGTCTGTGTCTTTACTGGATCGCAGTCAGAGCCTGACATAAAGCTGAGAGTCTCAAAAACGAACCTCGCCAGTCTCCACCGGGAAAAAAATTTTCCGCGGGAGAAAACACCGGCGATGATGGAACTGGGGACGGCCATGGAGTCGGCACTTCATACCGGAGGCGCGAAGGACACAACACAAGAGGGGGAGACGACCCGACAGCTGCTAGAGTCAGCGCACCTGAGATGGGACACGGGCTCCCTCCTTGCCCACACCGCACCCCAGTTCCAGACCTGGAGCTCCAGCCCAGACTGGAGAGCCCCGACAGAAGACGAAGTCGGGGGCCAACAACTCTTCACGTGGGACGGCGGAGCAGGACCCCGGACGGGGACATCCTACACCACCTGGAGACTCCACTACCCCCAAACGCCCGAGCAAGGAGTCGCAGGACTGCTGATCAGGCAGCAACTGGCAGCACCGATGACAGACAACCCTGTCATACCAGACAGGGTCAGCGCCCTGGAATCCAAGGTACGAGCCCTGGAACACATGCTCCAGTCCATGGCATCAGTGGTGAGCGAGCTCACAAAGACTGCTGCTGCACAGGGGGCAAGAGGGGATCGGGGCACCCTACCCACCCCATCGACAACCACAAGAGGAAGGGGCCAAGCACGGGACTCTTTCGCAGGGCTTCGTGGTCCCAGCCTGGTGGGGGTCATCCCTAACCACCCACAGGTGGGGGTCTCGCAAGTTGGGGGATTCGCCAAGGACTTCCCCGTGAAATTTGACAGAGACCCCACGAACCTGTCATTCTTCCTGACGAATGCCAGGAACTACATGGCCCAGTATGGACATTGCTTCGAGATGGAAGCGTCCAAAATCTCGGCAGTGGCCACAAAACTCAAAGGCAGGGCTGCGGACTGGTATGTCCAGATGTTGGAGTCCGGAGCCCCAGCCCTGGCCACCTTTCACAACTTCCTAGTCGCACTCAAACATTACTTCGAAGACCCCCTGGCAAAGGAAAGGGCCAAGAGTACCCTAAAAGGTCTTCGCCAAGGGAAAAAAGCGGTGGCAGACTACGCTCTCGAGTTCAAGGTCCTAGCGGGTAAAATCCCGGAATGGTCTGAGGCCACCTTGATCAACATGTTCAAGGATGGCCTCAACCGAGAGGTGCTACAATGGGCACTCTATAGGGATGACCCAGACTCCCTACACGGGTGGATTTGTCTGGCCGGAAAGGCTGAGCATGCCCAGCGCACCTTCATGCTAGCAACCACGAATGACAGAACCCCTCCCAGCAGGAGAGGACCAGTCCCACAGTCGGGCCCGACCTGGGACGTAGAGTGACAATGGCGGTTTGCCCGCGGGGAATGTGCCAGGTGTGAGAAGACAGGCCTCCGGGCAGCTGAATACTTCAAGGACAGGACGATGGACTGCCCGCCCAGACCAACACCAAAGGTGCCGCACAAGCTGCCCAACCCTCCCAGATGGCTGACAGGAGCACTAGCGACCCCAGACGAGGAAGAGGATGCCTACCTCGCAGGGGACATGGTTGACGCCCAGGAGCAGCCGGTGGGAAATGCCTCCCACCTGCCCTAAGCAGCGCCGCTGGGCAGGTGGTAAAGGAGGGGCATGACAACCAGGGTGAGTGAAGATTGCTCCATCCTGGCAGGGAAAATAGAACTGACTTGCGGCTCTAGAGCCATCACGGTCGAAGCTCTGGTGGACTCTGGGTGCTCCAGAAACCTAATCCACCCAGACATTGTCACCGCACTAAAACTGCCCTGCTCCCCCCTCCCTAAACCGCTGGTGTTCCAACAACTCGACGGCTCTACAGCGGGGGGGGGGGGGGACCGGCCACCCAGGGTACAAGAAAGGTCACCCTGAAAATGGGCACCCACAGGGAGTCCATAGACTTTGTGGTAACCCTGGTGGGGAAGCCCATAGTGGTGCTGGGGATCCCCTGGCTAGCACGCCACAACCCCTGCATAAATTGGAGGACCCGCTCCATAACGTTCAAGGACGGGGTCTACCAAGCACCAACAAAGGAGAAATCCTCTGCTCTGACTGTGGGGAGGGCAGAGATCGTCGACCAAACCCACGCCCCCCCACCCAGAAGGACTGCCGGAGCAATACTCGGACTTCGCAGATGTCTTCGGGGAAGAGGAGGTGGACCAATTAAGCCCCCATTGCAAGACAGACTGTGCAATCGAACTGCTCCTGGACGTCCCATTGCCCAAGCCCAAAATCTACCCCATGACCCAGAGGGAATTGGCAGTGCTGCGAGAATTTTTGGACAAAAACCTCTCCAGGGGCTTCATCGAACCGGCAAACTCGCCGGTTGGAGCGCCCGTCCTATTCTGAGAAAAGAAGGACGGCACCCTGAGACTATGCACAGATTACTGCGGATTAAATTCCGCCTCCCTATCCAACAAATACCCCCTTCCCCTTGTAAAAGACATGCTGGCACACTTGTCAAAGGAAAGGGAGTTTTCCAAACTCGACCTCCATGAGGTGTACTACAGAATTCGCATCAGGGAGGGGGACGAGTGGAAAACGGCGTTCAACTGTCCCTTGGGCTCCTTCCAGTACAAGGTACTACCTTTTGGTCTTGCGGGGGCCCCGGGGGTCTTCATGCAACTCATCAACGAGGTGCTGCATGAACATCTGTTCAAGGGCGTACTAGTTTACCTAGACGATGTCCTAATCAACACAAGGACTCAGAGGGAACACGAGAGATTAGTGAGACAAGTTCTCACTAAGCTCCAGAAAGCCAAACTCTACACTAAGCTGTCCAAGTGCGAATTCCACAAGTCGCGCTTGGACTACTTAGATAACAGAATCTCTGACAAGGGCATAGAAATGGACCCAGCGAAGGTTCAGGCAGTTTTGAGCTGGGAGCGCCCACGCACCAGGTGCCAGCTTCAAAGCTTCCTTGGGTTCGCGAACTTCTATAAGTCCTTCGCGAGGGGGTTTGTGGAAATTGCCCTGCCCTTAACCGATTTACTAAAGACCAAAGGTGTCGGGGAGACGCGCAAGGTCAAAAACCCAGGGGCCGTGCTTAATTGGACTCCCAACTGTCAAACCGCTTTTGACAGGTTAAAAGCGCTGTTCACAGCGGAGCCAATCCTGTCCCACCCGGACCCCGAACGGCCTTTTGTGGTGCAGGTAGATGCCTCTGACTTCTCAATTGGGGCCATCCTACTGCAAAAGGATTCCGCTGGAATCCTGAAGCCATGCGCCTATCTCTCTAGGAAATTTTCAGAGACAGAGAGGTGCTGGCACGTGTGGGAAAAGGAAGCCTTTGCAGTTAAAGCAGCACTGGAGGCTTGGCATCACCTTTTGGAAGGGGCGACTTGCCTGTTTGAGGTCTGGACAGACCACCACAATCTCAAGGCGCTCCGTACGCCCCGGTGCCTCAGTCCCAAACAGATACGCTGGGCTCAGTTCTTCAGCCGGTTCAAATTCCAGCTGAAGTTTATCCCAGGAAAAAAGAATTTCCTGGCAGACGCACTCTCCTGACTACCCCAGGATGCAGAGCCTATCTCCGACATCATCAGGACTGTGCTCTCTGACGCCCAGCTGGGTCTGGCAGCTGTCACCCAGGGACACGCTCGGGGACAGCCTGCCCCCTCCTTGCAAACAACTCTGGCACAACCCGCCCCAAGGCGCAGGCAACCACAGATGCCAGGTGGGCTACGGGCAGATTTTATAACAGCAATAAAATCTGACCCCTGGCTCTCGCCAACCCTAACAAAGTAACCATGGAACAGGACCTCGCATGGGCGGAGGGAAGGTTATACATTCCTGACTCACAAAGGCCAACAATCCTTAGCAGATCACATGACAGCAAACAGGCTAGTCACTTCGGGTTCCTAAAAACCCTACACCTAACTCGGCAACAGTTTTGGTGGCCCTCGATGAGGAAGGATGCCAAAATGTATGTGGCGTCCTGCCCGGTGTGTGCAATGGCCAAATGACCGGCTGGTAAACCCCAGGGGCTGCTGCAACCCATGGCTGAACCCTCCTGCCCTTGGGATGAAATCTCAATGGATTTCATTGTGGACTTACCGCCTAGCCAAAAGAAAACGGTCATTTGGGGAGTCAAAGACTACTTCTCAAAACAAGCCCATTTCATCCCCTGCGCCTCGATTCCGTCAGCACAACAGCTGGCGAAACTTTTCCTGGTACACATGTACCGCCTCCACGGGTGCCCCTCCCTCTTGGTGACCGATAGGGGCACACAATTTACCTCGAGGTTTTGGCAGGCTTTTTTGAAACTGATAGGCACTCAGCAAGCCCTGTCAACCTCCTGGCATTCCCAGACGGACGGATCTACAGAGATCCTCAATGCCACACTAGAGCAATTTCTCCGCTCCTATATAAACTACCACCAGGACGACTGGGTGGACCTATTCCCATTTGCAGAGGTCGCATACAACAATGCGATACATCAAAGCACGGGACAAACCCCCTTTGGGGTGGTGTCGGGTCGGGAGTTCATCCCCATCCCTGAGCTACCCCAGCCCCTGTCCCCAGCAGTGGCCGCCTGTGATTGGGGTGCAAAACTCGTAGATTCCTGGCCGGTCATCAAGGACGCGCTTAAAGAGGCGCAAACCGCATACAAACTGCAAGCGGACAAACACCGGCGCCAACAACCAACGTTTTGGGTAGGGGACCTGGTCTACCTATCCACCAGATTCATCAAATCACTACAACCATCTAAGGAATTGACCCCCAAATTTATTGGGCCATTCCAGGTGACACAAATCGTGAACCCAGTCACGGTGCGCTTGGACCTGCCCCATAATTTAAAGCGGCTGCACCCGGTGTTCCACTGCAGCTTACTTAAGCTGGCAAGTCACCCCTCCCGGTGGCACCCATGCACGCCCCCCCCCCAGTGATGATAGACGGACAGCAACACTTCGAGGTCAAGGAGGTACTAGACTCCCGCAAGCTGCGGGGCTCCCTCCAGTACCTAGTCAAATGGAAACACTTCCCACACCCTGAGTGGGTCGCTGCCCGCGGCATCCAGGCTCCTGACCTGATCCGCAACTTCCATACCGCCTATCCCTCCAAACCCTCGGCGATTTCCTAAAGGGGGGCAGTATGTCATGATCATCGTTGCGATGCTTGTGACATCGCAACAGCTTGCATGACAGTACAGGGAAATGGGTCCCTGGCAGATTAAGGTAAAGGCAACTATGAAACACAAAGGAAAGCAACAGGTGCAGGAAACTAAGTAACAACCGAGACCGGCTGTCCTGATTACCAGGAAATACACTGAGACAATGACTTGGTCTCTAATATTTATTAGTAGTACTTAACAAGAATCCTAACAAACTGAGGAAGCGTGGGAAAAACCCAGCCATATAAACCCCAAGGGTTAAGGCGGTCCCGATCTGTGTCTCTTTGAATGGCTGAACAGTTCCTCAGTGCTACGCATGCGCTTGACAGTCTGGGTGGGAGCCCCCTGCTCTCCATCCTTACTCATGACATCACCCTCCCCTCCAGATTGATATTCCATTTCAGCCCCCTCCCCTCCAGAGTCTTGATAAGATATGTTGTCTGCTTGTAAAGTCCCATGAGAACTTGGCAAAGAAGGCCATTCTTCAAAGGACAACTCCTCCACGGACGAAGCGGTGCTGCCCTCCCAATCCGATAATGCCTCCGAGCCAGGTGGCTGCTGCTGAAAAACATCTAGAGAGTTAGCAGGGTCAGCCCCCCTCCCCCCTGGGAAATGCAAGCCCGAGGTTGAGGGCTGTGGTTCACCCGGCTCCGCTGTAACTGGAGTCGAGGCTTCAGGCGGGGGTGGGGGGAAATATACACTCACAAACTCCTCAGCTTGGGCTTCTTCGGCCTGCTCAGGCGAAAGAGGAATCTCGGGTAAAATGCGAGGCTTGGGTTTGTGAGGGAAAAGCTGATGGAATCGATGAACCAGTGCTGGAGCATGTACATCTCTGGCATTCTCCCACGTGTGCTCCTCCTCAGGGTACCCTTTCCAGTGTATGAAATATTGGATGCCCCTTCCCCTCCTCCTAGAGTCCAGAATCTCTTCCACTTCGTACTCCTCCTCTCCCTCCACAATTACTGGAGGTGGGGGGGGGGTAGTTGCGATCGCAAGTTACTTGGGAGAGGGTCTTTGGCTAGCAAGGCTCTGTGAAACACTGGATGGATCTTCATGGATGGTGGGAGCTGTAAGCGATAAGCTACTGGATTTATCTGCTGCACCACAGTGAAAGGGCCGACAAACTTAGAGTCCAATTTCTTGGAGGGTCTGGTAGAGATCAAGAACTTGGTAGAGAGCCACACTTTGTCTCCTACTGCAATCGCTGGCCCCTCCTGCCTGTGAGCGTCTGCCGCCCTTTTGTAAGCACTCTTTGCCCTGTTCAGCTGCTCCTTTAACAACTCCTGTGCGGCTTGTTGCTCTTTAAGAAAATCAGCTGTGGCTGGAACAGTTCCCTGCTGGGAGGAGGTGGGCAACACCTGAGGGTTAACCCCGTAGAGCGCTTGGAACGGAGACATCTGGGTAGATGACTGCACAGAGTTGTTATAAGTGAATTTTGCCATGGGCAACAGGGCTGGCCAATTGTCTTGCCGATACGTGGTGTAACACCTGAGATACTGCTGTAACCACTGGTTAGTTTTTTCGGCCTGCCCATTACTGGCAGGGTGATGCGCTGATGACAGGTGGATCTGGACCCCTAATGACTGGAAAAGGGCCCTCCAGAACCTGGAAGTGAACTGTGGGCCTCTGTCACTCACCAAGTGATTCACCATGCCTCTATACCTAAAAACGTGGTCTATCAACAACTGCGCTGTGGCTGGTGCAGATGGGAGGCCCTTGCAAGGAATAAAATGTGCCATCTTGGTGAAAAGGTCCACCACCACCAGTATGGAAGTCAGGCCCTGGACCGGGGGTAAATCAGTGATGAAATCCATGGAGATCGTATTCCAAGGCCTACTGGGGGTGGGTAGGGGCTGCAAGAGTCCTGTGGGCTTCCCTAGGAGAGGCTTGGCTCATCTGCAGGTGTGACAAGAAGCAACGTAGCCCTTAATGTCTGCAACCATCTTAGGCCACCAGTAGTCTCTCAGAGCTCTATGGAGGGTTTTGAAAACGCCTCCGTGGCCTGCCGTTTGGTGGTCATGACACAGTCTCAGTACTTCTTCCCTCAATGAAGGGGGAATGTACAATCGCCCACTATGCCAGAGGATTCCTGCCTCCACATTGAATGGGGAGGCAGTGTCTTGCGGGGCCCTCTGGAGGTCATCCATTCTGGCCCTGGCATACGGGTCCTGTTGCTGCTGAGCTCTGGCTCTTGAAAATAGGTCCTCTGCTTGGCTGCCTGCTGCTAAACTCTCTGTTTGGCTCCCCCTCATCGGCTGATCAAAGTTGTGAGGTTGTAATATAGCAGCCTGTACTTCTTGGTGAGTGGGGGGGTTGGCCTGAAAGGATCGAGACAGGGTGTCTGCCAAGCAGTTTTGTGCCCCGGGCACATAAGAAATAACAAAATTGAAACGGGAGAAAAACTGGCTCCATCTGATCTGGCGTGGGGTGAGGGATCTGGTGTTCTGTAGAAGCTGTAAATTCTTGTGATCGGTGCAAACTTTCACAGGAAAGGTCGCCCCTTCTAGCCAGTGCCTCCACTCTTGGAATGCTGCTTTAATTGCCAGCAACTCCTTGTTAAAAACATCATAGTTTCTCTCTGCTGGTGAGAGCGTGAGTGAAAAAAAGGCACACGGAAGCAATGTATTCTCGGTTTTGTTTGTATATTGCAATAACACTGCCCCAGTGGCAATATCTGAAGCATCTGAATGCATTATGAATGGCTTCATGGGGTCAGGGTGCCTTAAGAGCGGTTGGGAAGCAAAAAGCTGCTTCAATTCCTGGAACGCTGCTTGCTCCCTCTCCCCCCATATGAATTTTGAGCCTTTCTTCAAGAGCTGTGTAAATGGTCTGGTCCGTTCACTGTAATTTTTTATGAAACGCCGATAAAAATTGGAAAATCCTAACCATTTTTGTATATCTTTAACATTTCGGGGGGGTGGCCAAGAGAGAATTGCCTGGACCTTAGCAGGATCCATGGATATGCCTTCTGTGGATACTATATAGCCCAGGAAATGTACTTCAGTTAAATCAAAGGCACACTTCTCTAGCTTGGCGAACAGCCTGTTCTCTCTCAGTCTTTGCAAAACATTACGTACATGGGTTACGTGAGTTGTGGCATCCTCAGAGAAAATTAATATGTCATCTAGATAAACGACCATGTACTTGTCTAGTAAATCAGCAAAAACGTGATTCATAAATCTGGAAAATATGGCTCCTGCATTAGACAAGCCAAAGGGCATAACAAGGTACTCAAATTTGCCAAACCTGGTGTCGAAGGCAGTCAGGTATTCGTGCCCCTCTTTCACCCGGATCAGATTGTACGCACTCCTGAGATCCAACCTGGTAAACATGCGTGCCTTCTGCAAGCGATCTAGCAGCTCCGAGATTAAGGGCAGAGGATAGGATTCTCTCTTTGTTTGTTTATTTAAGAAACTGAAGTCGTGGACCACTCTCATGGGTGTCTCCTGGGTTGCAGGTGCCAACGGGTCGGGCTTCTTTGGTACGAAGAAGGTAGGAGCAGACGCTGGGGACGTAGATGGTCGGATGAAGCCCTTTTGGAGATTGGAGTCCAAGTAATCCTTTAAGGTGGCTAACTCCTTGGGGGACATGGGATATTGTTTCCTTGCTGGAATCTTGGCTCCTGGTAACAACTCAATGGTGCAGTCACAGTCCCTATGGGGGGGTAGTGCTGTGGCCTCTTGCTCGCTGAAAACGTCTGCAAAATCTGCATACTTGGCTGGCAAGTGGACCCCCCCTGCTACTGTGACTGCGTTGGTTGCTGGAGAGTGTGGAGCGGCTTGACTCTTGTGGTGCTGGCATTCCTTAGCTGGGAAGGAGATTGCTCCTGTAGTCCAGTTCATCAACGGGTTGTGGATCCTCAGCCAAGGCATGCCTAGGATTACCGGCACATTTAGCGCTGCAGTAACATAAAGCTGGATCCACTCAGTGTGGTCTCCCACTGTCAGCTGCACCGGTTCTGTGAGCCTTCTAATCGGCCCTGCAGTGGCTGGCCGTCAATGGTCTCTACTTCTATGGGGCATGGCAATTCTCTGGTCGGTATGTTGCAGTCTTGTACGGTCTGCGCATCAATAAAATTAGTTGAAGCTCCAGAATCCACGAGGGCCTCTAGCTTGACCTGGTGCTCTGGGTTGACTTGGACTTTTACGGGTAAGTAGTAAAAGTCTTGCCTGGAATCTTCGGAATGAGCCCTCCTTAATTGATTTACGGTCTCCCTGCTGAGCTCTTGGGAGGGAGACCAACGGAGTTTCCCTGATTGGAAACAGAGGCGGGGATGGGTCCTGTTTCAGCTGCTTGCCCTGGGGGTCTTACTGGAGCTGTTTGGCCTCTCGCTGGGCAAGTTCTCACCATGTGCCCCTGGGCTCCGCAGTAGAAACACAGGGCTCTCTCTCTCCTTCTCTGCCTCTCAGTCTCGGAAATCAGTCTCCTGCTTGCCCCAATCTGCATTGGCTCCTCTCGTGCTGAGTGAGAGGCTGCTACAAGGGGAGTTGGGAATCCTGAAAACGCTCGGAGGGTCTTGCTTCTCCCCGGCTGCATCTGCCTAAGCTCCTCTAGCCTGGCATCTATGACCACCGATAGCTGATATAGGGCTTCTAACGTGGCTGGTGTTCCCTGGCGCACCAATTCAGTCTTAATCTCCTCATCCAGCCCCTGTTTGAATTGGTCTTTTAATGCACTCTCATTCCAGTCCAGATCTCCTGCTAACAACTTGAAATCAGCAATGTAGAGTCCCACCCTCTTGTTACCTTGCTTGAGCCTCCGAATTTCCCGGCTGGCCGTGGCCTCTCTGATGGGGTCGTCAAAGTGTGCTCGGAAGCCTGCCAAAAAGTTCTGGTAGTCGTTGAGAATCGGATCGTTGTTCTCCACCATGGGAATAGCCCATTTGGCAGCTGGTCCCTTCAGCAGGCCTAGGATGAAGGTGACTCTGGTTCTGTCTGTGGGAAACTCTGCGGGTCTGCTGTCGAAGAACATAGTACACTGTGTGAGAAAGATTCTCAGCTGTCCTGCTTCTCCTCCAAATTTCTCTGGTAGACTGCCCTGTGATCTCAACATTACCAGTGGGGCTGCTGCTGCTGCTGCTGCTGGTGCCGGTTGTGGGTTAATCGGAGCTGGTTGTTGCAACTGCTGTAGCATGGCAGCTTGTAATGTGTTGATCTGGAGATCTACTTGTTGCTGGTGTTGCTGTAGGGCTGCTGCTAATTGCTGGATGGCGAGCCGCATTTCTTGGTTTTCTGAAGACATTTCTAAACGTATCTGCTTAATTGCTTGTTCCTCCCTCTTTCGATGGGAGTAGGAGTTTGTTAGGATTGATGTCCTGATTACCAGGAAATACACTGAGACAATGACTTGGTCTCTAATATTTATTAGTAGTACTTAACAAGAATCCTAACAAACTGAGGAAGCGTGGGAAAACCCCGCCATATAAACCCCAAAGGTTAAGGCGGTCCCGATCTGTGTCTCTTTGAATGGCTGAACAGTTCCTCAGTGCTACGCATGCGCTTGACAGTCTGGGTGGGAGCCCCCTGCTCTCCATCCTTACTCATGACACCGGCGGCGTGGAAGACAGCGATACAAAGTTGCCAACAAGCAATTGACTAACAACAAGAGAGGCGCGACTGAGCTGTCAAAGGATTAAGAGCCTGATCGCCCCGCAATGGATCATTACCATTCAGGAAGACGATCGAGGCGACGCCCGGGGCGCAGGGGGGCTTAACGACCTCTCACCTGACAGGGACGAAACCAGTGGGGCTCGTGGGACGCACCTGGAATAAGATGGGGTGGAGCGCTGACCGGCGCGGGCTATTTAAATCCCGTTCTGGCGCGCTCCCCTCACTCTCAGCTTTTTAAAGGCATGCACTCTGTTCCTCAATAAAACCAGAACCTAAGCCTACGCTAGCGTCTGTGTCTTTACTGGATCGCAGGCAGAGCCTGACATTTGCTACAAATGAAAACCATGGTTACACAAATAGAATTTTCCAGTTAAATGTGGCTGTATTTGGTGAAAATGCAAAGAAATTTATCATCATCTATCTAAAGTTAAGAGCAAATATTTATAGAGAATGTCATATGCTAGACAGCATTCACACTTGCCAAGCATTGCTTTAATTTAAATTAAGACATGTTAAGCAATTACTTCCATAAGAAAATTTAATTCCTATAATCAAATTGGTGAAGATGGCATATCCAGAATCAATGTATATGTTCCAAACTTTATTACCTAAAGATAAATAATGTCACACATATTCCTGGTATTAATAGTTCATACATTCCAATCAGGCATCTGTTTATAATTATTAGACTTACTGAATTTCTTCAGGGGACACTGTTATCAAAATCTGCAATGAAACTAGAGATAAATGCTGTAGAAGAAAAATGTTTGTGAACTACATTATATTAGATGTCAGATCAAACTTTTTTTTTCCATTTGATGGATTACTTCCTTTTAGTTTTAAACTTCTGAGACACCAATATTCATTTGAATTCAACTCTAGTTCAATCTCACTCTTAAGGAACCCAATCAGTATTCAAGACTGTGACTCTAGATTCATGTCAGAAAACTCCCTTTACTCTCCAGCTGCAATTATTTGAAGATGCATACTTTCTTTCTAATGATTTGCATGCTACATTCTGCAAGGCCTTGCAGGGTTAGGCTGCCATGTTTCTGACACAAAATATTGCAATCCAGTCTGAAAGATATTTGAGTCTCTGGGCCAAAATTTTCAGATTAATAATTTGGCCAATTGTTAATTCTTCCTTGTTGTCAAAAAATTGCCCTCAAGTAGTAGTCAGGAGCAGTTAGAATGGGAATACAAATTATGAGGCTGCAGGCCCATATGTGGCCTTGAAAGACTGAGGTGATGTTTTCAGTACCTCTTCCAAAGTGTCATTAAACTAGAATGTTAACATGCTTATTGAAGGAAATTAACACATACAAGGTGTCATGAGTAAGGATGGCGAGCAGGGGGCTCCCATCCAGACTGTCAAGCGCATGCGTAGCACTGAGGAATTGTTCAGCCATTCAAAGAGACACAGATCGGGACCGCCTTAACCTTTGGGGTTTATATGGCTCAGTTTTTCCCACGCTTCTTCAGTTTGTTAGGATTCCTGTTATGTACAAGCAATAAAACATTAGAGACCAGTTCCTTGTCTCAGCGTGTTTCCTGGCAGTTAGGACGCAAGGGAGTAATCATATTAACTATTTGTAATGGATTGTATTTACATTTAATGCAGTTCTAGTTTTAAATTAGTTGGTTTTAGTTTTGTCCTAGCCCACTTACATATTGAAGCGTATCCTCCCTAGCTTGGCTCTCAAAGACCCCAAATTATGCTCTGTTGAAAACAACAAACTTGGCTTCAAAGGGAATGAGACTCTGAGCTTTACAGAAAGTTCTTGACAAGACCTTTGCTTACAAGCTTAAATGGGTGGATCGTTTATCCTGGTAGACCCTTCATCCAATAAATTCAGGTTTCAAAATATTCTGGAGAAATAAGTTAATAATTTGTGTATGCATGTGTCTGTGTGTGTGTGTCTCCTAAATCCTACAAAAGCTTGTTTCCTAAACTTTTGATGATTATAGTATCAGGTATACACTAATATTCTTCTTCTTCAATAGCATCTCAAGAAGAATGATCATAATGACAATCTTATTTTACTTGATATGCTGGTCTTCCAAATGGGATACTCCCTAGTTTTGTTGGCTTCAATATCTCTAATACTCTCACCAATGGCCATTATGCTTAGGATTTATGGTAATTGAAGCACACCATTTTTGGAGAACACTAGACTGAGAAATACATAATCTACAGATATACCCTTCAATTTCAATATTCTTCATTACAGATGGTTTCCCATGGGGGAAAATAAAACCAAGTAGTATAGCTAGTTATCAAATATACTTTCTCATTTAAAATATATATAGTACATACATATTGGATAATTGTACTGATTAGTGAATAAATAATACTTGTAATATTTAAGGTCCTCATAGGTTGCAGAAATTCAAAGTCCCTTTCAATCCACTTGTTTTACTGACATTTGGCAAGTCACTTAAATATTGGATTACATGGAAAAGAAGCAATCTTCGTCCTCTTCCTAGTACTGTTTGCATGTAGAGTACTGTGCCTTTTGAATGGGAAAGAGCTATCAGAAGTATAATTTGTCCAAAGGGAATTTTGATTTTGGACCAAACTGATTTTCAATATTAATGACTTTAATGGCCCCTCTGGCCCATTTTGAGGGACTTCTGCTTCCTTCTTACCGTATTCAGGTTCTCCAGCCTCCTTCCCCATACATTACTCTATATCCAACTGAATAGAACTAAATAACATGAAAACTAGATAAATTATCCAGTATTGGGAGCAACTGATTAACCCATTTCCTTATTATTTCATTTTTAGTCCTCCTACACACAAGTAAAAGTCACAAGCCTGAAGTGAATTTATGGAAATATTTCCTTGTGAGTGAAAATGAACATGATAAGTCAAACAGCTGAAGTCACACCAGGCGTTTGTCATTGTAGAAATAGCAGAATTAAATTGGGTGCTGGATTTTGCCCTCCATTTTACTTCTGGACAATCAGTGACCTGGCACTCATTATCAAAAGATTTGTAAGCCCCAAAGAGCAGGACATTAAATATGCCATAGATGTGATCTATTTTTAACAAGGAAAAATGTTTGGAATTTAATAGTGAATTGAACACAAGGGCTTTGTGGGATCACAGTGACTTCTTTATACTTGTTGGAAGATGCAATGAAGAATGAATGAAGGTCCATTTGCTTGCCACGGCAGATAAGCCAGAAATTCACCACACATGTAATCAATGGCTAGCTCAGTCAGAATAACCTCATTCTTACTTTGATACAGCATACATAATGAGTTAATGACTCATGCTACATTCTCATAATTCATAAAACTAAAATTACTTAAAGAAATAAAAAGCATTCTATTGTGAGTTATAGCTAGTTGTGATTGCAATATTTCTTACAGGACTGGGTTTAAAATAGACCTGTTTCTGTTATCATAAGATACCAACAGGAATTAGAATAACAACAACAACAACAACAAAACCCTTACGATATAGGTTCTAATAAATTCAGATATACTTTCCTTTGTTACTTTGAAAAGGCTGAACAGGACAATGAAAAATTAAAAACAGATCTACCTAAATATTTACAAAATATCAAACTTACTGAACTGCTCAACTCTCTCCATTTCTCTTCCTAAGCATATAAGAAGTTGTAGAAAGAAATACTTTAAGTATTACTCAGTGCATTGGTAAATTTTTTATTCTCTCTCCCATCTTTTATCCTGCTAGATATTTTCTCTTGGCTAGCTTGTATGGTTTAAGAAAATTTATCCATAACAGTTCAGGTGAATTGCTCAGTTGCATGAGATCAAGCTGTAGCCATCTTGGTATTAATTTGGGGGAAGTGTTTTTAAAAGTAATATTCTAAGTATTTTTAAAATGTTTTTGAGGAGTTTACTGTTGCTACATCTTGTTTACACAAAGAATTTATAAGAAAGTAGCAAGGAGAAAGCAGTTCTAATTCACATATGATTGCAAAGTTGGTCTAGATGCAAGTTGCTGAATTCCCGGCGGCCTCAGCCAGCATGACCAATGGAGAGGTGGGCCATAGACTCCCCACCCTTTGTCTAGCATCATGCTTATTCTTAGAAGAATTCTTCACCATCATTATCAACTATTCCATGATGAGTATGGAAAAGAAAGAGACAATGAACCAAAGCAACAGAACTGGAGGCAAAGAAATGGGTAGATGATTTATCTTAATTCCTCCAGGAAACAATTTCTCAAATGCAGGACTCCCCCTTGGTAGCAGCAATAGCACAGCTGCTGAAAATATCCTAGATAGGAGCTTGTTGGTTTATTTAAAAATATCTATAACCTGCTCAGACTCTGGGTAGGGTACAAGGTCAAAACAGCAAAAAATAGAAAACCCAATATACAGAACTAAAATAATATCATCAAAACCCATCAGTAAACATTATGGGTGCCCTTGGAATTAAGCAGTCTAAGCAAATGGTCAAGCATGGGCTGAAATCAAATATAGACGGCTTGTGGAATGCTAGCAAGGCTGGGGCCAACCATATCTCCAGGTGAAAGGTATTCCTTAAAATAGGGGCTACTCAGAATCTCTTTCTTTTGGGATTTAAGTTAAGCAAGAGGAACCAGCAACGTTGAAGATCTCTGGAGAGTAGATTGTACAAGGAAAGACAGGACAGTCACAGACAGCTATTGAAAGCTAAATGATTTCAAGAACACTATACTCCCCCCACCCCTAAGCATTTTTCTGACATTTTCTGTTTCTCTGAAAGAATGTTCTCTTTCATCAACTTGAATGAGTACTGGTGGGGAAAAGATGCAAGAAGATTTCTTTATCCAACTTAGCCTGAAGTTGCTCAGAAAACATTCCCGCATACAATACTGCAACTCTTCCTTGTTCAAAAGCAACATTTGATCTTTCCCATCTTATTTCCTGAGTTTTAGAATGTTTAGGCATGATGGGATTAAAGAAAAAGGAATTCTTCTGAAAGTGCTTAGATGTATTGCCCAAAGTCACATTTAATATGAAATTTCACTTGAGAGGATATTGGGGGAGGGGGGGCAACTGTAGTCCACAGTGTGTGGAGTCTTTACCATAATTTAAGATGACAGAAGGCTGGAACCATGAGCAGAACCATGAAGGTTCAACATGGCAGCAAAGGTTGTAGATTTAGCTACAGACCTGAATATCTCACAAAAAGGTTTGTAATTTGTAATTAACAGGCATTGCAGTTCAAAAAATTCAACAGCTTCTATGACAATTCTTGCAGGCAAATGGAGCATCCAAATCCTACTGAGTACCATGGCTTTCAAAGTTGTCATACTATCCATTTCACTGCTAAAGGAAGATGCATGGTACTTCCAAAAGTAAGAAAACTCAAGCTGGGCAGTTTTCCAGGGGTGTGAATTATTTAGAAAGGATTAAAACCAAGATGGCAGGCAAAATGGGCTCATGAAACTGACTTCAGCATGGGCAACTCCACTAAGAGAGGAGAGGAGGAAGAAAGGCAAGGGACTTATGATCAAGGAAGTATTATGTACAGGTGGTCCTCACTTAACGACCACTCGTTCAGCAACTGTTTGAACTGATGGTGGTGCTGAACTAGTGGTACTTATGACCATTCCTTGAAGTTCTGACCGTCACAACATCTCATGGTCATGTGATTGCCATTTGCACCTTCACTGCCAGCTTCTGACAATCAAAGTCAATGGGGAAACTGGCAGGAGATTGCAAATGGTGACCATGCAACATTGTGCTTAACAACAGTGCATGATTCACTTCACAACGGCAACCAGAAATGCCGGAACTGCCACCACTAAGTAGCACATTCATATGACATTGCACTGTATGACCCTTTTGCTTAGTGATGGAAATTCCAGTCCCAATTGCTGTTGTTAACAGAGGAACCTGTACCAGGGTATCCAAATATTATGAAGAAACAGAGAACAATTATTTGAACCTAGGCACATTTGTATATTTGCACATGTACATATTAGTGGATGTTTCATAGCAAGACGATTGGACTGAAAATGTTGCAATGCCATTCGTTGTCAACAACACTTTCCTTTTCTAGTGGTCTTATTTCTCCCACAGTTATAAAGCATGTTCCTGTTGCTCATATTTTAAACACAGTAGATATTACACTGAAAGCCACATTGGCCTAGTGGTTAAGGCAAAGGGCTAGAAACCAAGATACTGAGTTCTAGTCCTGCCTTAGGTACAAAGCCATCTGGGGGACCTTGAGCCAGTCACTCTCTCTCAGCCTTAGGAAGTAGGCAATGGCAAACCACTTCTGAAATCTTGCCAAGAAAACTGCAGGGACTAGTCCAGGCAGTTGCCGAGGATTGGACATCATTGAACGGCTATATATATATCAGTACAGCATTCATTACTAATCAGTGGCTACATTTTAGAATTACACTGTGTGAGGCCTGTCTCCTACATAGAAAAGATTCCAGTGCAGATCCTGCCCAATACACGAAGCTAAATATTGTCAGTATGTGCTTCTTTTCAATATATGAATAAGTTGTATTATTATATGCCACAACTGCAGGCCCAACAGAAAAGAGAATGCTCTGACAGAAACTCTCCACTGCAGTGTGTATTATTGTTTGTTTGTTTATAATTATAATTAAATTAACATGTAATTTATAGTGTTAATGTCTTCAGAGTAATATGAACCACAGCTTGGGCTTAATTCTTGAATATCATGCTAAAATAGCCTTGTACTATTATAGTGACCACTTGCTGCTTTAACCAGTAGGATAAGATGTGAATTTTATATGCCTATGAAAGGTATAAACTAAATTCCCTAGCATGTTTTTTTTTTAGTTTTTGGCATTATGTACTGTATATCCCCCAAAGCTTAATCTGCAAACTCAGGTTAAAAAAAACTGTACCACAGTTCCATCTCTGGATTTCTCAGCATCTTGTATCTATACCTAAATTTAAATGTTTGTCTGATAAATAAAAAAGACATCATAAGCCAGTATAAGAACATTTAAAGCAAGTGTAAATATTTTTTTTGTATTTCCAACATTAATTTTTCAAAGGTAAAACCAACTCTGCCTAGAAGAGAAGAGGTATCTGAATAGGCATTTGATTACAATGACTCCCATTCACTTCAAGACCACAACTCAGAGAGATTGTGCACAAGCAAGATTCTGTGGTGGGCTATTAAATTAGAAAGTGCCCTCTTACATCAACAATTTACAATCAATAGCAGTGGCAGAGGTCAAGAACCTGAGAAGATGGCAATGTATTGAATGGAAAATTAGCAACACTTACACAGACTGGGCAACCTTGACATAGTTTGGTGGTATCTCAAACGTAATTATTTTTCTCATACCTCATATTCAGGATGATTTTCTCTGCTGATAAAATAATAGATATATAGCATAAGCACCCCCATCCACATAACTATGGATTGCCTCTTGATAGAACATCTTTGAATATGAATGCAGTCTTATGGGCAATGATTCTATATCACAGTGAAGGTTTATTTTCTTCTGGCATGATCTGTGTTACGTTGGGATATAATGGCACTTAGTGGCCATTCACACCAGACAGTCTTCATCCAATTAAGAGGTTTATGGAAGACACTGAAGGGATTCCAAGTAGTGATGTCCAATGTCTATTTCCATGCCCTGTCCACAGGACTGCTGCCTGCAGTGCAAATGTTTCACTCAGAGGGACAGGAATAAAGTAACTTAGGGTGTACATCTGAAAATAACTTAGGGTGTTTCTTGATAAAGAATTACCATCTGAAACGGGTCAGGAATAAAATAGTTTGGAAATTCCACAGCAAGACACATTCCTTGGAGCAGCTATTCTTGAGTACATAATGAAGAATGTGTCACAAAAAGGGGTGGGTGGGTGTTTGAAACTCCTAGCTTTTGCCTCTTTATTGAACTTGCAACCTGTTTGGCGACTCTCTTTGAGCAAGGAAACAGGAGGGCTGACCAGGAGGGAGCATGGATTAGACCCTCAAGGAAAGGCATGTAAGCAAGCAATAGCAACAGTTGGAAGAATGAAATGGAGGAAGGACATTTTGTCCATCCCTCCCCACAATCCATATCATTGCTCTCAATAATGAATGCTAAACATTAATATGGAAACTCACGTTTAAAGTAAGATAAACTTAATCAAATAAAGTCTAATAAATAAACGTGTCCACGCTGTTCTCTTTGAAAAATACTGATTTTTTTTGCTTTAGGGACATGGGTTGGATCCTGATTTTGTGAGACTGCCTGTATAATGTAAAACACTCTTGGAGCACTATAGAAATAGTGTGCTATTGCCTTCTTCAGGATGTTTTTCAATTTCCCAGTCTAAACTACAATCCTGGGAATCCCTGGAGGTCTCCCATCCAAGTATTAACCAGGCCTGATCCTGCTTAGTTTCTGAGCCAGACAAGGTTGTTGAGGTGCTACCACATGCTTTCAAAATTCCAAGTGTGCCTATTAGCCCCCAAAGTTGAGACCCTTGACTTAAAATAACAGAATTAAAACACAGCACAACAGAACAAAAACTTATTTGCCTGAATAGGACCACACTGGAATGGAAGAAATTGGGGTAAAAAAATGGAACTGTAAAGCTTCTGGCATGATTTTAAAAGCATTTTAAAATCTAAACAGTAGTGTTTTTCCAGTGTATTTTTTAAACACAGATTTTGTTGGGGAATGATGCATATTGTAAAGATTGAGGAAGTAGATGGGATTGCTATAGTATGAGCTGTGCCACATCTGGATCCATGCCCCGTTTGGCTTCTTTGGGTGGGCTAGGCAGGCTGGAATCAGGAAGTGATTAATCCTTCTTTGAAGGAGAGAAAGTTGCCACCTGCACTGAAGGAGGTAGTGGTGCACCTTCTCCTGAAAGGACTCTCTCAGTCCAGCCATGTTGGACAACTTCCCTCAGTCTTCTGGAAGAGTTTGAAATGATGGTAGGACTTTAGCTATGGAGGATACCAGAGAAAATTATAATCAGCCTCTTCTAGTAAAAAATTAGCATGTAATATACAGTATATTAAAACATCTAAAGCTTACTGTATCATGCTCCTTCATATATTCTTACTAACTAGAAAGTTGATACATTTTCTATGTCTTCCAACGTTGTATTTTTATCAGCACTACCCACTAAGAGAGCCAGTTTGGTGTAGAGGTTAAGGCACTAGGCTAGAAGTTGGGAGACCGAGAGTTCTAGTCCCACCTTAGGCATGAGTGTGTGACCTTGACCTTGGGCCAGTTACTCTCTCATGGCCCTAGGAAGGAGGCAATGGCAAACCACTTCAGAAATCTTGATGAAATAACTGCAGGGACTACCCAGTATTCTCCCATCTCTAAAGAGGAATTTGGTTGTGTGAGGAAGAGAGTGGGCCTTCCCAGTGGCTGCTCCCTGATAATGGGTCTGTCTGACAAGGATGGCTAGGTGACTTTCATTTTTGCTAGCAGGCAAAATCATTTTTACTTCATGGAAGACTTTGGTGTTTCAGCTTCTTTGTGAGCTGCAATGGATTTCCGTAATTCAGTACATCATGATTTTAATTGCATTTTAAGTTATTTGTTGGGTGCTTTCATGATCACTGCTTTTATCTTTATTTCACAACTGATATTTCTGATTGGAAAGTTGGATCGATATTCAGTAAATTAATAAATAAACAAATTCAGACTGATCCTAAACATGTTTTCCTGAAAGTTAGTGTTTCCCCTCCCCCTTCAGTGTAACTCACTTTTCATTGATTTGATTAGAATTCCAGCTACAGGGTGTAAAAGGTTAAGACAAATAAAACCCAAGGTGTAGACAGCTAAGTAAGCATTTCAAATGCTTGTTAAGTTATTCTTCCAGGTCTTCCTTTCAAATGGAGAAAAGATGGGCACTCTGGCTTTCCTAGGGAGGCTGTTAAAGGTTTATAGGATATGATTTATTTGCACAGGCCTGATGAATGGTGTGAAATCAAATGACTGTAGTGAGGAAATGATAAAATATCTAGAGAATAATGCATTTTGAAGCCTGAACATATGTTTATAGTTGCTGCCCTGGGCCGATAGCCAAGAGGACATTTCGCTTTGCAAGCTAGGTTAATAGAAGTCATACGTTTTTGAAAGCAAAGCAAACAAAACCAAAAAGAACATGAATTTAATATAGCAAATAGAAAAAAAAATAAAGTTTCTTAATCTGGGGATCTACCAGGTAGAAAGGGTCAGAAAGCCATACCATTGTAACTCGATTTGTTTCTTTGCATGAACAACTAAAGTTTATAATAAACAAGTTGTTTTCTAGACTTGTCTATGTGAAGCAGTTTGAATATCTCAAATGTATTAAATAAATTGTTTTTATTTATATTTTCATGCTCAAAGGTATTCCTAGCTGGTCATACCATATACATTGGCAGGGGCCAGCTGAATCAACTCCAAAGCTAAACCAGTGATGTTTGGCACACTCCTTCCAAAATTTCATAGGAAAAAAAGAGGGGTCTTATTTGTGAGTAGGTAATATTAGAGGCAGAATCAGGGAGCCCAGCAGAGTATTTAAATGGGACCAATAAGAAAGCAGGTGATTTTAGATGATAAATACTAAGCAAGCCCCAATCTCTACAAGTCAGTTATGTGTTCATGTTAAAAATTAAATCTGCCACATTAAATCCATGATTAAGACTCTTTGACACTGAGTCAAGTTATGCCTATTAAAAATTAGGCTGATGCCTTAATCAAACACATATTCCATAATCAGCATTTATATTAGTGACACCCAAATTGTGCTTGTTTACATTCACATTTTTCTTTGGTCTTTCAATCCCAAATATACATGAGTAGGATGAGGCGGCTGGATTCAGCATAGACATCCCATATTATCCTGATTATCTTTTGCCTCTGAGCTGTAGAAATAATATAAGAAAGGAGAACTTGTTTCTTTAAAATCTGGAGAAGGGGAAAGTGCAATTTCCTTGAAGACTCCATTCTGAAAATTGTGCTCATTCAGCCACACATGAAGAGTTGGTAGATAACTGATGGCTAATTGGCTGCTGCACTCTCATTTCAGGCAGGAGCCAGGGAAGATGGATAATGGGCTGAATAAAGAGAAGGAGGAAGAGTAATGGATAAAGAGAGCAACGCAAGGGAAAAAAAGACTGCCTGGCAGACACTGCTGTTCATGCATAATTCAAAATACATGGAGGAGGTGTGGTTCAGTCAAGACTGACCATTTTCATTGTAATGCCTTATTCTCTCAACTCCACTTATGAGATTGTGAGTGTATAACAAAATGTCAGCAAAGAGCAAGCAGCCCTATTGTGCATAAGCTTTCCTTTGGATGTCAAAGGGTCAAGGCAGGGGGCATATGGTGACAAGGCTGGGACTTAGACAGGAGATCCCACTCCATGTCTAAGTGTTTAGCCTTCTGGATGGATGGGAGACATGATCTGACTTGGACACAGAAAACATGGACAGACTGTTGTTTGCCAAATAAATACATACATTAAAAATCTGAGTCATTGCTAAGAGGAAAGCTTTCTGACTGCAAAGCCACCTTTCCTCCTGCATTTAAAATTCTCTTGCAAGCTATGAAGGTGTACTAATACATTCTGCTTTTTTCCAACAGCAGGAGCAAGTTGCATACTGCTTAGGTAACTGGCAATGCCGACAGACAAAGACTAGGAGCAGGATGCTGAAGCTCAAGGCCAAGAGATAGGGTTGATTAATTGATTGATGTGATTTATCCACCACCTTAATCTCGGTGGTTTACATATATTAAAGTAACAGCAACAGTAAGTAAGATATTATTAAAAGTACAACGATAGAAGTATAAAAATTAGTAAAAACAGAGTGTGTGTGTATGTGTGTGTGCAACAATGGCTCTACAATTAGTCCCCAAAGGCCTTGCAGAAAAGCTAATAGTTAGCGGGGGAGGGGGCATGCTTGCCTCAGGGAGCAAAAGTTTCTGCCAACAGGAAAACAAATCACCCACACAATTAGCAGTGCTGCAGCTTTGCAAAGAAAACGATAGCTTTGCTGCTATCTTTAGGATAAACCAGGGTGAAATCAGGAGGAAAAAAGAAGAGCCAGCTTCCAAATACTGATGATGTTGCAGAAATACAAAGCAGAAGGAACTTCCGTGGAATAACCCATATTGTGTTTGCAACAGCTAGGAAAGTTCTAAAACTGCAGTTGTTTGCTTGACTTCCTGGGTCTTGTGTCATGAATAGGGTTACACTGTGAGTACAGACTGACTTATAGCAAAAGAAATAATACCCTTCATTTAAGCTGCATTTCTAATGCAGCCTTGTCTGGGTTCAGATTGTTATGGCTGGAGAGGCATGTGAAAAGAATGTTCCTGCAGTCAGACAGTGAGGTTTCTCAGTCTTGAATGTGTTTCCTTGGAATTCAGTCCCACTGCTTCTACTGCAAACTTTCATTGTGCTCAGCATTAGACAATAAGAACAAAGTGAGGGAAAATATCGTGTGAGAAAAAGCCAACGTAATTTTCAGACTATGCTCCAAATGGCTGCATGCTATCTTTTCATCAGTGCTTCGCCTGTTAATCAACCTCTATAACCCATTTGCACTGCTTTCCCAGCATTCTCCTTATCAGCTGCCACCATAATCTTCTGTTCATTTGGCCAGGCATATCACTTCCGTCTTGTACGAAGGTACATTATACTTCACGATCAAGCCAGGCCTCATTTCAAAGCCTGTTCTGAAAGCCTTTTTAGAAAACCAAAAACCTACAACCAGAAGGACAAGCTAAAAAAAATAAAGTCTGATGCAAAACAAGTATGCCCCATAGGAACAAGACTATACATAGTAATATGCCAGAT